>NC_140942.1:84366341-84521341 GCF_014529385.1 Adiantum capillus-veneris | reverse complement strand
GTGCTAGAAGCACTACATCATCCGCATACAACAAAAGCATGATTACCGCATTGCAAATAGTGACCTCTTCAATGCCTTCTTCTTGCATAAAGTCAAGTACCATTTGTTCCAATTGATCAATGCATAGACCAAAGAGAGTTGGTGACAATGGACATCCTTGTTTAACCCCAATAGTGCTTACAAAAATTTCTGAAATTTCTCTTCCCATGCGCAATTGACAAATCACCTTCTC
This sequence comes from Adiantum capillus-veneris, assembly GCF_014529385.1. Lineage (NCBI taxonomy): Eukaryota > Viridiplantae > Streptophyta > Polypodiopsida > Polypodiales > Pteridaceae > Adiantum > Adiantum capillus-veneris. Next base: position 84,521,109 of record NC_140942.1, on the reverse strand, counting down.
ATAGATTCGAGAAACCGCAAGCATAAACTCACTTGGCACTTGGAGTTCTTCCATCCTTCTCCACAAATTGTTACATGGAATCATATCAAAGGCTTTCTTAAAGTCCACAAAACAACAATACAATCGCTTGCCTTTCAACCGACTTTCCTCCATGAGAACACGAAGAGTGACAAGATGATCAATGGTGCTATGGCATCGATGAAAACCCGCTTGTCCCTTTGCACGCTTGTCATTCTCTTCAGCCCAATCACTCAATTTCATCTCCATTATGCACCCAAACAACTTTGCCATAAGAGACCCAATCATTATAGTCCGGTAGTTGCTTACATTCTTTACATCCCCTCCTTTATGCAAAGGCTTAACCCAATTAGTACTCCAATCATAAGGCATACCATGTTGAAGTGCAAGGTTGAACATATCACACATCCACTCATGGGTAAAATTTCCCGTCCATTTGATCATCTCCGGCTTGATACCTTGAAGATCTCCCTCTTTGTGAGTGGCCAACTTTTCAAGCCCACCGCATACATCCTCAATAGTAAAAAAAGATGGCATACATGGGAGTGAACCATAAAATGGCATTCTTTCAGTATTTTCTTGCTCATATAATTGCCTACAATGTGTGTACATATCCACTAGACTCAAGTTACCAAAATTCTCAACCCGCTTGCCTCTCAAGTTTCTCCAAAATCTTCCACATGCATGTGCCTTTTCTTGGACTTGAAATTCTTGTTGCTTTACTTCCCATCTTCTTCTCTTCTTTTGAATCAATGCCTTATATGTATGCAAATGACTTCGATAGTTGTCTTTGTCCATAGTTGCATCAAGCTTTATCAAGGACTTTCGAGCATCTTGACATTCTTTATCAAACCACCTTTTGCGTGATCTATCTTTGTTGATGCCATGGAGATGCTTTATGGCAATGCATTCTTCCGCACAAGAACAAATAGCTTTCTTGAAAGCTTCCCATTTAGTTTCCAATGGTGCATCACATTGAAGCTTTGTCATCCATAATTTTTGCTCAACCATTTCAATGTACATTGGTGCCCGTTTGAAATCCATACATAGTGATAACTTCTCTTTCCTTTGGCTGCGGTTATCATGCTTAGTTGCTTCTCCACATGAAAGGTCAATACATAACGTGCAATGGTCGGATTCCGGGGTCCATTGACCAAACATAAAACTCTTTATGCGATACATGATGGCTTCAAAGAGTAGCATATAGTCAATCACACTATCCCCATTATGTCTCCTACATGTAAATCCATTGGTTCCACTCCACAAAGATACACCATTGGCAATGAGCATACCCGTGCTATTACACATGTGTAAAAGTAACTTTCCATAGTGATCCGGCTCTTTCTCATCCATTGAAGTACGATCATACAAGTGAACTTCCTCCAACTCCCTTGAAATGTATGGCATATCAAATTGTTGAGTATCATGTTGCAATGTTTTTGTGCGAGCATTCATATCCCCAAATACAATAACATCACCTTCACCTTTGAAATAAGCAATGTCCTCTTCCAAATCAGAAAATGGTTGATCTCTATCCATGCGAGTATAAAAGGGAGAATCATGATGAGGAATATAGCAACCAGCTATAAAAATGGGTGCTCTTTTTGGTGTCATAATTTTCAGCCATACATAACGTTTGTACTTGTCATCTTTCACAATTGATACAAAATCTTCCAATCCTTTCTTAACCATACATGCTAACCCTCCTTGTCCTCTTCGTTGCTTGAGATTCTTTGACCACATCAATGAATGTACATTGTAATCCTCCAAGCCGTTAATCCTTTGTGTATCATGCTCCCAAGTTTCAACAAGAAGTACAACATCGGCTTTGCTTGTTAGTTCATCAATGCCAACCCCCGCATTCCATGGGTATCCATTACAATTCCAAAAGCATATTTTCAATTGTAACTCGGTCTCATAGGTCACGCATCCCTGTTTGCTTGAGAGACTTGCCTCCTCCTTGGGCATATTTTCTTCATGAGAGATCTCCTTGTTTTTATTATTCTTTTCCTTGTATGCCTTGCGACGCATATTTTGTTGCTTAATAGTGCGATCTTCACATACAAAACATTTTGTATCCCTCAAATAGATCCAACTATTATCAAGGATAATCTTTCGCTTGGTCTCATCCGGCATGGTGCATACAATTGGCCGTTCTCCCGAGCGAGGAGCTCCTTGCTTCCCCACTGTATGTGCTCCATAGACCATAACTCCGGACATGCCAAAGTGGGTTTTGAAGAAATCTTCAATAACAATGGCAAGAGCAGGAGGTGTCTCTAACTTCTCTTCGGGAATTCCACGAATAACAATGTTCTTGGAACGTCACTCCCGTTCCTTCAACTCCTCCACATCCACATTCTCAACATTCTTTGTTTGAACCATAGCTTGCATGAGTGAGGAATTAGAAACCACATTGCTACCACATACATCAACCCAAGACTTGTTTGTGTTTTCATGTCGCATACATCCCGGCTCATAGTGTCAAATTTCTCCTCTTTCAATACATGGTCATGCTCTACTTTGTTCATCCGCTCCTACAAAGCATTCAAGTCCACAAGAGAGCGTTTACATTCCTTGACTTCCTCTTCAAGTTGCGTCAAACGTGTTGTTTGCATCTCAAGTGTCCTCTTGAGATTCTCATTCTCAACCACAAGTACCCTTAGTGTGCCATTCTCCATTGCAAGTGCTCGTAAGTCTTCGCCTTGTTTGTTTACGGTCTCTTGCAATGATACCAAGTACGCCATGATCATGGTTTCCGATGTCGTTGGTTGGGTGGTTGTGTTGCTATCTCCACACTTAGGAGATTTTGGATCATTTTCCACAATGGTTGTGGACCTTGTTGAAGAAGAAGAACCCTTGCGAGTGCCGAAAGACATTGTATGTAAAATAGGAGATGAGAATCAATTTTGTTGAACCTGTTCACTTCGGAAATGCTGCTACAGAAACTCCTTCCATAACTATGAAAATTTATGTCTTTACATCAATGTGTAGAGGACTTTGTGCTCTTCGATTGAGGCTATAGATCACCCAAATCGGAGTTCGGATGAAGAAGTTATGATCAAGAGAGAGAGAGAGAGAGAGAGAGAGAGAGAGAGAGAGAGAGAGAGAGAGAGAGTCCTCTATTTTTATGCAGTAAAATGGCTAGAACAAAAGCAAATGCAAGGAAGGCAGGCAAGGGACCAGGATTAGCAGCTAAGTCAAGTAGCAGATCTGCAACCCCAAAGAAGAGACCTGGAAAACCAAATAAAATTTTGAAAGGTCCAAGGGTGAAGAAGTTACAAACTTGCATGGGACTTTTCAGAGAAATCAGAAAGGCACAGAATTGTGTAGATTTGTGCATACCAAAGCTGCCCTTTCAGAGGATGGTGAGGTCCATATGTGAAGAAGCTACCTGGGGCACTAAAATGTGGAAGGTGGTGGCTTTGATGGCTCTACAAGAATCAGCAGAGGACTTCCTACTCGAGTACTTCAGTGACATCACCATTGTAGCAGCCCATGCCCACAGGGTTACTGTAATGGACAAAGATAGTGAGACACTAAAAAGAATAAGGTGGAGGTATGACAAACTACTGGTCCCCAATGTCTGCAGGGATAAGAAAATGAGTGAAATTTTGTTATACCCCCCTGAGCTATTTCCACAACTCACAGTTGTAGATGTCACACATGATGTGAATACAAGGGCAAGGGCAGAGACTATTGCTCACCAAACAGAGGACATGAGGGAAGCAGAGCTTAAGGAGAAAGCAAAAGTAGAAGTGGAGTCCCAGAGGCAAACATAATGCAATGTGACCCTGTCCATAGAGGCAAGCAGTCAAGAAACTCTACTTTCAGTGAAGGATGGTTTGCTTGCAGAGATACCATTTGTAGATGGAGCTAGAAAGATAGCTCTAGAAAAAGTGGACATTAATTTATTGTTGAATCCAGATGCTCAGATCTTAGACACAATTATCTATGCTTGTCTTAAGTAAGTGTTACTATCTTCTAACTTTGAAAACTCAGATAATAGGTTTACTAACTCAGGTATACTCTCTGCAGCTTGGTCAAAATTCAACTCCCACCGCACACCCACACGGAGGTGTTTCTTCTTGATCCACAAATGTCAGTGATTATTAGACAGAAGAACAATCCATATGGGACCTTTGAGAGTTGGTTTCTCCACTGTGCTATGCTAGAAGTAACTGTCATCATCTTTCCATATGAGAACAACCATCACTGGAGTCTCATATGCCTTGATGTTGACCAACCAGCAATGTGGGTGTTCAATTCAATAAAAGGAACCCACCCTGAAATTAGGCTGTAAGTGTTATGTATCAGAAAGTGTTTCTTATAGATATCCATGTAAATTTGAAGAATCAAGATAACATCTTGATACTGCTTTGTGCAGTTGTATAAAGAGGTTGTTGCTTGCGTATGGCAAGCTATGTGGAAGGTATGAACTATACAAGGCCTCAATCAAAGATGTACCTGTCCCAAATCAAACCGATGGAAATTCTTGCGGTTAGAGATGTCTTCTCCATGCAGAATATGTCCTGCAAAGCTACTTTGCCTTAAAACTTTTCATGACTAAGGTAACCATTTGGCAATGCATTCAGTCGGTTTTGGTTTAGTTTATACAAGAATTCTCACCATGTGGTCTTTCAATTTTGCAGAGTGCTTTAAAAAACTACACATATGATTATTTGCAAAGATACCGGGTAAGTTTAATACAACACCTGCTTACTATGTCGAGCCTCAGAGAACCTGAAGATAGCGGCTTGGATGACCGCACAATTGATATGAAAATACATGATGTGCCACCACGACAAACCCCTACATCCGATACAATGGAATCAAAATGGGCCGAGGGGGTCATATCAGCTGAAGATGAAAGAGCCGAGGATGAGGAAAGGTCAAATGAGCATATGGAAGGTGCTAGTGTACAACCAGAGGGGCTTATGGAGGAGACAATGAAAGAGCCAAGTCAGCCAGTGGAGGAGCCAAAAGAGCCTATGGATGAAACCCAAGATGAGGAAAGCAGGCCAATGGATGAGCAAAAGGATATGGATGAGGAAAGTAGGCCTATGGATGAGCAAACTGATATGGATGAGGTGAGGATGGATGAGGCAAGGATGGATGATGCAAGCCAGTCAACCGAGGCAAAGGAAAAGGCCTTGGAGGAAACCTTGAATGAGGCAGAAAGAGCCATGGGGGAGACCCTTGATGAAGATGTGAATGATGACTATGAAGATGTGAATGATGAAGCTAAAGCAGAGGAGAGCAACAACGACAACAACACTACAGAGACCCAGTATGGACCCTTGCTACCTGCAGATACGGTTGTTCCGATAATGTCTATTCAAGTATGGAAAAATATGTTCAGCTTCTAACTACTTATATGTACTTGTCAACTTTTACAGAGGTTGATTATCTTGGACCTCAATGGATTGCTGCTGATGTGCATGCCTCTCGGTGACACAGAACCCTTTGAGGATTTGCAAACGTTTCGGATGGGAACTTGTCGAGTCGTGGTTCGTCCAGGAACCAAGGAATTTATTCAATTTCTTCTTCCGCGCTTCAGAGTTGCCATATGGTCTTCAATGCAAAGGCAAAACTTGTCGCCACTAGTTACAATAGTTTACGGTGTATGCGGCGCTCATACGTCAGATTTTGCCTTTTTGTATGATCAAAGAAAATGTGTTACCGTCGAGGGCCACTACCACCCTAAAAAACCACATTTACCTCTTTTGTACAAACCATTTAGCCAAATCGGTGTACCCTTTGATGCAACTAATACACTACTAATTGATGATACTCCTGAAAAGGGATAACTAAATCCACCGGGAACAACTATCTCACCACCTTCTTTCGAGGGGCATTCCTTTGATTTTTACCTTGAAGACATTCTGATTCCATACTTACAAAAAGTGTATCTCAGTCCATTGTTTACGGACAAGTTTGTACTTTCTAATGAATTAAGATGACTCTTCTATTATGTCTTTGTCTTGTCTAACATTGAGAGAGAGAGAGAGAGAGAGAGAGAGAGAGAGAGAGAGAGAGAGAGATTTGACATGCTAAAGAAATGTATTTCAAGCACACTTATATTCACAAGGCACAATTGACAAATGAGCTCAAAAAACTTCATGTATTGAAAGTCATTCGTATACACTTGGGTTCACAAGAATCTCTATTACATTGACACTATTTCAACCCGACCATCCAACTCTTTGCACAAAATATATTTTTCCCTTCGCCGCATCACCTTACGGCCAGCTAGGAAAAAGGAAAAATCTGATAGGTCCCTGTCCATTGACTCTTCAATTATGTCATGCCGCAACTGCATAAGACTGCATATCTCCCTTATTGTAACCACCAACATTAGGCCATGCTCTTTATCAATCACTTCCACATCCACAGCAGGATTATCTTCCAAACCTACAGAAACCTGGTCCATAGGAATGTACTTACCATTGAGCATTTGTGATCGCATATACCAAAAGGAGAGTAACAATGATTGGCTTGCAATCATGTACTTGACAACTAGAGTATCAAGCGCGACCTCGCACCGTAAGCCAATCTCTTCCTTTACATACGATCCTCTCTCATAGGATGACTGTTGAAATGACTTGCACATGAACATAGTTTTCGTAACACGGATATTGTAGCTATGAAACAACTCTATGAAGAGTGCAACAGGAAAAAATTTTACAATTCTAACCAGTTTGGTGGGAATAGAGCTACGTAGAGACCTCTGTATATCCTTGTAGAGCTTACTTCGCATTGCCTCCACCATTGTTTCCTCGGGAACTGGCCAGTCCACAGTGCTCCAATCGGTTGGTAGAGGCAATTTCACCAACATGCCATTCTTATTCCCTGAGCTGAGTTGGTAGAAGTGGTCATAAAAAAATATTCCTTCATCAGCCAGGCTTTTGCTGCTCCTCCCTGAATACTGTAGAGAACCAATGTGGGCATGAACAACAAGGAAGAGGCCTATTTGCACTCCACAGGCTCCCATTGCTCATAAGAAGAGGGATAAACATCTGCAATATATATAAGAAGAGTTAAACTAAGAGTATCAATAAGTAAAAAAGACAAATCTAATGTAGTTGAGGTGTGAAGAATGGAGACATTGCTCATAAGAAGAGGGATAAACGTTGCAAAATATATAAGAAAAGTTATAATGAGAGTATCAATAAGTGAAATGACAAATCAAACGAAGTTCAGATGTCAAGAGTACTTACAATTGCAACGTGGTACTTATCACGTCTGGATGGGTAAACACATGCTGAACAAGAACTTCCTTTACAGATATTTTGCTGATTTCAACTTTGAAATCCAACACTCTGGCCTTCCATGCTGAGTGGTAAACATTGATACCACTAGACCTCTTGGGTCTTCTTGGTTGCATGAGGACCCATGAACCTTTGTTTATCCTTTGTCCAACCCATTGGTTCTCTGCACTTATTGAAGTTGATATTGTAATTGAGGATATGCTACTACTTGGCCTTCTAGGCAAAGTGCAGCTGTTGGTTGTTGGTGTGAGAGACAGTAAACACCTAAAGCTTCTTGGGCGAGAAGACGTGGAAGCCATAGCTCTGAGAGAAAAGCTTTAGTGGAGGGAGATTCACTTTGAAAGGATTCTAATGGAGGGAAAGTGTTTTAGAATTCCAATATCTTGTGCGGGCTTAATGGTCACCCTCCAGTATATTAATGACCATAAGAGAACATCAGCAGTGGGACCACTGGCAAGCACCTAACAACTCGGTAAAAGAAAGGAAATTACGATGCCACAATCCAAGTTTTTAGGCTATTTTCCTATTTTTTGAGTCTTTCCACGTACTTTTCTACGTAACGTAGCCCTCATGCTCATTGGACGCGCTCTATTTTTCTCTCTCTTCATATGGCCCTCCAAATGACCTCCGAAATTTCCTAATGCATAACTTTGCACAACCATAACCATAACCATAACCATCAGATGATTTTTATACCATCATGGAAAAACCATAATCTTAAGTTGATTGTCAAACCTTAACCATAACATCCGTTCCATACCATAAACATAACCATAAACCATAAACATAAGCACTACAAAAATGTACATATGCAAACAATCACTGAGTGAGAAGACCCTCATGGTAATGCCTCCCAATCAACGTCCTCTCCCTCCTCCTACACCAGTTGGGTCAAAAGGGCCACAAGTCCATGCTTATACCCATACTTCTCCTCTTGGCATGTCGGAAGGCGCTTCACGGTAACTTCCTGCAAAATTATGGTTTAATCATTAGATAAATCTTCAAATAACATATATATTATCAATAGTTTAAAGCATACGTATAATACTTATAAACTCGTGTCGAAGCGTATTGTAGACTCCACTCCCAAGATGTGAAGCTCCAGTAGATCACTCCAAACATTCTCTAGCTGCATCTCTCTGCTACTGAAATCTACTAGGATTGTCTTGTGTCTCTCATGCAATCTCCATCCACTCCTCTGCTTCCAACCATGAGGGCTTGTGATTGCCGTCATTATACCTGTCTCTGGCCTCTGACCAACAGTGTGACATTGTGGACCTCGCCAAGCTCAAAATCTAGCCGTTCGAGACCTGATCGTACCCCTCTACCGGCCTGTACTCTTTCTCAATGGCGTCGACAATATAATTCTTTCTCTCAGCATCGAGGTTTTCCTGAATCTCCATCACAGAGTGACCAAACTGAATCTTACAGAGCTGCCAAGTCCTCTGTTGCATTTCCTTTCCGACCCTATCTTCCACAACAGCCCCATCCCTGCTCCTGTACACCTTGCTAGGATCATGCTCGTGTGATCTCCAAGGTTTACGTGGTGTGCCCATCGGTGAACTATCTACTGAAGAGAGTGGTGGACGCTCTCTCGGTGGTGTGGATGCATCGGTAGAACCGCTACCACAGCAACCACCACCTCCAGAACGATGGCTATGTCGTCTCGAGGATGAACCACATGTCGGTGTAGAGGGCACACGAGTCCTAGGCATAGGGGGCACACTAGACTGAGGTGTGGGGCCGCTCCGTGTAGGGACCACACTAGTCCCGGGCGTAGGGTCGGTTGTAGTAGGTCTGGACGTACCTGCACCCCAAAGGTGTTGTGCCATCGTGATCTGGTCTGGTGTGAATTGAGACAAAAGCTAGCCCATCTGCTCGGGTGACATGTCGGCCAGAGTGACTGGAAAACTAAAACTAGGAGAGTATGGCTCATCGTCATCGGCCATGGCTAATCATACACAAACAACACCCACAAAATACGTTAGTTTATGTAAGAAATGCTTAATCAATACAAATAACAAATCAACAAAATTGCTACACAAATAAAACAAATCAAGGAAACTGCTACACAAATGAACAAAATCTAAAGTGTATTGTAGACTAATAAAAAGATCTTTACAAAAGGTTTCTTAGCAAAATTCATTAGTTAATCTCTCCTCCTCTATGAGATCTGATGCACCAAAGATGTCTATCTCAATCTGTACTTCTGCATCTTCGTCATCGAACTCTACTTCTTCGTCGCTCTCTGCATCAGCTTCACTACTTGGCACCTCATCTCTAGATTCTGACAATTGCTCAATGCTGACATCCACCTCAAAATCTAAACTTAGAGTTGGAGTTGGTCCTGCGCTTTGTTCATGAATCACCTCTTCGAGCTCCCATCCAATCCTTCACATGCTTGCTTGCTACGTGGAGCAACTTAAATGACATAGAGCCAGCAGGATTTTGACAAATCATTCTCATCATTTTCTGTCCATTTTGGATCGTGTATGAACACAACTTGTTCACAATGCTGTGGAAGTACGAATGATCTCGCACATCTGTCCACACCTGCCTAGAGTTCACTTGAATCAATCCACTCTTGTCTTTGTGCACAACTGCATTAGGGCCACTGGTAATAACTTTGAACCACTTGACATCAAACATAAACATATCAAACTTTCTAAAGCTAATCTTCAAGATGTCTTGGATGTAGCCAAAGTATTCAAGTTGGCCTGTCTCTATATTCTCATTCCTGGCACTACTCCTACTTTCTTGGACGAAGCTTGCCCTAGTACCACTATCAAAAGTGACCCTTTTTTCGTCATTCCATTGCGCTCTGAAGTGCTTCCATGCGACCACAAAGCTCCATATTTGTGTTACTGCAGGCACAAAATTAAAACAGACTAAAAGTTATTAAAGCAAACTAATTTTCATGTGGAGCTCGAAAAGGAAGTTGTGAAATGTACATGCCAATAGCAACCCCTTGACATCTCCTCTTCCTCTTCAGTAATCAACACTCCACTCCTCTTTGCCTCTGAGAGTGTCGCATCTAACCACCGCCCAGTTGGAAAGTCATGCAATTTTTGAAGATGGTCTGGAAAAGGAAGGTTTCTAGTTGCACGGTTGCGCTTGAATTGAAGGCGATCTATCAAACATTGTTGCTTTTTCCCTTCGTACCTCTCTAGCCACTTTTGCATGATGTCTGAGTTGAGACGGCAAAATCTCAAAACCTTTTCTCGAATTGTGATTTCCATCTTCCTAACAATGCCTTGTCCCTGCGGCTTGTCCACTATCACCTTGACGTTGAGCTCAGTAGTCCACATTCGGGAAATCTCTGGATCAATTGAGACAAAAACTTCACTAGTGAGGACAAGAGACTCTTTTACAAGCCATCCTTCGGCCATGCTACCCTCGGGGCGAGCCCATTGACGAACAAACCCCTTTAAAGTCTTCATAAATCTCTCCAAGAAGAAAATCCACCTGCTATGGACCACCCCAGCAACTCCAACTTCATCGACCACATGCACAAGTACATGCATTGGGATGGTAAGAATGTTTGTTGGAAATTACTTCTCCACCATGCACACTGCTTCAATATCTTTTAGCGTGATGCATCAATGCTGTCTTCTCTTATATCGTTTGAACTGATCCAGCATACCAACTCACTGATTTTGTAGATTGTTCTTCTAATGTCATCTGTCAAACAACCCTTTATGGAAATCGGTAAGATGAAATGTAAAAAATGGTGCCAATTGTGGGACTTAAGAGCACTGAGATTGTCATCTCTTGTAAAAGCTGTTTTCAAACATTGCATGCACCCTGTGGGAGTCTTGAATGAAGATATAGTCTTCTTCACTTGTTGCTCTTCTGTGCGACTCAGAACCCATGGGCCTTTTGGTATAGACCACTTTCCATTGGGTTTAAGTCGAGGCCACATCTCTGGCATTCGACCCACAGCCTGCAGGTCATCTCTTTGGGCCTTGCTCTCCCTTTTTCCAGTGATGGTCTTCCAGATGATCTCCCCCACATTCTTGAAGATGTGCATTGGGTCGAGCAAATAATTAATCAGCATGTCACTCTAGTACGGAAGATCATGGAAAATAGAAAGTGTTTTCATTCCAAGTGACATCCAATCTCCCCTCTCCAGCTACATGTTTTTCCAATCGCTCGCTTTCAGTGGATGCATGTCATGTTTTCATATGTTTAGTCCACGTAGCTCATGTCCTTCAGGCAAAAATCTACCATGTTCCTCGTAAACTGTCTTATTCAAATGCTCAGAGCGGTGGAAGCCAAGTTGAGGACCACATTTCGGACATGCATGATTGCCCGAGTAACTCAAGCCTGAAACATCACATATTAAATATTTAAAAGCATTGACAAGCCATGAATCACATGTGTGTGAGGGTTTTAAAGGGCACTACCTGAGCACTCAACGAAGCTTGGCCAATCGTGCATGGTCCACATGAGAATCCTTGCACATGTACATTCCTTCGTACGACTGGTTGGGATATATCAACCACATTGATTCCTGTACACAAGATTTGGAGCTCTTCTATAAGTGGTGCCAGATAGACGTCCATGTTCTTTGCTTTGTACTTTCCTGGGACGATCAATGACAACAACAGATGGCCCTTCTTGATAGCGAGCCATGGTGGAAGATTAAAGTTAACCAGACAACAGGCCACATGCTCCATGACGAACTCCGTAATCCGAATGGGTTTTACTCCGTTCATTGCCAGACCAAAGCCGATACATCGAGGCTCGTTTTTAAATGTAGGCCAACTTTCCTCTATGTGCTTCCATGCACGAGAGTGAACAGGTACCCACATAACATCATCTGTTGATCTAGTATTTGAGTGCTATGGACTTGCACCTGAGCATGCTTTATTCTTGGAATGATAGGAAAGTGTCGAAGGACCTTTGCAGGGATAAATTTTCCTGGTGTGTCCTCCCTGTACCTGTTTGATCCATAATTGGGACACTGTTCCACGTTTTCATACTCATTGCAAAAAAGTATACAATCATTAGGACATGCATGTATTTTCTGATAATCCAAGTCAGTCCAAATTAGTAAGAAGCTTTTTAGCGGCTAGACGGGTAGGGGGCATGTGATTCCTTCTGGCAAGATTTGCTCATTCAGCAACCTGACGTTACATGAACAAGTCAGCCCTTTGATCACTTTATATGAATTGTAATTTGCACTTTACCATGCTTAGGATAAAAATGTTTACCTGAAAAGCTTTGTGATGACTGAGGCGTCAGACCAACCGTAGACAAACTGCAAATTAAGCATTGTCAATGCGATACGGAGAACTGAGATTTTTGCACCAGTTTAGAGCGTCATGGGTGCAAGACTTTGCATCATCTCTCCCTCCTCATCATTGCTGTCATGTCGTCGATATGAACAGGATGGTTGAGGTTGGTCCACAGTACTGCGTTCAATGTTGTCGCCTTCTATGTTGGAATCCATGTCAAAGAACGCATCCAACATTTGCTCCATCTCTACTTCTTGAAATGCCGCTTCAGGTATTAGTTGGGAGGACTCAGTCGATGGCTGCTCCTTTGAAAAGCGTCTTCTGTGGGATGAAGTTGGAGCAATATCTACTTGCAGACTTTGACCTTCAATCTCTAGACCATGAGATCGATAACGCAGGTCTTATACTTGCTCTATTGGAAAGAGACCTTGATTGCGTATGTGTTGGTCGCAGATTTTTCGTTTTGGAAAGATCCGATGCTTGCAATGCACACAAGGACAGGCCATCCTATTGTCCATACTTTATCTACCAATGATGCAAAAATAATTAAAATACTCTAGTTATTATAACTACACACTACTAAGTACATGACAAGCTTTAACAAACTCACATTTTCTAACCAGGCCCGATCCTCGCACACCTCGATCTACAGGTGCACGTAGATTAGGACCACATGGTAATAATCTTGTCTTTTATTAGTCAATGACTATATATTAAAGTTCTTGAAGTCTGTGTGCATTTTTGAAGTCCGATTGCATTTTTTAACAATTTTCTTCTAGCTCTAACAACCTCACATTCTCTAGGCAGGCCCGATCCCCGCACACCTCGGTCTAGAGGTGCATGAAGATTAGGACCACATGGTAATAATCTCGTTTTTATTGGTCAATGACTATATATTAAGGTTATTGAAGTCTGTGTGCACTTTTGAAGTCCGATTGCGTTTTTTGTACTATTAACTTGACGCTCGCTCTAACCTAACCTATAACATAACCGTAGCCTAACTTAATGTAGCTTAACTTTTAACCTAAACCTAACCTATAACCTAACCTAACCGAAGTCCGTTTGCGTTTTTAAAAGTACACGAGTCATCTTCGAAGTTCGATTGGATTTTTTTACTATTAATTTGACGATAGCTCTAGCCTAACCTATAATCGTTATACATAAGCTATAATCTAACCTAACGTAAAACCTATACCTAACCTAACTTATAACATCTACCTAACCTAATCAAAGTCCGTTTGTGTTTTTAGAAGTACATGAGTCATTTTCGAAGTCCGATTGCGTTTTTTCTACTATTAATTTGATGCTAGCTCTAACCTGACCTATAATCGTTATGTCTAACCTATAATCTAACCTAACGTAAAACCTATACCTAGCCTAACTTATAACATCTACCTAACCTAACCGAAGTTCGTTAGCGTTTTTAGAAGTACACAAGTCATCTTCAAAGTTCGATTGCGTTTTTTCTACTATTAATTTGATGCTAGCTCTAACCTAACCTATATTCGTTATGCCTAACCTTTTCTTAGTAAGGGAAAAGGTATGTTTTAAATATCAAAGAAAGTGGATAGATTACCTTTCTTTTCTCTCTCTCTCTCTCTCTCTCTCTCTCTCTCTCTACACTTTTTATGTTTGCATTAAGAACATGGCATCTTATAATTGAAAAAAAATAAAATTATAGTAAGAAAGGGACACTATAACATATGCGCGGTATTATCGCTCACATTGCCGCAAAAAAACAAACAAATTTGCAATATGAAATTTTCCGTATGCGGAAAAGACTGCGGCAACAGTCGCGGTAATGGTCTAGCGGTAACATACGCGGTAATGCCTGCGGCTATATTTTCGTGCCTATTATCGCGTGCTTTACGGAAAATATACCCGCAAAAGTTACCGCGAGGATGTTATCGCCAGCATTACCGCAGACGGGTTTTTTATAAAAAAACAGATGACCGTTTGGATTGTCCTTTGCAGGACCATCCAAAAGGTCATCTAATTTTTTATTTATTTAAGATATTTTACAAAATTATTATTAATTACAACAAAATATCACAATTGGACAATACATTGAGCCAAAAAAAGATTGATAATTTCATTTTCATGAGTGGAATTACAATTAGGGGAGGTATTGAGCCAAAAAATGATAGGTATTGCATTTACATAAAGGGAAAAAAAAGCCCGCGTGTACAACATAGAGTATGGTCATGTGGGATAGGGCAAGCGGGGCCCGCCAATACAAAATAGAGGATGCTAATGGGGGAGATGGCGGCATTTTGCGTGGAACTCCTTGACTATGCAAAACCAGAAAAAGAAACAATTAACACCTTGTTATTTAATATTTGATATAAAATCAGCAATTTGATAATTTAAATAAGATTAAACTTACATGTTGCAGACTTCTGCACGCATTTTCGAACTCCTCTTGAGAGGTCATTTGATTTTCAAACAACCAACACCAAGTTTGATACTCGGTATGGTTCTCTCTATATCTCTGCACATTTCTGGTCGGGTGACTCATGGTAGTGCTATACTGACAAAAAATAGCAACCAATTAATTAAATGAAAAACATTAGATTTTTTATAATGAAACTTATATTTTTACTTATTAGTCTTTCCAAGCCGTTTTTCCTCCCGAACCATAATGCGTAGGAGTCTGATGGGATCTGGTCTCAACTTGACGCGTATACATCGTCGCACCCATTGCCCTTTCGTCCTCTTTCTCTTCCATAGCTGTCTCCCACTCCACATCATGGACATTTCCTGGCCGATAGCTATGCTCTGGAGACTCCATTGTCTTCTTTGCAGCTCTCCTCACACTAGATTTTTTGTTCTTGAGAAATGTTTTGACATGCTCTTGCAACCATTGCCTTGAGAATTGTTGCCCCTTAGGTTTGGGGAAACGCATGTGCATGGCTGTCTCTATATATGTGAGGTTGTAGGGATCTTGCTGATCAAATTTGAGAAAACAATTGGTGATTGGCCAATGCGCACACTAATTAGTGTGTGCATTGGTTAATTGGATTGGCCAATACACACACTATTTAGTGTGTGATTAGTGTGTGGATTGGTCAATTGTATTGGCCAATTACGCACAAACATTTAAGTGTGTTGATTGAGTGTGTGCATTGGGGTCCAATTGGATTGGCCAAATACACATACTATTTTGTGTGTGCATTGACCAATGGGAGTTGGCCAATGCACACTTAATTAGTTGTGTGTTAACAACACACTAATTAGTGTGGCATTTGGCTGTGTAAACTTTGGCTTGTGCACACACTCTAATTAGTGTGTGTTAAATACACTAATTAGTGTGTGCATTGGTGTGCACACAATAATTAGTGTGTGTTAACACACACTAATTAGTGTGTGCATTGGCCAATCCCATTGGTCAATGCACACACTAAATAGTATGTGGTATTGGCCAATCCAATTGACCAATGCACACCACTAATCACACACTAAATAGTGTGTGTATTGGCCAAACCAATACAATTGACCAATCCACACACTAATCACACACTAAATAGTGTGTGTATTGGCCAATCCAATTAACCAATGCACACACTAATTAGTGTGCGCATTGGCCAATCACCAATTGACCAATGCACACACTAATTACACACTAGTTAGTGTGCGCATTGGCCAATCACATTGGTCAATGCAGACACTAATCACACAATAAATAGTGTGTGTTAACACACCTAATTAGTGTGTGCATTGGCCAATTGGATTGACCAATGCACACACTAATCCCAAACTAATTAGTGTGTACGTTGGCCAATCCAATTGACCAATGCACACACTAATTACACACTAATTAGTGTGCGCATTGGTCAATCACCAATTGACCAATGCACATACACACTAATTACACACTAATTAGAGTGTGAATTGGCCAATCACATTGGTCAATGCACACATTAATCACACAATAAATAGTGTGTGTTAAAGTGTGTGTTAACACACACTAATTAGTGTGTGCATTGGTTAATTCCATTGACCAATGCACACACTAATCCAAAACTAATTAGTGTGTACCTTGGCCAATCCAATTGATGGAGGCACACACTAATTAGTTTGTGCATTGGCCAATCACATTGGTCAATGCACACACTAATCACACAGTAAATAGTGTGTGTTAACACACACTAATTAGTGTGTGCATTGGCCAATCCCATTGACCAATGCACACACTAATCACACACTACTTAGTGTGTACATTGACCAATCACATTGGCCAATGCACACACTAATTAGTGTGTGCATTGAACAATCACATCGGCCAATTCACACACTAATCACACACTAATTAGTGTGTGCATTGGCCAATCCCATTGACCAATGCACACACTAATCACACACTAATTAGTGTGTACATTGACCAATCACATTGGCCAATGCACACACTAATCACACACTAATTAGTGTGTGCATTGACCAATCACATTGGGCAATGCACACACTAATTACACACTAATTAGTGTGTGTTAATACACACTAATTAGTGTGTGCATGGCCAATCCCAAATTTAACATATTAGGTTTTGCAAGTAATAAATTTAACAAATTTCACAAGTTTAGATTTTGCAAGTAACTAATAATTAACAAATTTAGGTTTTGGTGTGTCTTTACTTACACTAATTAGTGTGTGCATTAGAATAATGCACACACTAATTAGTGTGTGTGTGTGTATGCATGTGTATGCTTGTGTGTGCATGCATGTGTATGAGTGTATGCATGTGTATATGCGTGTGTGTGTGTATACATGTGTGTGTATGCGTGTGAAAAAATCAAAAAACATAACAACAAAACTTACATGGAATTGAAGAGCTTGTTGGGAGAGGGTAGGAGAGTGGAAGAGTAGAGATGTAGGAAGAGCTCAAGGTTGTGAGGTTCACGCTCTCGACTTCTGTGGAGAAGACGATGAAATTCGAATTTTAGGGTTTTGAACTTCGCGGGGCACGCGGGTGCCCTACTATTTATAAAAAATTGTGAAAATTGAATTTTCGCTCATATTACCGCGAGCATTACCGCATCCATTACCGCGTTCATTTCTGCTCATATTACGCGGTGCAATTTCGGCCCATCCACACAGATGGCCACGTTATGACATTATTACTATTGATTTCCAAAATCTATTGGTACTATGTTTTTATATAAATGTATATAAAATGAAAATATTCCTAGTACTTTGAAAATGACATTTTTACCTAAAAGTTTTGATTACCATGCATGTTAAATTTATTTATTTTTACTTTTTACTGATATTTTATTAACCTTTTTTGGTAATTTGATTTTAATTAGTGTATGTAATTTATTAATGTAGGTTGCTTGGGATGATTTTGGCCCGTCCACTGAACCGGATAGATCACGGTGGTTGGACGAGTGATTACCATGCCCATGCGTGCGGTGCAAATGCGCCATTGCTCGACTTTGACAGATATGCTTGAGCCATGTAAAAGATTATGGACTATGGGATGATCCTCGCAAGCGTGCACCGATGGAAACAAACGATCCGCGAGTTGTAGCGGCTATTGACGTCACCCCTCATTGGCGTGTGGTTGGTGGAGGAGGGGGAAAGGAGGTTGGAAGAGCGCATGCGCCAGGAATCCATTAGAGAGGGAGGAAGCACATCAAATCAGCCAATTGTTGCTCCCTCTACGAGTGACCACATCCCATCTCCTTACGTAAATGCAGAAGACGACCATTTGCATAGAATGGTTGAGGATCTCCTTGCACGAGAGGAGGAGCATGAACAAGAGTGTGCATAGGAAGAAGCTTCCGAAAAAACGAGGAGTGAGCTACTCGATTTGGCACACACCGCATTATATGATAGATGATCTTACTTCATTTTAAGGGCATCTCTCGAAGTCCTTAACCTTCAGGTGATGTTTGGATGGAGCAATGCTAGTGTGGACGCACTTTTGAGGTATGTATAGAGATTGTGAAGGATGCTTGTGGAGTGCATAAATTAGGTTCTAATGTAATTTCTTCTTGTGATAGGTTGCTAGGAAAGATGCTGCCAGCTGGCAATCACATGCCAGAGAATAGACGAAAAGCACGCCAAGTGGTGACTGCATTAGGGATGGATTATGATCGCATTCATGCTTGCGTGAACGATTGTGTGCTCTTTCATAATGAGCATGCCGATTGTGACACATTTCCATCGTGCGGGGAGCCTAGGTTCAAAGAAGGAATGCAGAGCAACAGAATTCCACGTAAAGTTTTGAGGCAATTTCCACTCATCCCTCGCATCCAACACATGTTTAGATTGAAGGGTACGAGCGAGCTTTTGAGTTGGCATGCAAAAAATCGCTCCACAGATGGTATTATGAGAGTGCCATCTGACTCACCAATGTGGGAAGCACATAGAGGACACATGGCCAAAGTTCAGGGATGAGCCTCGTCACTTGAGGATTGGGTTAGCTAGTGATGGAGTGAATCCATTTGGGAACCACTCTACTTCATGGAGCACTTGGCCGGTGGTGGTTGTAAACTACAATATTCCTCCTTGGGAGGCAACAAAAAGGGAAACATTTTACTATCACTTCTCATTCCAGGAAAGCACAAGGTAAAAAACATGGATGTATATCTGCAGTCTCTTATTGATGAGCTTCAAGAACTATGGAGCCTTATTGGACTTATGCATGTATTCAAAAATGTTGGGCAAGCTATATGGGATCACATAATTGGCAAGAAGGATTCATTGGGTGCTAGGGAAGATTTAAGAGCCATGAGACATCTCCCCTCTTCAGCCACGCCCCGCATGGGGGAGCGGGGAAAGATGATCTCCCAAAAGCACCTTGGATACTGTCAAAGGCAGACCAAGAGCGGACAAAGCAAGTTATTGCATCCATCAGAACTCCAACAGGATATATGCGGTCACTCAAAGGTGCTTTCACAAAAACCAAAAAGGGTGGCTCCACTCAATTGTATGGATTGAAATCCCATGATTGGCATAAAATCCTTCAGGTAAGAGTAGAACAGTTTGTGGTGTCTATGTGTCCTTATATATAGGTTGACATTCACTAAAATGTTTTATTGTTTGTAGTTTGTACTTCCCATTACTATTAGTGGTTATGGGGACACTAAGGTGAAGGCTGCAATATTCAAAGTGGATGAGATTGTGAGGTAATGGTTTTTTTTCAAGTACTATATCATGTTGTGCATGCATGAACAATGGAATTTTTTTTTCATCTACTATATTATTTGTGCCCTGTAGATTTGTGAGCTCCAAGGAGATAGAAGTAGAGCAATACCAGTAGCCCATCAGCTAGCAGTAGAGGCAGTGTGTGCTATTGAGGATGCATTCCCACGTACAATCCTTGTTAGCCAAATACACCTATTGCTTCACCTTGTTGAGGAGATTGCAATTTGTGGGGTGGTTCACTCTAGATGGATGTTCTTCTTGGAGAGATTCTTGAATACTTTAAAGGATTTTGTTAGATTGAGGTCACAACCGGAGGTATGCAAAATCAATACAATATAGATAGCATTTCTATGCTATGAAGTTACTAATAAAAATATGTGGTTTTAATGTTTTCAGGTGAGCATGGAAGAAGGTTGGGTGGTGCAAGAGGCATTTGTGTATGTCTCACAGTATCTCATCACAGTGGATCCATCATTGCCTCGTTTGTGGAGTGAAGAAGAGGATCCTAGGAAGCACTCAACCATTCCCAGTGGAAAGGCTCACTCTTGGTCATGGATAGAGAGTTTCATGCCATAGTCAACAACTACTGTTTACTCAATGCCACTATCATGACCAAATGGGTTAATATGTACTTGGAAGCCCGCGTAGCTAGAGAAAGGGATAGAGATGCATGGAAGAGGTCCCATGGAGGTAGACATGAACCTCCTTTTCCTAAAGAGCTTGCAAAATATCCTGATTTGATTCAAGTAGAGTGGATCCATAATGCCATGACCAATGCCAAAGCACAAGGAGAACAAATAAGCCCTAAAGAATGGGAGTATGCGCGAGGATGCTTGCGCAAGGTGAGTGTGTATATGTTATGTATGCATGTATGCAAATCACTTAATGAAATGCGATGTAACCTCTTATGCATTGTGATTGTAGGGTCTCATTTTCAACTCCATTTGGTCCGAAGGCCAACATTTTCGCACCCACAAGATAGATGAGCGTCGGACCACTAATGATTGTTGCGTGATGGGAAACTTTGACACAACAACAGATGAGGTCAGATATTGTGGTACTATAGAGAGAATAATCAAAGTGGATTTCAGATATTTTCACAAATTCCTCTTTGAGTTCCAATGGTTTGCGGGTGAGGTCAAAAGACATGAAAATGGGCTCATTATGGTGGATTTCACCCAATTCCATCGGGGAGAAATTGACAACTTGGTGTATCCTAGTAGTTGCGAGCAGGTAATTTAGGCTATGTGCAATTAACTTAAATTAAAAATTTAATATATGTATATCAGCTTATTCTTTGTGTCTGACGTACAGGTCTTTTATGTGCCATGTATATATCAAAGAATACTTTGGTATCTCATTCCAGTCACGCCACGGGGTAGATCTATCTTTGCAGAGACGGACATTGAGCCAATAATTGATCCCATCATACCATCACCACAAGATGCAGAGAAGATGTAGTAGAAGTTGAAGAAGGTCATCCAAGCCTTGCAAATAGTCATCTTGAGGAGGAGGAAGAGGGAGAAAGCGATGATGATTCTACAAGAGGTGATGGAGAGGAGGAAGAATCTCTAAACTTGTTTATTGATTTGAATACTATGGGTCTAAATATGGATCCTAGTGCTTGTAGAGATCTTATACAAGATGAGAATTAATAAAACTCTCCATTCTTTCACTTGGTGTAGTATATGATTAATTTGCAAATGTTTCGTTATGTGCTTATGAATAGTATTGTAATGGTTTTGTTGTGAGCTCAATGATTTATGTATAGAATTCTTCGAGTGAAAGAGAGATTAAGTGAAGTGAGCAAGCATTCTGGAGAGTGTAGGAGTTGTAGTGTGTAAATACATTTTGAGTTGTATTGGATTTAAATGGTAACCCGCGGGAGAGGGAGGGGGAAGGGGGTCTATGGCCTTAGCGGTATAACGGGCGCTGCAATAATCGTGGTAATACAGGCGGTAAAATGCCGCTTGAACAACAAAAGGGTTTCTCTCTCCTAATTTTGAATTCCTCTCTCTTGTTTTGTTGTAATGGCCCGTGGTAAACACCACGATCTCTTGTAGTGGGCTTTAGAAGTAGCTTTATATATTATCTCCACTTTCCTCCAAGGATGAAAAGACCTCAAACATATCCCCCCTTAACTCTTGCACTTAGTAAATACCATATCAAGGCTACAAGTTCTAATTTTATTAACAACATGTGGATTGAATGGTATGAGATATAGAAAAACTTTGTAAGCTTAATGGCAAGAAAAATATCTATTGGTATTGAAAATAGAAAATGAAGAAGAGGATGAAGAGCTAGAAGAAGAGAATGATGATGAGGATGACTGTTTCGATCCTTATATTGCTGATTTTGATGAACTCGGACTCCACATAGACCGCATCATGGCTATGGAACTAGCAGATGATGATGTAGTGGATGATTGATTAAGGCCGTGTTTTAATGCATCGTAATGAAGATGTTGTAGCTAATGTCGATCACTTGCTTTTGTGAATGCTTTGTTAATGATCTTCTGCTAGCATACATTGTAACACATTAGGAAATTAGGTGAAGCACTTTTAAGAGATTACTTTGTGAGCATAGCGGGTGAACTTAGTTGATGGTAGCAACATAAAAATGGTACTTAGTTAACTTGGCATGAACAATACTTTTGCAAGAGAGAGAGAGAGAGTTTAGAGAACATGATAGTAGTTGAGGACCGGATTCATATGGAGCCGGTCCCCCCTCCAATAGGAATTTGTATTATAGTTTCTCCCATCAAGAGAGAGAGAGAGAGAGAGAGAGTTTAGAGAACATGATAGTAGTTGAGGACCGGATTCATATGGAGATGGTCCCCCCTCCAATAGGCATTTGTATAATAGTTTCTCCCATCAAGAGAGACTTGGTACACTACAACCTTTGTGTTCCTTGTGACCTAGGTGATGCAATGGAGATGGAAAACCTCATGCATCAAAAACATAACATAAACTTGAAGAAAGCATTAACTATCCCAAGGCCTCAAACACCTTGAAAGGTGGAGAGAGCTAGCAAGGAATGAGGATAGGGAACAGGAAGAAGAAACATTCCATAGGAGAAAGAAGCAGTTCCTCACTTATCATTACTCTTCTTGCTAGCATACATAATAGCATAGTAATGGAGATGGAGAAGATGGCAAGCTTGAGCATGGAAGCATGGCTCTTGGTTGGATTTGCATTCCATATCCAAGAGTGTTGGTGTCTCAAATGAGCATCTCAAATGAGTGTATGTGATGGTGTATATCCCCCCTAGCACCCCCCCTCCTTGGTTTGGGCGAGTCGAGACTTTTACACATGTTGTAGGCTCATTGGACTCCTCTCCCCCAGGCCAATCACATGTAGCATGCAGTCAAGTACATGGGTAGTATTTTGACAATTTTACTCCTTACCCCTTAGAGAGAGATAGCTTGAAAATATCTAGATATTTGTTAGATGGAAGTAGAAGCTCATTGGACCCCTCTTTAGCCCAACCAATAGAATTCAAGCACACCATGTGGTTAAGCTTAGTGAGAATCTGACATGTGTCCCGTGTGCTCTTTTAGAATTCCCCTAACTTTGATATTTTTATGCATAGGAAGTTTCTCAAGCAACTTCCTCATTAAGTGAGTAGGTTCTCTTTTTGACTCAAGCATCTTACCTCCCATGAATAGGAAGCTTCTCAAGCAACTTCCTCATTAAATGTGACAAGTACCTCAAGTACCTTAGTCATCAAGCATGACAAGCACCTTAGGTGGATTTCCCACCTCAAGCGCATCCCTAGCTTGCCTAAGTTTAGGTAGGGTTCCCACCTCAAGCACATCCCTAGCTTGACTAAGTTTAGGTCGAGTTCCAACCTCAAGCACATCCCTAGCTTGCTTAAGGTTCCCACCTCAAGCACAGCCCTATCTTGTCTTAAGGTTTCAGGGTTTTAGTGTGTGGACTTTTTTTTTACCACCATTGAGTTTTTAATGAGCTAACCCTAATTTTAAGCTTCATTAGTTAACCTTGCTCTTTGACAGAACATATCTCATTGAGCCCCTTTCAATTGGCCCCATGTTGAGATCTAGATCGTAAGCACATGTCTATATTCTAACCCTTGTTCCCGTCTATTATCCCATGACATTACCTCTCTCTTGAAATCATAGTCATCGTCGACTATGAGGTAGAGAAAGATATAAAGCTAGTCAATAGTCCATGTTACTTAGCAGGTAGAGGATCTCTTTTTTACCCTTTGACATCATTCCAAGATGGATGACTAATCCATTTGGTGCTTGGGAGACATAGCTGCCGTAAGCATGTCTGCTCTTTAGTCCATTTCATCCTAGTAGAGTGACAAATTCTACATAGTGTTGAGAGACGTCGTACTCCAAACATGATTCTTAGTATGCATACTACTTAAATTTTTCATAATAAAGAGAGGAATTAGTCTTATAGCAAAAACATTAATCATTTAAAAGAAAATGTACATTTGGTTATTAAAGTAGCATTGTAAGCGTTGACAAGTTCATACTATCCTTAAGCTGGATTCTTGCATCCATCTAGCATCTTCAAAAGGATAATTTTTGAACTTAATAAAATACCGTCGGATAATCTTACCATGTCGTAGTACTTGTCTTCAGGCGAAGGATAGCTTCAGGTTGTAGTACCTCTTCTGATATTTGATTTCGGGAGGGTCTTCAATCATTGGTTCATTGAGGCTCTCTCTTTGTAGGGCTTGAGTAGGCTCCCATGAAAAGAATTGTGTATGAGCCAATGGTTACGTAACTTGAGTTGATAAGCTACCTCATTGATTAGCTTTAAAATTTGAAAGGAATGTATATATTTTTGCTAGTTTAGCATAAATACTTTTGATGGCCCGTAGGATTTTTGCCTGTCGGTTGCCTCAATCGAGCCTTAGGAAACTTAAGTAATACCCAATCATTTTCTTTGAACGTTTAGGCCCTTCTGTGATTGTAGCAGTAGCTTTTTGCCTTAGTTGGGATATGGATATAGCCTCCTTAATCTTTTGAAAAGATGTTTGCAGGTCACGACTATACTCATCGGCAGCGAAGATCTTTCCATGTACTTTAATTAGCAAGGGACTTTTAGGTATTCCTTCTATGATCTCAAAAGGTGCTTTTCCCGTAGAAGTATGGATAGTATTATTATACGCATACTTACAAGAGGTAAGTAATTTTCCATTGTGAGCATTGATCTACTTATGTAACATAGGTCTTTAGTAGACAAGAATCGTAAGATTGGCTATCTCACTTTGGCCATCCCTTTTTGGGTGATAGGCCGAAGAGAAATTCAATCTTGTACCTAGATTTTCGAAGAGACCTTTCTAGAAATTACTGGTCATTCTAGGATCTCTATTTGACACACGATGGATGTTGGAAATCCATGGTGTTTGAAAATTTGTGATATGAAGAGAGTTGCCATTTGGTGTGCCTTAAAACTCTTCTTGACAGGGATAAAGTGTGATTGCTTGCTAAACCTGTCGACTATTGTCCATATTCCGTATTCCCATGGATAGATTTTCGTAATCCAAAGATAAAATCCATGGATATACTCTCCCATGGTGAATTAGGAATTGGCAATGGCTGGAGTAATCCAGGTTTCTTCCCTCTATCATACTTGGTCTTTTGGCATACTACACATTTTGAAACATACTCTTGTATGTCCACTTACATGGTAGGCCAATAAGAGTACGTCTCTACTCCTTAAAGAGTAGGTTGAATGCCTCTATGCCCTGCTGAGGAAGGGGCATGGGATTCATACATGACTTTGTCACGAAGGGAGTGGGTAACACATAGCCTATTGCCATGGAGAAGATAACCATCCTGCAAGGTGAATGGTTCCTCTTTATTCCCCAAATCAAGGGCTGACATTATGTCTTTAAAGTCAGGGTCAGTAGCATACTCATCTATCATAGAAGATAGATCATTGTGAGTTGCTATTGACACAGCATTAACTTTTGGTCGTCGCGAAAGTGCATCAGCCACTTGATTGTGCTTACTAGCAATGTGAGCAATGTGTAAATTAAATTGTGAAAGAAAATTTTTCCACCTCATTTGTTTGTCGGAAAGCTTTGTTTGCGTCATGAAGTACTTAAGACTTTGATGGTCTCTTCGTAAGATGGATGGAGTCCCCAATAGATAGTGCTTCCATGTGTCTAGGGTATGTAGAACAGCTAACAGCTCTTTCTCATAAATGCCTAAGACTCGTTCATCCGTGTTGAGCCTTCGGCTCTCATATGCTATGGCATGCCCTTCTTGAAGCAAGACTGATCCAAGGCAATCAGCACAAGCATCACATTGGACCTCAAATGGCTTTGAGAGATCCGAAAGCATAAGGACTGGTTGGGAGATAAGCTTCTCTTTGAGCTTTTCAAAAGCACTTTTCTCCTTAGCAGTCCATGAATACTTAACGTTTTTCTTTGTTAAGTCATGTAATGGTCGTTCTATTTAAAAGAATTTTGTTATGAAGCGTCTATAGTATGCACACATACCAATAAAGCTTCTTAGCTCATGTAGATTCCTTGGATTAGGCCATGCTTTTATTACCTCCAACTTTGACAGATCCATACAGATACCATCTTGAGAGATAATGTGACCTAAGCATTGAATATCTTGAAAGAAAAATTCGCTTTTCTTTTGATTGAGAAAAAGCTTATTCTCCCCTAATGCTTGAAAAATCACTTAGAGATGTTTCTTGTGTTCCTCCAAGGAATTGGAGTAGATGATGATATCATCAAAGAACACTCCAGTGAATTTGAGGTAGGGTCTAAAAATTTTCTCCATTAATCGATTGAATGTAGCTGGTGCATTAGTCAAGCCAAAAGGCATGACTAGATATTCATAAAGGCCAAACATTGTACGAAACGCAGTCTTTAGGATATCTTCATTCACTATCCTTATTTGATGGTAGCCACTTTTAAGGTCAATCCTCCTGAAGTAGGTAGAGCCTTGTATCTTATCAAATAGATCTTCTACCCGGGGTACGGGAAATTTGTTTTTGATAGTGATATGGTTTAGTGCGCGATAGTCCACACACATGCGGTATGTACCATCTTTCTTTTACACTAAAAGGACTGGAAAGCAAAAGGGAGAAGAGCTAGGCCTCACCATTCCTTTGTCTACCAATTCTTGTACTTGCCTCATGATCTCCTCTTGTTGAGCTTGTGAAACTCGATAGGGAGGTTTGTTAGGCAGTGAGCTTCCTGATAGGAGCTCAATACGATGGTCATCATCCCCTTGTTTTGGAGGTAAGTCCATAGGGATATCATCAATGAACATATCTTGGAATCCTTTTAGAAAGTTAGACAAGTCTAACGTTTCTTGATTCCTACCATTCACCTTTGATGAAACATTAGGATTTTTTAGGGAATCTTTGACAAAAATCATGTATGCAGAAACTGAGCATTAGCATCTATATACATATTCTTCCCCCCTGTAGGTGAAGTAGATTCCCCTTTCAGGGAACTTCATGTTGGCAACCATGCGGTTGAACCATGGTATCCCTAGGATAACATCCTCGTGTTGGAGAGGAGAGATGAAGAAGTCTTCTTTGTCGACATAGCTTTGGACATGAAGCCTCAACTTTCCAATCGAGGGAGTAATTGAGGCTTGTTGTCCC
This sequence comes from Adiantum capillus-veneris, assembly GCF_014529385.1. NCBI lineage: Eukaryota > Viridiplantae > Streptophyta > Polypodiopsida > Polypodiales > Pteridaceae > Adiantum > Adiantum capillus-veneris. The sequence continues at coordinate 84,493,821 of NC_140942.1, read as the reverse complement.
TTGAAAGCAGCATCGGCCGTTACAGCATCTCCCATCTCAAAAGCTTGAATGCCCAACTTGGTGGCCAACTCCATTGATATGAAGTTGAGAGCAGAACCACGGTCAAACAAGATGAAAGCATCATGCTCCCTTACCTTTCTCCAAGCATAGCATTGAGTATCCTCTTTTGGAGCTTCAATAGTGGAAGCTCTAGGAGTCTCACTGCGAGCATTTCTTTGGGGCAAGAACGATAGCCATGTCCTTGCTCCCCAAACTTAAAACATTTGTGATCCTTGCGAAAAGTTTCAAGCTCTTCAGGAGAGAGTTTATTTTGACCTTTGTAAACTCCTTTCTCCTTGGACAGATTGTTGTTGGTGTTGTTGGAATGGCCGTGTGAAAAATTTTGGGCATTAATTTTTCCCTTTGCATCACTTTTGTCTTTATTTTCCATGGGTTTGACATTCCTTCTAACCCCTTGTTGGAAATTGATGCGTGAAGCAACCATGGTATGGTGGATTACTTTGCTGATAGAGTCAATCCGTTCAGATTTGAGATACTCGACCATCTCTTCAGGTAATCCCGCACAAAATTGTTGTTTTTGCTCAACAAAGTCTATCTTTTGAAAGACAGCTGCCTTGACTCTTGGGAGGAGTTGGCGATCGTTTAGTCCTCCTTCTTTGTGGAGCCACATCTTTTGAGGAACTTAGGGAGTCATTACTTTCTCGTTCTTTGGATTCCTCCTCTCGTATGGGAGAGAGTCTTCTTTTGGGGGTCTCACCAAGAGGCCTCCTAAGCTCTCTCTCCTCTTTGAGAGGAAAGGAAATCCCATAAGCACCAAGTTTTTGAGTAACTTCGTCTTGCAAAGAGAAGTTTCCCATAGCTTGTTGCAACCTAGTAACAAGATAATTAACAAACATGTGGGCATCATCATTAACACCTTCATGTGCAAAATCAAAGTTATCAATGTTCATTCTACTCTCTTGGTTATTGTCAGCCATGTTAATTAAACTTAAGTGTTTACTTAGTGTATGCTTTGGCACTTCAAAACCTTAGTTGCTACTCCTCTTAGCCTTTGAAAATAGGCATTTAAGTATCTACACCCACGGCTCAAATTGGTTAATTACAGAGAGTAGTGGAGTGAGTCTAACATAGCAAAGTTGTCAAGGGATAGCTCCTTTCGGACTTCTTATGGCTTAATAATGGTAAAGCCATAGTCAAGTCTAAAAAGACTCCATTATTAAGTCTAAAGCTCCCGAGGTGTGCACCATATCCCACATAGTGGGCTCAACAAAACCGATAATAGATCCCAGTCCCACTTACCCTAATATAATTAACAAAATCAACCATTAATAGGCTACTTAAGGACCTCTTTTCTTAAGAAAGAGAAGAGAAACCAAATGCTCTGATACCAATGTAATGGAAATTGCCTATGAACTTGGAAGTAACGGAATTAGGAAATTAGGTGAAGCACTTTTAAGAGATTACTTTGAGAGCATAGCGGGTGCACTTAGTTGATGGTAGCAACATAAACATGGTACTTAGTTAACTTCGCATGAACAATACTTTTGCAAGAGAGAGAGAATTTAGAGAACATGACAATAGTTGAGGACCGGATTCATATGGAGCCGGTTCCCTCTCCAATAGGCATTTGTATTATAGTTTCTCCCATCAAGAAAGACTTGGTACAATACAATCTTTGTGTTCCTTGTGACCTAGATGATGCAATGAAGATGGAAAGCCTCATGCATCACAAACATAACATAAACTTGAAGAAAGCATTAACTATCCCAAGCCTCAGCCCCAATGTCAGGACAAGGGTCTTGTACCCTAAGAACTAGGATAGTCATGGACTACGGCCAAGGGTCATGCTAGGCAGTGTGGATAGCGGATCCGTCCAGGGCAAGGGGCTAGGAGCCCGCCTATATAAAGAGAGGTTGGGAGGACGATCTCAAGGCCTAGTTCCCTAGTTCTTACACTGGTATCAGAGCTTAGCACTAGAATGGTAACCTAACAGGACATAAAAGTGTCCTTTTAGGGTTTTGGGAAAAAATTCCAAAATTATAGTAGATCCACTCATTTTGAAAAATCCTTTCATGAGCTTATAGTTCAATAACTACTACATATGGAAAAAATGAGAAACTTGTAATTTTTCTCATCCCTTGGTCACTACAAGCCTCTAAAGTTGATGGACCATTGCATTTTGCCCAAAACAACAATTTCTTACGGTTGATTGCATATAAATAAGAGTGGGGATTTTTGTAGGGCATGAGATAAAATGCCCCGTTAACTTCAATGGGTTGGTGACCAAAACATATAGTTGCTTTTACCTCACTAATGTTTTTTTGGGCAAACAAAAAAGTACAAAAAAGTTGCATTTTTGCCATTCTGTGGACCTATCATCAAAGTTTCTATAGTCACGCTCAATGTAGATACTATATACATGTTTTCTTAGTTCCCTTTGGGCCTTTGGATTCAAAAGGATCCATGAAGCATGTGAAAAGGATAATGTATCTCTTACAATTAGAACCTTGGGGGCAATGATAAAGTGCTAAATACAGCAAACATGAAAAGGCTGGGTTTAGCATTATAACCTCTAGAAACCCATAAAAACTACTCAATATCTAGCCAAGTTTGTAGTCTATGATTAGATATGGTTACTACCTACAAAATACACACAATTAGCCTAAGAAACTAGCAATATTGAGAAAGTTATACTTGCTACTCTAAAATGTATCGTATTCTTCAGTAATCAAAAAACTCAACCATCATCATATACTATACTATATAGCATATTAGGTCCCCCAAAACTCAAGGAAGATTAGCTTTATGTCATACATTACACTTACACAATCAAAATTGAATTTGGATATCAAGAAAGCCCCACCAGAAAAATCATAAAAGTGCTAATTTTGGCCAAAAAACAGGATTATGCAATTCTTGTAAATTGGTCATAACTTTCAATTTTAACACTTAGCTCTCCCTACAAGCATCAAAAGATGTTGAGAACTATGAAGGCCTAACCTCTAGCCATCTAAACCTCACAAACATGAAGTTTAGAGTGGTATAGTTGCCAAAAATTGAAAAAAAACCAAAAACAGGACCCGTTTTTTCACAGAGTTCAGGTTCAAAAATGTTGTGCAAGAGTAAGGTTAATGGTGATATCGATACTCCAAAAAAAATACTAAGTTTTTTCCAGCTCATAAGGAAACTTTGTGGATATATAGCACCTAGAAATTCATTTTCATACTCTTCAAATAATTCAAGAAAAATTGGCACTTAACAGGACACAAAAGTGTCCAAGGACATAAAAGTGTCCTATTACCATTCTCGTGTTAGGAGTCTCTCTTCCACTCTCTCTCTAGGCGTTGTCAAGAAGTTGGCGGTCTTTCCAGGAAGTCACCAGGCCTCTTGCTTTGAGCATTTTTGAGGAAGCTCAAGGGTTATGAGAAGGAGCTAAGATGTAGATAACATAGCTTCTAAAGCTAAAGAAGAAATGTAGCCAAAGAAGCCACTCACTTTTCCTTACAAACACACACGTGATGGAGAGAACTCATGAAAGATAGTCAGAACAAAACAAAAATGAAAACATCGAGATTATGATCATATCGTATCATGGGTAGGATAAAAGGGTTAATGGATGAGTTAATGATATTTAATCTTTGTTGTCCAAATAAGCTACGGATTGCTCTTTGGAACTGTAGCTTTGTGCTTACTATAATGTATATGTTTTGTCTAGCGATTGGGATTAGTTGTGAGTACAAATCCTCTTGATTCATAATAAAATAACCACATTCACATCAAAAGAGAAGTCATAGTCAATAATAGGTAGTATGATGGGATCTGGTGAGAGAAGTACTTCGTTGAGCCTTTCATGACCAAATAGAAACACTATGCGTTGCTGAAAGTGAATCTTTTGACTAATCCAAATGTTGACCCTAATAGATTGCACTGAATGGAATTGAAAGAAATTACCTCTATGTGGATTATGGTTATTCATCAATGATATACTAGTATGTTCAAAGATAAAGGTGTGAAAGAAGTGAAAGAAGAAGAAGAAGAGAGTTTCTCTCCCAAGCCCTATTGTTGCCCTTAGGCAATAAGGATACTGCGGGGAGAGAAGTACCTGTAGCAAGGAGATTCTAGAGTTTGTGGAAGAGAATGAGAACCTTAAGAGAGAGAGATGCTTGTGGAAGATGAAGATATGGTTACTAACCTTGTGCACATAATTCTTTCCCGCAAGAAGGTTGTACCCATTACATTTACAAGGTTGCTGCTTGATTACCTTCCAATGAAACAATTAGGACACAACAAGAGAGATCAAAGGAGTAGTAAATATAGAATTAGAGATAGATCTAAGTTTGGTGGTGGTATTAAAGATAGATAATGAAAGATAGAGATAGAGTTAGAGACAAGTATTGGATTAGATATGCAAATGAAAGTAAAACTAGCAACATATATCTTACATGGGAGCAATCGCCACCACCTTAATGGAGAGAGATGATGAGGCAAGACTTCATCCTTTCTTCAAGAGAAAATGTGGCGCTAAGATGAGTGTTTCACTATGGAATTGAGCTATTCTCACTCACTCATAACTTGCCTCAATGAAGAGAATGTTGCCCTTTTTATAGGTGAGGGAGCCATGTTTTACATAATCACTTGATTAGGCTAAAGAGTTAGCCCAAATCAAATGTTCTTTGGATATTTCTTAAAATGGGCAATATTAGGACTCAAAATATCATGAAATTCAGCATTTTTGGTCGTTGAGGCTCCATGTGGGTGCATGATGTATGTGGGCCCCACCTAGGCATCTTCTGTGTGGCTCCAACAGGGGGTCCCAACTTGTGTGTCTTGTCCTTCAAGGCATCTTTGAGGTGTCACATTCACATGCTTATGTCTTTTACCCTCAAAATATCTTATTTTATGGAAAAAGACCAAGATTACCTCTTTTCACTTGATTCACCTGTTTACCATCTCTTCTTGCAGTGTAGTTGTGAGAGGGTTTTTCACTGGTTTCCCTGTAACTTTTGACCTGTAACTCGGATTGACATGCGTCAAAAGGCAAAATTGGCCTACTAAAAGAGCTTGACTTGGTTTTGGACTTTTCTCCATGTCCTTAGGTTGGGATTTTCCAATTGGGATGGTCCAAGAAGCTTTGGATCTTCCTTTTCATAAAGTCTTCTAGTAGGCCCTTCCCTCTTGTATGTATCCAAGAAGGTATGCATTATTGAAGGGTTATATTATTACATAAATGTGAAAAGAAAAAAATAATTTATATATGGTAGGGTATAGGTGAGATATTAAAAGAAATATACAAATGCTTTTCCCCCAAACAAAAAGAGACACAATTATTGATACTTCTCTTTCAGTACTTTCTAATAGTAATGTACATTTATATTACTTCAAAGGTAATACTAAGGTATGGTAGACAACTTTTATTTATGTATATGAGTATTATATGAAGTATACTTATGCGTTAAAAAGTCACAATATAAATCGTTTAATGCCCGTTCCCACTATATACGTGCCACAGCACGACAGTGTGGTCTCTTTAGGTCCCTAAAAGCAAGCTCTTTGGGTGAGAACCGTGGCTTTTCCAAAAATAGACAATTTTCTTGCCAAATTAGGCAGCCTTTTCCGTTTTGGTACTGTGCGTGTGGTGGGTGATTTCGCGAGGATTTTGGCTTGGAAGGGGCGCCATGGGGAGGTAGGGAAGTTACCAAGAGCCTGCGGCCATAGCCGGCCTCACCTAGCCACACCATCCTCTCCTCATACTCGCACTGTGCAGAGCTCGCTGCCTGCATTTTTTTCCCATCAAAAATTTTCTATTTTCACATTTGGGAGGCCTTTTGGCCATTAGCCTTAGGCCTTGGCCACTACTAGTGGACCTTCCCACAGGCAAGGTAGCGCCTTCGTGTGCCGGCAAGCCTCCCCTAAGTTCACGTGATCTGGTGGAAGGCAAATGACCGCAAATACTTGTTAAGAAGGAACAACTTATCATTCCGAACCGGCTGCAAACCAGATTTGGCAGTTTCGCACACCACGAATTCGAACCAATTTGCCGTTTGCATAAGATGCAAATACAGTTATCGACTACTACGCATTGATCCGTGTTTTCAAGTACATCCTCGGTTGCAAATCAATTGCTGATTTCGCGGTTGCTTGGGATTTACAATCCAACTTCGAATTCGGCGTTCGGTTCAGTTGAAGACATAATTACCCAGTTAATTATCGCAACGTGCTGTGAGCTAGCGCTGAAGTTCCTCGATGATTTCACCTCTTCGCCAATTCTACCGGGACTTGAAATTCACCTTCTTTAAGAACGTCGGCGAGGTTAGCACGGCTAACTACCTCTGTGTTCGATACGGCTACGAGTTTTCGTTGCACTCCAAGGTACTGTTTTCTCTTTTGTTTGCACAACACATATTTTCCATGTGTGCGGAAATTGATGATCAACACATGTTTGACTTTGAATACCTGGAATTGGCTACACCTGTGGATGTCATGGGGCCGGATACTCTCACGGAGAGTACCATTGTGGCAACAGGGATGGACGGTGCAAACCCAGGTGATCTATCTATGTCTCCTCATTTATCAACCTCTCCTCCTCAGAGCGTGTTGGATATTCTAGAGGATGATAGTCAATTGCCGGATGCCAGGGAGTTTGTCACTCGACAGGACTGGCAAACTTTTGATGTACGATTTCGCAAGCTCGCTGTCAGGGTTCAAATCTTGGTTACACAAGTAGAAAATCTTACACAACTAATTTACAAAATTCTACGAGAATCATCTCTCCACTTGCCAGTAACCCAAGGGGTTGCCAATTTACCAGTTATGACCAAAGAGGTCCAGCATAATTCGGTTGTCGGAACAACTCGGGGCACGACCAACGTGATCAAGAAGGGCCTATCAACATCCGACTTTCAACGTGCAAAACGTCAAAAATTATGCTTTATTTGCTTAGGAACGCATCAAAAAAGCAGTGTCCACATGTCTGACAACTTAAGCATGATGCATGATTTCGTGATTTGACATAAACTCTAGTTTTGGTGCACGGCACAGTAGTTATATGGCTTTTGAACATGTTATGCTCAGCCAGTTTCTCATACTTGAATATGGATTTTCAGCGTATTGTAAGTTTTTTGAATTGGGTACTGTTACGCCCCAATTGCTTTTCTGCCATAGTCATTTTTGGTACGACCAGTCACATTATCCCGGCTTATACGATCTACCGAAAACATTATGAGATGCATGCAAGATCACTGAATTAGGTTGTATATGATACACGTGTCCTACAATGCTACGTTTCGCATTTACTTTGGACATTATTGTTTGTTGTGAACAGCCAAATGCTTGGCCCATTTCACATGGAACAAGGCTTCTAATTCGTACTCTGATTAACCCGGCGACAAGAGCAGTTGGCAACCAAGTTTGCGTCACCTACATTAATTAGGATCTCATCTCATCAAATCCCTACCAGTCTAGCCAGTGCAAGGCACTTATGGTGTTGTCATTTACAGATGTCACGGTAGCCACGGGCTTCTGTTTCTGTATGCAAGGCATGCTACCCAGGTGGTATCGAGTACGCTATCACACAATCACTCTGTCAAGGAAAATATTAGTTAGGCATTGTTTCCCATAATTTTCAGTTGCTATCAAGGCACACACCACTAAAAAGAACCTAAAACTTCTACTGGATTCACAACCCATACACGGTAGACAATCAAGATCTGACTTGTGTTCCCTCTTGCGATGCGAGCATCATACAGTCAGATGGTTGCTCGACGATTGAAGACTAATTTCCATGATGGTTAGGAACCACGCACACTAGCTAAGAGCCATTGCTAAACCTAGGATAAGATCCACTTGTTGGTATTCCTTGGACGATTGTTCTCAAGATCGAACAGCTCTAACCAGTGGAATGCACATTGCCATTAATTGACAAGAAAGTGTCATTACGAATGTCATTACGGATGTTTAGGGTGTCATTTTTGCACTACATGCTTTCAGTGCAACACTCAACTGCGTTTTTTATCATCTTAAACTCACACCAGATGATCTCTACTACGAAGTATAGAAGCAGCAATCAGTTGTGACAACATGGTTGTAAGGGATTGGTAGTTCACTCGTGTGGGTGTCCTGCTCTCTCTATAGCACTACGGAGTGTCTATGGACATACAGTTTTGGGGTAAGACCCGGCGAGTGATTGCTACATCACCCATAGGAATTAATGATCACAGTTTGGTCTGCATTAAGGATCACAGTTGATCTCTCCTAGTTCTACTTTCAAGGAAAGAATTCCGCAATCTACCGCGGTGACAGATGAACACACTTTTCAAGATGCTTCCACTCAACCTGTACATGGTTAACTATGTTGGTTACCATTATCTGCTCGTTGAGCAGTTTCTACAAAGAGTCTTATCAAGGGGTTTGACTACGTAGATTCTCATCCAAGGGCTGGGGTTGCAACGGAAACAACCAGCATTCCCAGTGCAATACTATTTGTTTTTCAAGTAGGGGACGTGCTCCTCTCCATTTGCATATAAGTAAGTGTACATTGTGTTATTCCATTTGCATACAGGTAAATGTACATTATGTTATTTCATTTGCATACAGGTAAGTGTACTGATTTGGTGTCAATTCCATGTTTAGTATGCTTTGCTTGGTTTTTTCAAGACGTCTAAGTACGCTTGAATGTTACAAAGACATGCCAAGGGCATGTCGGCACAAAGTATTTTGGGCCAAGTGTCCAATCTATCTTTCTGTCTTATGATGTTACGAACCTACTTGTAAGGTTCAATTTGCCACATGTTGTCACATGGGATACACCATGGTCTAGGAACTCAAGGAGCTCGGTTTAGCTAGTGCAGCAAGACTAATGAGGGTCCCTCTCACTCCCGTCGTAGAGTGTTTGTAGTTACCTCCACACACAAGAACATCTTGTACTTGAAGGATGTTCCTTTTTACACATCCTTACATGAGACATATTCCACATGTGGATAATATGAGTCTCTGGTCTGACACTGGTGCCATTATTTCAATTATGTGTCATGACAAAGTCCCTAGGTGCTGGTCACATCTTTGTAGCACGACGTATCATGAGCAATTTCGTGGCCAGAAATTGTCGGATACTCAGATTGACTTGTTAAGGTACAAGTACTGCTAAACAAAATTACAGATGGTTGTTTATACATATAGCAAGGCTATAAGTTGTTAATGAAAATTTTTCATTGTCTGTACCTAGAAGTGATCAATGTTTCACCTTCTATTTTGATTCAGACGTTTCAGCAAGGCTTGCAAAAGATTACAACTAACAGTATTTAGTTTCTTTTCAGAACTATTTACATTCCTTTTAATGTGTGCTAGGCGCATCACATTATGGATATACAGGTTCGGGTTAGTTTTTGCTAAATGCATGCACACTAGGTGTTATGGGCCCTAGTGTTTAGCAAAGGCTGATTTGGAATGGCATGCATATTCCTCAGGTTGTTCCTTACGAAGCATTTTGCACTCTATGTGCACAATCTCTAAGAGATAACTTTTCGGTCTACTAATCACCAATAGATATCATGGCTCGGTTTGGGCGTTTGTAGATTTTTTCAAGTTAATCGCGATGGTTATACACTACTATGATTCCCCGTTTACCAGTCATCTTCAACGACTGTCTGTAAACCGTGAGGAAAACACACCTCAGTACTGTCAGCATCCAAGGGGATAGGCAGATTACAAAGAGTAATCTTGTGCTAAAGGATCTACTAAGAGCATACGTTAACACAACGCATTTTTGAATAGATGATTTTCTCCCTATTCTAGAATTTCTTAAGTACAATTTTTGACTTTGAAAACCTCTTGTGGTGGGGTTGGAGATTGTGTCAATACTTTCATACGTCAAGGACTTACCAGGTGTGTTGACAAAGTATGTTGGCAAGTAACCTTCATTAGGGATGATCCTGTAGTTCTATGTGTTCCAATATGTTCAAAAGTATGCCATAAGGACACACCCTACTATACTTCTTCGTAGCTATGAAGCTTTTTAACATACTCACGCGAGTTGGAAATCTGGCTCTCAGCTTCAGGGACAGTTGCACCAAGGTTTCCTTGAATTATTCCAGTACCTTAAGAAGATCTGAACACTGGTTATGCCTTTGGGAAACTCTTCGTTATGGTTTCTCCTTTACAGTACTCAAGTGAGTTATAGATGGAGTTACCATTTAGACCCATGTGCTTGCAAAAGGATAAAAATGTTGAAAATCAAGAGGTTGCTCTTGGTTTCATTGAACCTCCTCATTGCATCACGTATCAGTGGGGTCGCGTATAGGATAACAAAAAAGAAAGGGGAGTAATGTCGGAACAAGGGTCCTGTACCCTAAGAACGAGGATAGTCATGGACTACGGCAAAGGGTCGGGCTAGGCAGTGTGGATAGGGGATCCGTCTAGGGCAAGGGGCTAGGAGCCCGCCTATATAAAGGGAGGTTGGGATGAGGATCTCAAGGCCTAGTTCCCTAGTTCTTACACCCAAGGCCTCAAACACCTTCGAAGGTGGAAAGAGCTAGCGGTAAATAAGGATAGGGAAGAGGAAGAAGAAACATTCCATAGGAGAAAGAAGTAGTTCCTCACTTATCATTACTCTTCTTGCTAGCATACATAATAGCATAGTAATGGAGATGGAGAAGATGGCAAGCTTAAGCATTGAAGCATGGATCTTGGTTGGATTTGCATTCCATAGCCAAGAGTGTTGGTGTAGGCTTTCACTCTCACAAGCTTGGAGAAGGAGGTGGTGTTCCTCAACTATCACCAAGAGAGAATGGTGTCTCAAATGACTGTGTGTGATGGTGTATATCCCCCTAGCACCCCCCCCTCCTTGCTTTGGGCGAGTGGAGACTTTTCCACATGCTGTAGGCTCATTGGACCCCTCTCCCCTGGCCAATCAGATGTAGCATGCAGTCAAGTACATGGGTAGTATTTTGACAAGTGTCCTCCTTACCCTTTAGAGAGAGAGAGCTTGAAAATATCTAGATATTTATTAGATGGAAGTAGAAGCTCATTGGACCCCTCTTTAGCCCAACCAATAGCATTCAAGCACACCATGTGGTTAAGCTTAGTGAGAGTCTGACATGTGTCCCATGTGCTCGTTTAGAATTCCCCTAACTTTGAGATTTTTATGCATAGGAAGTTTCTCAAGAAAATTCCTCATTAAGTGAGTAGGTTCTCTTTTTGACTCAAGCGTCTTATCCCCCGTGCATAGGAAGCTTCTCAAGAAAATTCCTCATTAAATGTGACAAGTACCTCAAGTACCTTAGTCATCAAGCATGAAAAGCACCTTAGATGGAGTTCCCACCTCAAGCACAGCCCAAGCTTGCCAAAGTTTAGTTCGGGTTCCCACCTCAAGCACATCCCTAGCTTGCCTAAGTTTAGTTTGGGTTCCCACCTCAAGCACAGCCCTAGCTTGCTTAAGGTTCCCACCTCAAGAAGATCCCTAGCTTGCCTAAGTTTAGGTCAGGTTCCCACCTCAAGCACAGCCCTAGCATGCTTAAGGTTCCCACCTCAAGCACAACCCTAGCTTGCTTAAGGTCAAAAGGACTTTTAACACTAACCATTGGAGGTCTTTAATGAAGCTAACCCTAAGGTCTTTTAAGGTTCAATATTTAACCTTGCTCTTTGATAGACCATCTCTCATTTGGGCCCCTTTACCATTGGCCCCGTGTTGAGATAGATCCGTAAGCACATGTCTATATTCTAACCCTTGTTCCCGTTTATTATCCCATATTAAATGGTCAGTTTAATATGAGAAAATCATTTGGGTTGTTTAGATATTAGATATTTAATGACATCTACCATCTATTGAGTTCACCCTCTATGTTCTTAAAATAATATCACAAAAATTCTCACTGCTATTCTCAAAGTTCATAGGCCGTTTCCATTACACCCACCTTCTCATTTTTGTTCTGACTTTTTCAAGAACCCACTGAAACCTTTTTTTGTGAGTTACCTCCACCCACAAGGGGACTCCTAGGTGCTTGAAGATATTGACTTTTGATACATTATCCCCTGTCCAGTCAGAAGGGTCAATTGAGTCCTTTTTTAATAGAGAGATCAGCCTCAACTTCTCTATACTACACTTAGAACCTGAGGCCATGGTAAATGTTTGAACAATCTCCCAATATCTCCTCACAAAAAATATCTTCAAGAAGAGGAGTGAGTCATCTACAAACAGTTTTCCCACGAGCTGGTCATCACCCAAGAAAGTCAAGCCTTGTATCTCCTCTGGTGCAGCACTGGTTGCGAGCAATGGGATCCCACAATTCTATCATTAAACAGGAGCTCTGAGTGGATACCAACATCCAATGTGAGAATGAGCCAACATAGGCAAGGCTCAAAGCCCAAAGCTCCCCTGACAATTCTATATATTACCATGTTATTCTGTCATAAGCCTTCTCAAGGTAAAGCTATAGTAGTATGCACTCTTGCTTGGTGAAGACTGCATATTCGATGCCTACCATTGTTGCTTCCAAGGTTTTTTCATAGATGGATCTTCCTTTAATTAACCCATGTTAATGGGGAGAGATGATCCTGACGAAGGAAATTTGGAATGGCGGCCTCTACACCAAAACAAACTCCATTGCGCCACAAGGGAAATGAGATGAGGGCACCACCTAGTCTTGGGAGCGTGGACTAGGACCGCTACACACACACACAGAGAGAGAGAGAGAGAGAGAGAGAGAGAGAGAGAGAGAGAGAGAGAGAGAGAGAGAGAGAGAGAGAGAGAGATCACTATGAATGAAGCATTAACCGTGGTGTGTGTACAAGGAATGGATGACTTCAAACACTCCCAACACAAATAGCATATAGATTACCAAACAGTCACTCAAGGATTAGCCAAGATCACATCAAGCACTCTCACACGCATATAAAACATTTCTCTTAATTAACATAAGTAAGAGGAGGAGAGGTTACTAGCATGAAACAATTTGCACTCTAGGATGTGCAAGAATAGAGTGAATGAATGAGCTTATGGGCTCATGGTGAGTGATACAAAGGCTCAATGGGCTGAGGGAGGCTTGAAATTACAAAGGGGAAGGCCTCTTTATATAGGAAAGAGAGTGATTAGGAGTGAGGTTAAGATACAAGTGTAATTTGTACAAATGAAGCTTGATTAGGGACATTCAACCAATGAAGAAGCTCCTTCCAAGTGATTTGTTGACCAATTAGCTCCATCATCACTTGTGTTGTCTTCACTCCTTCCTCCATAGCTTGAGTCCAAGAGCTTCCTTATTTTAAAATGTAAAGAATCTACATAAAATCAATACATATCTAGTAATAATAGAAAGGGGTTGAGTGAGAACTTATGAATTACAACAAGATTAAGCATGACTTGAGAGGTGATTAGAAGAGGAACTTTGATGGGTTTTTGAGCTTGAGAGAGAGGAGGAAGGAGAGGAGGGTGAGAAGACTAATGGCTGATTTTAAAAGAAGGTCTCAATGTGGAAAAGGAAGGGTGTGTGTGTGTAAAGGTAGGGGGGTGGTCTCCACCACAGTTGAAAAAACTGCCGTCCACCATTTTGGCCATATCTCCTAGACCGTAGATGCAAAAATTATAAAAAAAATATGGCCAGAATCTTCAGCTCGTCAGTTACAACTTTGATGAAGACAACTTTTCTTGGATCGGAGTGGAAGTATTTTTGAAAAATTCAACAAAATCATGTGCCTGGTTTCTTCCTTTACCAAGTCTTCCACTTGGGTCCCATTTGTTTGAATCATCATATGGCTCCAAAGCCATGATGATATGAGCCACTCATGACCCTTGAATCATGGGTGCATGGCTCCACAACCACATCATATTTTTTCTTTTCACATTTACATATTTTCCCTTCCCTTTACCACTAGGTTCTCCCTCTACCTTTCACCTCCGGTGAACTAGTCAAGAAAAAATCATTTTTTTAAAATTTTTCCAAGAGGTTGTTCTCACTCTTTCTTTTATTGTAAACCTCTAGAAGCAAGGAAAACCAACAAAATGTGATAAACAAAAATTTGTGATAGGCTCGGATCATAGCCCCCCCAAACCTGGCTAGGGGTATTTATGCCTCTAGCCTACTTTCTTTGATCTTGAGCTGACCTTATCCTGATGTGATAAGGCTTTAGACGCCATCCATTTTTCCTGGTCTTGTGCACTTTACCATCAATGTCTTGAAGTCTGTAAGAGCCATTTTTGAACTTTTTGGTGACCAAGAACGGGCCTTCCCATCGGAAAAGAAACTTTCCATCCTTACGAGTGTCGAGGCGATTGTCATATCGAAGCACCAGAGATCCCTTTTTGATGTCTTTGGATGCTAGCTTTTTGTTGAACTTTTCTCTGCGCTTCTCTGCTTCTTGAGAATAGTGGTTGATGGCTTCTTCACGATCCAATTGCAGCCTCTCTAGATCCATGATCCTTTGATGTACTTTCTCCTTTTGAGAGCCTACCTGGCTACCCAATATTCGAAGACTTGTTAACTTGACTTCAATGGGCAAAAGCGCCTCCTTTCCATAAACCAAATGAAAGGGTGTGTACCCTAATGTGGTTTTGAAGGAGGTTCTATAGGCCCATAGAGCTCCATTCAGGTGTTTGTCCCAATCTTGGCGCCTGGCATGTACCTGTTTGGTGAGAATTTTGCAAATGATTCCATTTACCTTTTCCACCAAACCATTGCACTGAGGGTAGTAAGCAGTAGAGTGTTGATGCTGAATATTTAGCTTCTTCATGAGTTCTCCTACCAACTCTGCTCTAAACCCTGGTCCTCTATCAGATAGTATTTCAAGAGGGGTGCCAAACCGGCAACAGATGTGGTCAAAGATGAACTGACTCACATCCTTAGCAGTAATTCTATTGGTCGGCATAGCCTCAGCCCATCTAGTCATGTAGTCTACTCCCATGATGATATACTCTTTACCTGACTGAGTGCGTGGTAGAGGCCCTATGGCATCAATTCCCCACTTCTCAAAGGGCCCATATACCTTTATTGGGTTCTGAGGTTCAGCTATGAGCCATCGTGGTCCTGCTTTCTGACATTCATCACATGTTTGACACCAATATTTGACATCACGATGAAGACTTGGCCAAGTAAACCCAGCTTGTAGAACCTTTCTACTAGTGACGTCGTGTGCAAAGTGTCCTCCACACATATCATCGTGACAAGCTTTTAAAATCTCTTCAATTTCACTCTTCAAAGGAACTCTCCTAAGCACACTATCCTTACCAAGACAATACAAGTCATCATTTACTATGCGATACCTGGTAGCCTTCCTAGCTAACCATCGCCTTTCCCCTGCATTCAAGTGTTTAGGAGCCTCTCCTTGCTCCAGAATGTGCATAATATCTTCCAAGTCCTCCTTGCCTTGCTGAAGTGGAAGTTTGATGGCCACTGCTCCCACTATTGACTCATTTAACTTTGATGATGCTAGGTGGTCTGCATCCTTGTTCTGGTCTCTTGGTACATGATGTACTTGTGCCTCCCTAAATCTCCTCATAAGAGCTTTTGCTTCTCTCATTTTAGTAGAGAGACGGGCATTTTTGCAAGCCCATGTACCTTGCATTTGCCTTACCAAAAGCATGGAGTCACCAAAAGCGTTTAATCTCTTAATTGAATTATCGAGGCACCAGCAAAGGCCATGAATTAGAGCATGATATTCTGCTTCATTGTTGGAGTGGACATCTTCTAGAGTGATCCCTTCACCATGGATCCTCTCTCCCAATGGGGATAAGACCACGATGCCTGCAGCTGCCTTATCCTTGGTTCTCTTGTATGCTCCATCAAAGTAGAGGCTATAAGCATTGACCAAAGCCTCTACAGCTGGAGGTGGTGGAAGTTCCTTTCTCTTCAAATGGCAAACTTTTTCATAGCACTTGTTTGTTAAAATGTCGGCTAAGCATGCTCGAGTTGTTCTTTCAACCTGTATTGTATAATCAAACTCTTGAAGTCGCACCACCCACTTTGCTATTTTGTCAGAGATTTCCATATGTTGTAGTGCATAGGGAAACATATCCTCCACAGTGATAATTACAAACCTCTTCGGCAGCAAGTATGGCCGAAATTTGGTTACCGCAAACATGAGAGCTAACACTAGCTGTTCCATTATGGTGTAGGCCTTCTCTGTGTTTTCCATGAGGCGGCTAGCAAAATACACAGGCCTCATAAAGGAGGTTTTTGGATCTTTTTGTAGGAGGGCAGCACCAATGGCTTCTTCTCCCACACTAGGGTTTACAAAGAATGTTCTTCCCAACAAGGTTGGAGGATTACAGGGAGTGACCCTAACATTTTTTTAATCTCTCTAAAATGCCCTTCACTTTCTTCACTCCAAATAAGCGTCTCTTGACGAGTCAGCTGTTGTAGAGGAAATATCACTTGGGAGAGTAAGTGTATGAATCTACTCAAATATCTTAGCTTTTGCAAGAAGGAGATTAATTGTTTGATGGAAGTTGGGGAAGGTAGATTTAGCAATGTTTCTATCTTTTCAGGATCTACCTCGATTCCATCAATGGACACTACATGCCCTAATAGTGTAACCTTGCTTTCCCCAATGTGACATTTGTCCTTGTTTATTTGTCCACCCAGCTTAGCTAAACGAGTAAATCCTTCATCAATCTTGCCGAGATGCATACTTTTGGAGCTGTAAATACAAAAGTCATCTATGAAAACCCTTATGGACTTACCAAAGTAAGGTTGGAAGACCATGTTCATGAATCGTTGAAAGGTGGCTGGAGCGTTGGTGAGACCAAAAGGCATGACTCGAAATGCAAAACATCCCCATGGTGTGATGAAAGTATTCTTTTTCTGGTCCTCCTCTGCAATGCGTATTTGAAAGTAGCCAGAGTAGCCATCACACACTGTGTATCTCTCATGGCCTGCTACTTCATTTAGAATCTCATCTTGAAATGGGAGAGGGAAGTGGTCCCTCTTTGTTGCAGCATTTAGTGGCTTGTAATCCACGCACACTCGCCATTTACCATTCTTCTTTGGCCTCACCACTACTGGGGAGACCCATTCTGAATCTTCTACTGGGTATATGAATCCTGCTTCTAAGAGTCTCTTCACCTCAGACAACAGTGCATTTTGTTGCACAACTCCTAATCTTCTTAGTTTTTGTACTACTGGCTTGCTCCCTTCTTTTAGATGGATATGATGCTTCACTGCCGTGACACCTGTAATGTGAGTGTAATCAGAAATAAACAATGATGCATGCTTCTTGAGAACATTTACATAACCCTCCTTTTCTTCTTCCTTTATATCCTTGGATAACATCTCCTCTAGGCTGGCATCCCACACATTCTCCATTTGGATCCTTGGGTTGTCTTCTGATGAGGTAGTTTCCTTTATGGTGACGCCCATGACTTCGAGAGTGCTATCACTCTCTTCACTTGAACTCTCTTCCTCGTCCATGGATGAGGAGCATCCACTTGAGCTCCACTCATCAGCTGACGTCTCTAGTTCAAGGTTCTCTTGTCGCCCATTCTTTAGGTTATAAACCACCTTCCGACTATGGCCACCCATGCGAGGCCTCAACTCCAAGTCTCCTGTTGCCCAATCTTGCCTAGCTCCTATACCCATAAGCCAAGGTCGTCCTAAAATAAGGGGGTATCCTTCTCCCTTTACTGGCATCACATAAGCATCAACCTTGGTAGTGATTCCAAAAACAGAAACTCTCAAAGCTTTCACTACACCCACACAAGTGACAGAGACATTATTGGCCATTTTTTCCCTAAAGTTTGATGATTCCATTACCTCTAAACCCAATTGATGCATTAGCTTTTCTGTCATGACACAAACCTCTGCTCCACTGTCAATGTAAGTTTTTGGAATCCGTTGTCCCTTGATTTGAGCCTCCACCAAAGGCACTATATCCTTGAGACCATATGCTTTGATTACACTTACTAGCTTACTTCGCTTTGCCCTCGTGCTCACCATTTTTGACCATTGTCGTCGAAGCTTTGGGGAGATATGAAGTAGTTGTGGCCAAGTAATCTTTGGTCCTTGAGAACTCACATCAGCTGTCAAGTCATAAGGTTGTGTCCGAGATCCCATAGGGAAATCAGAGATGTCAATTTGAGACCTAGTACGGGTCTTTCTCTTCTTGGCTTCATCTTTAGTTGCCCGAGATGTACTTGCTTCATTGCTTGCATCCTTGCTTGTTTCTTTACCTACTTCATCTTGGACACGCACACGTTTGATAGGCATTGTAGCCACTTCATCTATCTTCATCTTCCCTTTAACTATTTCTTCCTGGTTGCTTCTGCCCTTGAGGACCTCCTCCATCCTTATGATGCTCACATTTGGTTGAGTAGCAGGGGCTTGAGCTTGAGCACGAGGTGGCTGCAAAATTTGAGGTTGCGGTTGCTCTTGTGCTTGAGCTCTAGCACGGGGTGGACTTACTTGTTGTCGAGGACCTCTGACAGGGTAGTCATATCTTCTGGGATGAGGGCAATTATACATGCCGTGGCCAATTTCCCCACAATTGTAACACAACATTTCCCTTGCTTGACGTCGCATTGGTGGCCGATTCCCACCATTTCCCTCAATAGGCCTTCTTACACCCTGCACAAGATTTACTCTCAACCCCTCTAGCTGGTTTGTGAGATTGTTTATTTGTTGGAGCATATCTTCTTGTTGACCTCTATTGAGGTCTGGTGCATTAGGCACATTTGGAGGTATGTGAGAAGCTTCCATAGTTGTGATATTGCCTCCCAAAGCTAGCTGGCCAGCTTGGGCTTGATAGAGAATCTTTCTATTCTTTTCCCTAGCAATTCTTAAGGCATCTTCAAAAGCATTTGGAAATTTTCCCTTTACCTTCTCCCTTAGCAAGGGGTACAAACCTGAGATAAATCGATCCTTTTGGAGGCAATTGGGAGCTCGCTCACCAGGGTTTAGTGAGTCTGACCATTGCCCCCAAAGTTTCAGAAAACCTTCCTCATAGGTTGCATAACCATGAGGGTCAACTTGATGAAGGGACAGAAGCCGTTGCCATAGTTCTTCTGCCGAATTGGCTCGTTGAAATCTTCGTAGGAAAGCCACCTTCAATCCCTCCCAATCAATTCTTTGGGTTGGATCTAGAGCTTGGAACCATACCCTAGCTTCTTCTTTGAGCACCAAAGGAAAAGCTCTCAATTTCAATGCTTCGTCATCCCTCCCGGAGACAAGGAAAGCCATCTCCAAGTTATCCAAAAAATCCCCAGCATTTTCCCCACTACGCCCGAAAAAATTTGGGAAAGCCATCATAAAAGTGGGTTGCCTTCCTCTCAATATAGCACAAAGATGAAAACGTCTAGGCCCAAATCATATCTTATTAAGGGTAGAATAAATGGATTGATAGATGCATTAATCTCAGCTAGACGACGAGGGCCTAGTAAGTCCCTTATGATGTTTTGGAACCTAAGCTTTGTGCTAGCTATTATATGCACAGTTTGTCTAGCAAGAGGTTGGAAAGGTCCATATAAATCCCTATGATTCATGGAGTATGCTTAAAGCAAGATGAAGATGTGAACATCAAAAGATACATTATACTCCAAAATAGGAAATATTATAGGGTCAGGGGACAGCAATATCTCTCTCAACCTCTCAGCTCCAAAATAGAAGACCAATCTTTGTTGGAAAAAAATCTTTCTATCAATGCGCACATTCACCCTAATATTCTGAACTGATTGAAAGTTGTGGAAAATGGGATTATTCATTGGTGCATTAATTACAACCTTCCATGAAGCACTTCATTGAAGTTGAGCTCTCTTGGATCCCACCATTTGAGAGATGCGAAGAATTTGCTCACCAGTGATTAGCCTAGCTTTGGTGTGACCATCTTCAGCTTTGTAGAGTTCATAGGGTTCGATGGCTACCCTCTCAACCACCTTGAGCCTTCTTGCTAGTAGTAGTTGGAGTGCATCACCATATGTAGCCTCTTGCCAATACCGCACCCCATTGATGTGTAGCTCCCCCTCCAAAAACTTGTTAATACCCGAGTTTGAGAGTGCTTTCACCACCTGAAGTCGAGGCTTCAAAGGGAGTGTCTTCACACTAGCCACAAAGCACTCAACACAATTTTTTGACCTAGGGACTTGGTGACTACAAGATTTTCCTTGAAGCAAAGAAGGGTGTGTGTAGTTAACTCTCTTTACCCGCATACGTGCCGTTTGTCGATAAAGACGCTTCTTTTCTCGAGCTTCTTGGGGAGACCATAGTGGAAGTCTCAGAGAATTTGATGGATCTTCCTTCATAGGATTGATAGAGCGCTGCTTGAGAACTCCTCAGTGGGGGCACCAATTTATGACGAAGGAAATTTGGAATGGCGGCCTCTACACCAAAACAAACTCCATTGCGCCACAAGGGAAATGAGATGAGGGCACCACCTAGTCTTGGGAGCGTGGACTAGGACCGCTACACACACAGAGAGAGAGAGAGAGAGAGAGAGAGAGAGAGAGAGAGAGAGAGAGAGAGAGAGAGAGAGAGAGAGAGAGAGAGAGATCACTATGAATGAAGCATTAACCGTGGTGTGTGTACAAGGAATGGATGACTTCAAACACTCCCAACACAAATAGCATATAGATTACCAAACAGTCACTCAAGGATTAGCCAAGATCACATCAAGCACTCTCACACGCATATAAAACATTTCTCTTAATTAACATAAGTAAGAGGAGGAGAGGTTACTAGCATGAAACAATTTGCACTCTAGGATGTGCAAGAATAGAGTGAATGAATGAGCTTATGGGCTCATGGTGAGTGATACAAAGGCTCAATGGGCTGAGGGAGGCTTGAAATTACAAAGGGGAAGGCCTCTTTATATAGGAAAGAGAGTGATTAGGAGTGAGGTTAAGATACTAGTGTAATTTGTACAAATGAAGCTTGATTAGGGACATTCAACCAATGAAGAAGCTCCTTCCAAGTGATTTGTTGACCAATTAGCTCCATCATCACTTGTGTTGTCTTCACTCCTTCCTCCATAGCTTGAGTCCAAGAGCTTCCTTATTTTAAAATGTAAAGAATCTACATAAAATCAATACATATCTAGTAATAATAGAAAGGGGTTGAGTGAGAACTTATGAATTACAACAAGATTAAGCATGACTTGAGAGGTGATTAGAAGAGGAACTTTGATGGGTTTTTGAGCTTGAGAGAGAGGAGGAAGGAGAGGAGGGTGAGAAGACTAATGGCTGATTTAAAAGAAGGTCTCAATGTGGAAAAGGAAGGGTGTGTGTGTGTAAAGGTAGGGGGTGGTCTCCACCACAGTTGAAAAAACTGCCGTCCACCATTTTGGCCATATCTCCTAGACCGTAGATGCAAAAATTATAAAAAAAATATGGCCAGAATCTTCAGCTCGTCAGTTACAACTTTGATGAAGACAACTTTTCTTGGATCGGAGTGGAAGTATTTTTGAAAAATTCAACAAAATCATGTGCCTGGTTTCTTCCTTTACCAAGTCTTCCACTTGGGTCCCATTTGTTTGAATCATCATATGGCTCCAAAGCCATGATGATATGAGCCACTCATGACCCTTGAATCATGGGTGCATGGCTCCACAACCACATCATATTTTTTCTTTTCACATTTACATATTTTCCCTTCCCTTTACCACTAGGTTCTCCCTCTACCTTTCACCTCCGGTGAACTAGTCAAGAAAAAATCATTTTTTTTAAATTTTTCCAAGAGGTTGTTCTCACTCTTTCTTTTATTGTAAACCTCTAGAAGCAAGGAAAACCAACAAAATGTGATAAACAAAAATTTGTGATAGGCTCGGATCAATCCTATTGAGTAGAGGAGATAGTCTAAGGGCGACTTCCTTGGCAATAATTTTGTAAGCTATTGACATCATAGTAATAGGGTGCCAATGCTTTAGTTGAGAGAAAAAAACCTATTCAGGGATGGGTTTGATAAGCCCTTTCATCACACTTGAATCCAATGACCCATTGGTAATGGGTTGGTTAGCCAATTGCGCAACTGGTACGTTGAGATCATCCCAAAATTCTGTGAGGAATTCAACCATTAGCCCATCCCAACCAGGGGAATTTTCCTTCCCAAGAGCATTCAATTCTATTGAACATTTTTCTTCGGACAATGTCAGTTCCAAGCGGTTGGCTTCCAATTGGGGAACCTTCTTCTCAACACTCTCAAGCAAAGTCACTCTAGCTTCATTCAACTCGTGAGACCAGGTCTCTCGTTGCCCAATAATCTAGCTTAGATAGTTAAACATTAGACTAGCCATCTCATCTTGGTTCGGAACTACATTCCCATTCTCATCATAGAGAGAGTCTCATCAGAGAGAGAGAGTGGACACGGCCTTGAGTCTTTTTTACTTTTAAAGCCCTGAACAATGTGCTTAATTATAGCTTTTTGGTTGTAGGAAGGTCTCCCTAGAGAGAAATCTCTCTTTCTTGGATTTCCCTCAAGCTATTCACTAGGTAGGAGGCACAACATTCGCTCATCGTTGATAGCTAGCCCAACAGCCTTGCTTGAGGCTAGTCAAGCCACCTCGATTGTGAGATTCTTGAGGTGTGCCTCATTGCTTTCTTTAATTTGAGTGCCTAAGCTTTTGATTGCTTTTTGAATGCTTTGGGAAAATAGATCCCAAGTATCAGGTTTATTGAAATCCACATCTTTCTTGAGATTCCCCAATGATTTCTTGGTGAGGCTTCTCAAAAGACGGTCTTTGAACAGATGTATCCCTGTTACGAGAAGTTTCTCAGGTTTCGGGGTTTGCCCCTCCCCTTTAGATTTCTTGAGTGGAATGTGTAAGAGCATGTGATTCGATAGGCTTTTTGGTGAGATCATCTTCATCTCTAGCATCAAAGGGGTGTGTTCAATCTTGGAAAAGGATTTCATTAAGGGGTATCACAAGAGATGCTTCCATAGTTTTGAGGGGGGTAAAGGGGGGGGAGGGGGGGGGGGGGGGGGGGGGGGGGGGTGAACTCAAGGAAGTGAAATGTGTAGGAGAGAGAAAGAGGAGGGGGGAGAGAGAGAGAGAGAGAGAGAGAGAGAGAGAGAGAGAGAGACCATGTGTCATGCCAATGAAGAAGGACATAAAGTTTTTTCACTTTATCTAAGGATTATTTCCTCTCTATTTCCTTGCTACGATTTATCGGTTATGATCAAGAGCTGATGTCAATGATTGTGTGTGTGTGTGTGTGTGTGTGTGTGTGTGTGTGTGTGTGTGTGTGTGTGTGTGTGAGGTGGGGAAAAAGGGGGGAGTGAAACATATATGACAGAGAAAGAGGAGGGGGAGAGAGGGTGACACTGTGTGTCACATCGACGACAAAGGACATAGATTTTTTTGATTTATCTAAGGATTGTTTTCTCTCTATTGCCTCGCTACAATTAATAGGTTATGCTGAGGACCTGATGCCAAAGAGTGTGTGTGAGTTGGAAGGAAGGAGGGGATGGGGTGCGATGTAGTAGAGAATAAGGGGACAGCCTTGTGCTATAAAGCAAGGCAACTTATATTGCATCTTATGGATGAGGTAGATATTTGTGGAGTGGTACATTCTCGTTGGATGTTCTTTCTTGAGCATTTTCTTAAGACAGTCAAGGACTTTGTGAGGCTACGTTCACAACAGAGGATAGCATGGCCAAAGGATGGATAGTTTAAGAGTCATTTGTGTACATCTCTGAGTACCTAAATATAATGGATAAAGTGATACCACATTTATGGACTGATAAAGAAGATCCAAGGATGTACTTTCATATGCCAAATGGGAACGTGAAGATAAAGCTCATGGAAAGGCACATATGTGATGCAATAAACAACTACCTTGTCCTTAATGCACCAAAGATGCAAAAGTGGGTAGATCTATATACATAATTGAAAAGAAAGCATGAAGAAGATGGAGAAGCGTATAGGGAAATACACTCTCGCAGAAGAAATCACAGTGTGGTTTACCCATCCTACCTTGCCATGTTTCCAAAACTTATAAGGCCCGGTAGGTTTCATGAACAAATGACTAAAGCTAAAGCTGATGGTGAGCATGTTAGCGATGAGGAGTGGGAGTATGCGTGAGGTAGGTGCTTAAACATGATATCTTAAGAAACATAAAAGACACATGTCAAGATCCTCCCCGTATGGCCCTCATGATGTGCTTGAATCCTGGTTTGAATCCTATTGGATAGGCTTTAAAGGGGTCCAATTAGAATTTAGATGCACAAAAATAAATAATTAAGCTCTGTCTCCAAAAGAGGAAAAAGAGGACACATATCCAAATGATATAATTAAATGATATGAGAGAGAGAGAGAGAGAGGTGGACCAAGCATGAGAGGAGTAAAGTGCAAAGTACAAGAGCTCTATCTCCTTCTCCAAGCTTGTTGAGAAGTGGAGAGCCTACACCAACACTCTTGGCTATAGAATGCAAATCCAACCAAGAGCCATGCTTCAATGATTAAGCTTGCCATCTTCTTCATCTTCATTATTATTCTATTATGCTATCCCAAGAAAGAAGAGTGATGATAAGTGAGCAACTATTTCTTTCTCCTATGGATGATTCTTATTTCTCCTCTCTACCCTCATTCCCCGCTAGCTCTCTCCACCTTCGAAGGTGTTTGAGGCCTTGGGATTGAGGCTTGGGATAGTTTATGCTTTTTGAAAAGTTTATGCTATGCTTGTGATGCATGAATCTCTCCATCTTCATTGCATCACCTAGGTCACAAGGAACACAAAGATTGTATTGTATCAAGTCTCTCTTGATGGGAGAATCTATAATACAAACTCCTTTTGGAGGGGGTACTGGCTCCAAGTAAATCCAGTCCTCAACTATTGTCATGTTCTCTAATACTCTCTCTTGCAAAAGTATTTTTCATGCCAAGTTAATTAAGTACTATGTTTATGTTGCTACCATCAATTAAGTTCACCCTCTATGTTCTCAAAGTAATATGACAAAAATTCTCACTCTAACTCTCTTATTCCGCTATTCTCAAAGTTCATAGGCCATTTCCATTACATTGGTATCAAAGCATTTGGTTTCTCTTCTCTTGCTTAAGAAGAGAGGTCCTTAAGTAGCCTATATTAATGGTCGATTTTGTTAATTATAGTAGGGTAAGTGGGGCTGGGATCTATTATCGGTTTTGTTGAGCCCACTATGTTGGAGATGGTGCACACCTCGGGATCTCTGGTCTTAGTAATGGGGACTTTTTAGACTTTCCTATGGCTTTACCACTATTGAGTCATAAGAAGTCCAAAAGGAGCTATCCCTCCACAATTCTGCTATGTTAGACCCTCTCTATAGTCAACCAATTCAAGACGTGGGTGTAGATACTTAAGTGCTGATTTTCAAAGGCTAAGAGGAGTAGCAACTAAGGTTTTGAATTTCCAAAGAATACACTAAGTAAACACATAAGTATAATTAGCATGGCTGACAATAACCAAGAGAGTAGAATGAACATTGATAACTTTGGTTTTTCACATGAAGGTGCTAATGATGATGCCCCCATGTTTATCAATTATCTTGTTACTAGATTGCATCAAGCTATGGGCAACCTTGCTTTGCAAGCCAAAGTTAACAACTTAGTGATTATGGGATTTCCCTTCCTCTCCAAGAGGAGAGAGAGCTTAGGAGGCCCCTTGATGAGACCCCAAAAAGAAGACTCTTTCCCATACAAGAGAGGAATCCAAAGAGCAAGAATGTAATGAATCTCTAAGTTCCTCTGAAGATGTGGCTCCACAAAGATGGTGGTCTAGACAATCGCCAACTCCTCCCAAGAGTAAACGGTCAACACACACTCCTTCTCCTAGTCACTCCAAAAGGAAAGAGAGAAAACAAAGGAAGAAAAGGTTAAGAAAGAGGTCACCCTCTTCTCCTTATTCCTCACCTTCCTCCTCTTCTGACAAAAGCTATGGCTATTCTCCTAGAGAATGGCTATTCTCTTGTATTCTCCTAGAGAATACAAGAGGGAAGGACATCACTAACCATACCCTGCATGGCGAAGGTCACAAAATCTCAAGAAGTTCAAAGAGGGAGGAAAGAGTATCTCTTTTCTCACCTATGATGTCACCTTTGGTGCCACGGACAAAGTTCCTCTGAAGATGTGGCTCCACAAAGATGGTGGTCTAGACGATCGCCAACTACTCCCAAGAGGAAACGTTCAACACACACTCCTTCTCCTAGTCACTCCAAAAGGGACGAGAGAAAACAAAGGAAGAAAAGGTTAAGAAAGAGATCACCCTCTTCTCCTTCTTCCTCACCTTCCTCCTCTTCTGATGAAAGCTATGGCTATTCTCCTAGAGAATACAAGAGGGGAGGACATCGCTAATCATACCCTGCATGGCGAAGGTCACAAAATCTCAAGAAGTTCAAAGAGGGAGGAAAGAGTATCTCTTTTCTCACCTATGATGCCACCTTTGGTGCCACCGACAAAGATTTCTCACCTATGATGTTACCTTTGGTGCCACGGACAAAGTATTGGCCTTCATCCAGCAATTTGATGCGGCCTTTGGAGATGAGGGCTTCACGGAGTCCTCCAAGCTATGCCATGTAGCTATGCACTTCCAAAAATCAGCTCGTCAATTATGGGCTAGCCTTCATGGCAACGAAAAAGCCCCAAAGACATGGAAAAACTCTATGAGTGTCCATCATGAAACAATTCCTTGCAAGCGATGCAAAGGACAAAGTACTTACCAAATGGCACAGTTTGAATCTTGTCTCACATGAGTCTATTCACAAATATGTGGACAAGTTTTGGGATTTACATCTCAAGTCTACTATCTTCCAAAAGATACACTTTGCCCAGAAAAATCAATAGTTTTGTGCGGGATTACCTGAAGAAATGGTCGAGTATGTCAACTCCCAACGGCCTGGTTCTATCACCGAAGTAATCCACCACACCATGGTTGGTTCCTGCATCAATTTCCAACAAGAGGCTAGACGGAATGTGAAGCCCATGGAAAACAAAGACAAAAGTGATGCAAAGGGGAAAACTAATGCCCAAAATTCTTCCAAAGGCAGTTCCAATAACAACAACAACAACAACAATCATTCCAAGAAGAAGGGATCTTACAAAGGTAAAAAAAAACTCTATCTTGAAGATCTTGAAGCTTTTTGGAAGGACCACAAGTGTTTTAAGTGTGGGGAGCAAGGACATGGCTATCATTATTGCCCCAAGAGAAATGCCCATAGTGAGACTCCTAGAGCTTCCACCATCGAAGCTCCAAAAGAGGATGCTCATTGCAAAGGATCGCCTCTCTCCTATGCTTGGGGAAAGGTAAGGGAACATGATGCCTTCATGTTTGACCCTGGCTCTACTCACAACTTCATATCAATGGAGTTGGCCACCAAGTTGGGAATTCAAGCTTTTGATATGGGATATATTGTAAGTGTTGACACAGCTTTCAAGGGACATCAAGCCTCCATTACCCCCTTGATTGGGAAGTTAAAGCTTCATGTCCAAAGCTATGTCAAAAAATAAGACTTTTTCATCTCTCCTCTCCACCATGAGGATGCTATCCTAGGGGCACCATGGTTTAGTCGAGGTTTCATTGCTTGGCTGCCAACATGAAGTTCATTGAAAGGAGAATCTACTTCACCTACAGGGGAAAGAGCATGTACATAGATGCTACTGAGTCTGGTCATACTATACCACTTGTAAATTCACCGGCTTTTGATAAGTCAATGAAACGCTTGATTTTTGCGTGCATGATTTTTGTCAAAGAATCCACTAATGACACTAATGATTTATCAAATGAAAATGGTAGGAATCAAGAAGAGTTAGACTTGTCTACTTTTCTAAATGGTTTCCAAGATGTTTTTATCGATGGTGCAAAAAAAAGATGGTACATACCATATGTGTGTGGACAATCGAGCACTAAACCATATCACTATCTAAAAACAATTTCTTGTGCCTCAGGCAGAAGATCTGTTTGATAAGCTACAAGGCTCTACCTACTTTAGTAGGATTGACCTTAAAAGTGGCTATCATCAAATAAGGATAGTGGATGAAGATATCCTAAAGACCGTGTTTCGCACAACTTTTGGTATTTATTCATATCTAGTCATGCCTTTGGTTGAGCAATGCACCAACCACATTCAATCATTTGATGGAGAAAATACTTAGACCCTATTGCATGTTTGTTGGAATATTCTTTGATGATATCATCGTCTACTCCAAGTCCTTGGAGGAACACAGGCAACATCTCCAAGTGATTTTTCAAGCATTGAGGGAGAACAAGCTTTTTCTCAACCAAAAGAAAAGCAAATTTTTCCTTCAAGAGATTCAATACTTAGGTCACATTATCTCTCAAGATGGTATCTATATGGATCCATCGAAGTTAGAGGAATAAAAGCATGGTCTAATCCAAGGAATCTACATGAGCTAAGAAGCTTTATTGGTATGTGTGCACACTATAGATGCTTCATAGAAAAATTTTCTTAAATACCAAGACCATTACATGACTTAACAAAGAATAACGTTAAGTATTCATGGACTGCTAAGGAGCAAAATGCTTTTGACAAGCTCAAAGAGAAGCTTACCTCCCAACCAGTCCTCATGCTTCCGGATCTCTCAAATCAATTTGAGGTCCAATGTGATGCTTGTGGTGCTTGGAGTAGTCTTGCTTCAAGAAGGGCATGACATAGCATCATATATATGAGAGTGAAAGGCTCAATACGGATGAACGGGTCTTGGGCATTTATGAGAAAGAGCTTTTAGTTGTCGTACATGCCCTAGACACATGGAAGCACTATTTATTGGGGACTCCATTCATTTTATGAATAGACCACCAAAGTCTCAAGCACTTCATGATGCAAACCAAGCTTTCAGACAAACAAATGATGTGGGAAAGTTTTCTTTTGCAATTTTATTTTCATATTTCTCACATTGATGGTAAGCACAATCAAGTGGACGATGCACTTTCACGACGACCAAAAGTCAATGCGGTGTATATAGCAAACCACAAAGATCTATCCTCAATGATAGATGAGTATGCTACTGACCCTGACTTTAAAGATGTAATATTAGCCCTTGCTATGGGGAAGAAAGAGAAACCATTCACCTTGCAGAATGGTTATCGTCTCCATGGCAATTGGGTATGTGTTACCCACTCCCTTCATGAGAAAGTCATGTATGAATCCCACGCTCCTCCATATGTGGGGCATAGAGGCATTCAACCTACTCTTCGAGGAGTAGAGACGTACTTCTATTGGCCTACCATGAAAGTGGACATACAAGAGTATGTTTCAAAACGTGTGGTATGCCAAAAGACTAAATATGAAAGAGGGAAGAAACCTGGATTACTCCAGCCATTGCCAATCCTTAATTCACCATGGGAGAGTATATCCATGGATTACCCAAGTCTATCCATGGGAATATGGGAATATGGACAATAGTCGACAGGTTTAGAAAACAAGCGCACTTTATTCCTATCAAAAAAACTATTAAGGCATACCAAATGGCAACCATTTTCATATCTCAAAATTTCAAACACCATGGATTACCAACATCCACTGGTCAGATAGAGATCTTAGAATGACCACTAATTTTTGGAAAAATCTCTTTGGAAATCTAGGTACAAGATTGAATTACTCTTCGGCCTATCACCCACAAACGGATGGCCAAAGTGAGATAGCCAATCTTACAATACTTGATCTACTAAAGACATATGTTACACAAGTAGATCAACGATCAAAATGACAGAAGTACTTACCCCTTGTAGAGTATGCATACAATAATAATTTCTATACTACTAAAGGAAAAGCACCTTTTGAGATCATAGAGGGAAGACCTAAAAGTCCCCTGCTATTTGAAGTACATGGGAAGTTCTTTGTTGTTGATGAGTATAGCCGTGACCTATAAGAATCTTTTTAAAAGGTTAAGGAGGCTATATTCATCTCTCAACAAAGGCAAAAAGATGCTACTAACAAGCACAAAAGGTCCTTAACGTTCAAAGAAAATTATTGGGTCTTACTTAAGTTTCCCAAGGCTCAATTGAGGCAAACGACGGGCAAAAATCCTATGGGCTATCAAAAGTCACTATGGGAGAATGCTGCTGTTACCGCACAGCATTACCGCATAAGAGGAGAGAGAGAGCTTCAAGAAAGAGAGATTGTATGCTGCAGCCCCGCCGACGCATTTTCCCACTTTCCCGCGAGTATTACCGCACATATAGCCGCCAGGATTACCGCAATAGGAAAAGAATCCACGCAGCCTATTCCTCTCCCACTTTCCCCTTTCTATAAATCCTATTCTATTTTGTTACTTTTCAGAAATTGGTACCCCCTTTTTGCATGGAGTGTAAGAAATCCCATTCCCATTGGGATTTTTAGTACCTCTCTTCTCTTTGTTTGCCTCATCTATTGGTATGACTCTCCTACTCTACTCATTTGTACTCCATAAGATTCTATATCAAAAAATATTTTGTTTCCACCTCAAAATCTTATGTCAACTATGCATTCATATGGAAATGGCAAGCGAACGATGATCAAAATTGTATTGTCACCCCCTTTTTGCACGGAGTGTAAGAAATCCCATTCTCATTGGGATTTTTAGTACCTCTCTTCTCTTTGCTTGCCTTATCTATTGGTATGATTCTCCTACTCTACTCATTTGTACTCCATGAGATTCTATAAACAAAAATATTTTGTTTCCACCTCAAAATCTTATGTCAACTATGCATTCATATGGAAATGGCAAGCGAATGATGATCAAAATTGTATTGTCTTGCCTTCATAAACAAATAGCCCTTTTGTACAGCATAAGTAGAGAAA
Source organism: Adiantum capillus-veneris (assembly GCF_014529385.1). Lineage (NCBI taxonomy): Eukaryota > Viridiplantae > Streptophyta > Polypodiopsida > Polypodiales > Pteridaceae > Adiantum > Adiantum capillus-veneris. Next base: position 84,463,147 of record NC_140942.1, on the reverse strand, counting down.
GAAGACAAAATCCAAAAGATATTTATTAATTTTCATCCTCCAAGAGATCTCTACAAGTGCTTACATCCATGTCCAACCCCATGGTAGCTAAATCAACAAATAAATCTATTGATTCATCCTCTACAACCTCTCCTATTGAATCATCATCATCCTCTCCATCCTCGTCCTCCTCCTCACTATGGTTGGTTATTGGGAATGGTTGGTTCTCCTCGACCTCAACTGCATCATCGTCATTGGCATCTTCTATAGATGGTATGGTGGGATCTGTCAAAGTCTCTATGTTCGTATCTGCAAAGATAGATCTGCTCCGTGGTGTGACTAGAATAACATACCAAAGTCGTCTTCGATACATACAAGGCACATAAAACACCTGTAGGTCATAGAGCAAACAACAACATGAATGTAGTTTTGTATGTATCATATAATGTTTTAGTGAGTTTCACATGGACTTTACTTGCTCACAACTACTAGGTTGCACCAAGTTGTCGGTCTTCTCGCGATGAAATTGCCCGGAGTCTACCATATAGAGCCCATGCTCATGTCCCTTAACCTCACCCGCAAACCATCGGCAATCAAAGAGATATTTGTGAAATGTTCTGAAATCCACTTTGATTATCCTCTCTATTGTTCCACATTCCCTCGTGTTGTCCTGTCAAAGTTGCCGATAACTCCACTATCGTGAGTGGTTCGATGCTCATCTATCTTGCGGGTTCGAAAATGACGTCCTTCGAACCACATAGAGTTGAATGTGAAGGCCTGCAAAAACCAATCAAGATAGATGAAAGAGATAGAGAGAGAGAGAGAGAGAGAGAGAGAGAGAGAGAGATGACACACATACACACACACACACACACACACTAAACACATTGAGTATATTACCCTTGGTAGACATCCTCACGCGTACTCCCATTCTTTAGGGCTTATTTGTTCTCCTTGTGCCTTGGACTTGGTCATGGCATTGTTTATCCACCCAACTGGAATTAGATCAGGGTATTTGTCAAGCTCTTTAGGAAAGGGAGGTTTTCGCCTACCGCCATGCAACCTCTTCCATGCTTCCCTCTCCCTTTCTCTCATTGTACGCACCTCCACATACATATCCACCCATTTGCCCATGATGGGAGCATTGAGTAGACAATGGTTGTTGACTATGGCTTGAAATTCGCTATCCAAAATCAAGAGAGAACCTTTTCCACTTGGAATGTTTGCGTGTTTTTTTGGATCCTCTTCCTCCGTCTTTAAACGAGGCAATGATGGGTCTATTGTGAAAAGATATTGAGAGACATACACAAAAGCCTCTTGTACAATCCAACCCTCTGCCATTCTTGCCTGAACACATGTACATAAAACCATTAGTGATTAAAGTAACCAATAAAAAGTGTTGTGAATACAATCCAATCATAATAAGGTTTAAGGCTTAAGATTGATGAATACCTCTGGTTGTGATCGTAGCCAAACAAAGTCTTTCAAGGTCTTTAGGAACCTCTCAAGAAAGAACATCCACTTGGAGTGAACCACACCACAAATGGCTATCTCCTCAACAAGATGAGCAATAGGTGAACTTGGCTAACAAGCACAGAACGTGGGAATGCATCATCAATAGCACAAGTTGCTTCAATCGCTAGAAGTCGAGTTGTTGGAATGGCTGAAACTTCGATTTCTTTGGAACTCACAAACCTGTAACCAAAAAACCCTTCATAATCTTCATAGTAAAGTTAGTCTTCAAAGTAAAGTTTAGGAGGGAGGATCAAATGTTCTATACCTAACAGCTTCTCCCACCTTGAATATTGCAGTCTTTACCTTCATGTCCGCAAATCCACCAATGCTAATTGGAAGCACAAACTATTGCACAAACAAAAAGACTTATTAGTATCCAGAACCCTAAACCACATACACACACTCACATATACACACACACACACACATTACCTGAAGAATCTTGTGCCAATCATAGGATTTGAGCTCATACAGTTGTGTGGATCCTCCTTTCTTAGTTTTAGTGAAGGCACCCTTGAGCGAACGCATATAACCTGTTGGAGTACGGATGGATGCAATGACTTTTTTCATCCGCTCTTGATCCACCCTTGATAGAATCCAAGGTGCCTTTGGAAGAACCATCTTCCCCTGAGGCCCCATGCGAGGTGTGGACGAAGGAGGGAGCCTCCTTATGGCCCTCGTGTCCTCTCTAGCCCCCAATGAATCTTTCTTGCCTACTATGTGATCCCATATAGCTTGCCCAACATTTTTTAACACATGCATTGGATCCAATAGGTGTTGGATTTTTAATGAATGCCAATAGGGTAGTGATAAGAAAATAGAGTACCTAGACATACCCCTAGGTGGATCATTGGGAGGAGGCAATGTGTTGTGATGCTCGTTCCAATGTCTTGACCAATCGGCCATGGTCCAATGGAGTGTCTCCATCCCATTGCACGGTGGAGCATAAGATTGATGTGTGGGCGGCAAGAAGCGATGGTTATTGGGGTAGATCACCTTACCAAGTAGAGCGGGTCTCTCTGTCACGAGTGAGGGTCCACAAGTTGGGCATGCCCTATATCGAGATGTCGATAGTCCTACAAAAACAAAATACATAACCGCATATAAGTGACCAATGCAAAGACATTAAAAAGCATCACAAAGTATAAGCATACCAGAAATCTCTCCAAGCCCGGGGTTATCATGTATGGTCCCAAGTGAGAATGCACTTGATCATTGTGCGCTGATCACGAAGTGGTCTTGATACATCAAAAACATCTATGCCGTTCCATAGCTCTTGAAGCTCTTCAATCAAAGGTGCTAAATATACATCCATGTTCTTCACCTTGTGTTTTCCTGGGACTAGAAGAGAGAGCAAAATGTTCCCCTTCTAGGTTGACTCCCATGGTGGAATGTTGTAGTTCACAACAACCACTAGCCAAGTACTCCATGAGGTAGACCAATGCCCAAATGGGTTTACCCCATCACTAGCCAGACCAAGCCTCAAGTGACGAGGCTCTTCTCTAAACTCCGACCATGTTTGCTCAATGTGTTGCCATGCTGGCGAGTCAGCCTGCACTCTCATAACCCCATCGGTGGAGCAATTTTTCATATGCCATGTAAGAATCTCGCTTGTTCCTTTGGTGCTAAAAATGTGCTTGATGCGGGGAATGACGAAGAACCTTGCGAAGTATTGTGGTTCCTTGCATTCCCTCTTTGTACCTTGATTCTCCACACTCGGGGCAAGCATCAAGCCCTGCATGTTCATTGCGGAATAGCACGCAATCATTGACACTTGCATGTATGCGATCATAGTCCATCCCAAGCCCTGTCAACCACCTGTCATGCCTTCCTTCGATTTTCTGGAAGATGATTGCCTTTAGGCATCATCTTACCTAATAGCCTATGACATAATTAAAGAACACTCGTTATTGCATATAACCAAAAAAAAAACTCACAACTAACACTTATTACACTTAAACGTACCTCAATAGTCCATTGACCCCTACATTGATCCATCCAAACATTGCTTGAATATTCAAGATCTCAAGAGATGCTCGTAATATGGAGTAGGATCATCCCTCGTAAAGAGCGGTGTGTGCTGCCTCTAGCAATGAGTCTTTGGTTTTTTGGGCGGCTTCTTCACATGCATACTCAAGCTCACACTCATTCGCCGCCTCACGTGCAAGAAGATCCTCAACCATATTGTGCAAATGATCTTCCTCCACCTCCATGTGGGGCGGGGTGGTGGGGAGATCCCCATATGTGGTGGATGTAGGATGCGCATGCGCTCGTGTGGACCCACCCACATCGAACAACGGGTGTGACCCCCCTCCCATGACTGCTTCTTGGCGCAATCGCTCTTCTGTCCTCCTCTCGCCTCCGCCCCCGATCACACTCCAATGGGGAGCGACATCAATGGATGCCAAAACCCTCGGATCGCTAGTTTCCATTCGAGCGCGTTTTCTCGGATCGTCCCATAGTCTAGAATCATCCACGTGAGCCAAGCATATACGCCGAAGCCGTGCAATCGCACGCTTACATCGCGTACATGGACATGGTAATCGCTCGCTCAACCATCGAGTTCGTTCCGCGTCAACCGGCGGACCCACGTCATCCCAATCGTCCTACACACACGACCACACACTAAATAAGAAAAAGAAGAATCAAGAATGTTGGTACTGACATGACTGACACTCATTAAAGATAGAGGGGAGGTGGGTACAAGAGGTCATGCAGTTGGCATAATACACGCAGTCAGTCTCATGAGAGTTTTTCGTGGTAATATAGGCAGGAAAAGGCGCGATAATACACATGATAAAATCACCAGCAAATGTTTTTATATAAAGGGGACACCTACGTGCCCCCGCGAAATTGAATGCCAAAAATTCAAAAACGAGCTTCTCTTCTACGCGGGCGTGTTTCCCTCTCCATCTCCAAGCTCTCTCTCCTTCTCCCTCTCCATCTCCAACCTCTATTACTCTCTTCATCTCCATCCCCACCATATCCAAGCGATCGAGGTCACGACTGTAAGTGCTCGAATTCTCTCTCTTTCTTCTCGTTCTTCTACACACACACACACACATGAACACACACGCAATGCATACACACACATGCACACACACACACACACATAAACACACTATTTTGTGCACAATCACACACTAATGCTTGCATGCATTATACACACACTAATGCCCGCATTAGTGCGTGCATGGGTTACAAGCACACGCTAATGCTTGCATTAGGGTGTGCTTGTGCATGAATTACTGTGTAAACACACTAATGCATGCACAAGCACACACTAATGCAAGCATTAGTGTGTGCATGCATTATACACACACTAATGCTTGCATTAGTGTGTGATTGTGCACAAATTAGTGTGTGTAGTGTGTAAAAAGTGCTTGGGCACAAATTAGTGTGTAGTGTGTAAAAACTAACTAATGCATGCACACACTAATGCTTGCATTAGTGTGTGATTGTGCACAAATTAATGTGTTTTCACACACTATTTTGTGCACAATCACACTAATGCCCGTATTAGTGTGTGCATGCATTATACACACACGCATTAGTTAGTTTCTACACACTAATTAGTGTCCAAGCACACACTAATGCAAGCATTAGTGTGTGCATGCATTATACACACACTAATGCTTGCATTAGTGTGTGATTGTGCACAAATTAGTGTGTTTTCACACACTATTTTGTGCACAATGCATGCATTGATTATACACACACACACACTAATGCAAGCATTAGTGTGTTTCCACACACTAATTTGTGCCCAAGAACACACTAATACGTGCGTTAGTGTGTTCATACCTCTGTAGCACACACTAATGCTTGCATTAGTGTGTGCAAGCATTAGTGTGTGCTTGTGCACTAATTAGTGTGTTTTCACACATTATTTTGTGCACAATGCATGCATTATACACACACACACTAATGCTTGCATTAGTGTGTGATTGTGCACGCATTAGTGTGTTTTCACACACTATTTTGTGCACAATGCATGCATTATACACACACACACACTAATGCAAGAATTAGTGTGTGCATACCTCTCTAGCACACACTAATGCTTGCATTAGTGTGTGCTTGTGCACAAATTAGTGTGTCTACACACTAATGCATGCATAAGCACACACTATTGTGAGCATTGGTGTGTGAAAAAATTGCACACACTAATGCAAGCATTAGTGTGTGCATGCGTTACAAGCACACTCTAACACTTGCATTAGTGTGTGCTTGGGCATGCATTAGTATACCAAAACATACCTCCATTAGCATTAGCATACCAAAATATACCTCCATGTGGGTGTGCGATGAAGTTGATTGAGACCCCAATGGTCATCGAGAAGCCCAACGGTAGATTACGGTCCAACACACACACACACTAGATTAATTTCTTTGCCACACACTAACACACACACACAATAGGTTAATTAGAAGCACACACACACGCACTCTAAATGGATGCAAAAAAAATAAGCACACAAACCATTTCTTAAATAGGAGATAAAAGGAATTCTATGCAAGGAGGAATCCTATGCAAGGAGGAATCCTATGTAATAAAGAATCTCACTTTGACTAGAATCCAATGTTAATTAGGGTCCCCTTTTTTTGCAAAATTGTATGATATGGCATCCTCTTCCACGCCCATCTATCGATCCATAGAGGACTTTCTCGCCGACGGCCTCTCTTACGAGGACGCTTATGATGCTTACTACTCGCAGTCTTCCTCCCACCAGTCACAATCCACCTTCGGCTTTCGATGGTTACGAGATGCAGTACACAACCCTGACCTCGAGAGGGCATACCGTGCCCAGGCAGAGTGGCTATCCTCGCAGCAGAGTCTTCGAGGATGGTACATACCAGCACAGTTGGCTGCCTATGGGCTCTCACCGCTTGCGACACCAGGCGCCAACACTCGAATCGTGCAGAGTGTGCCTCCCAGTGGGACTCCCTCCACCTTACCCTCGACTTTCCCATCACCCACAACTCCCTCCACCTTGCATTCGCAGCGATCCACGCCCATACCGTCGAGTTATCCGTCGCCTACACCACCCAACGGTTCAGGCTCAGGCCAGCGCTCTTCCCATAGTGGTGGCTCATGCTCTCGTCGAGGTAGTGGCTCGTTCTGCTTTGGTGGTGGAGGGGGTAGTGCTACATATTCACCTCCTCTTACACCCTGACCTCCTCGCTCACCCCTTGGAGCTCCACATGAGGATGAGGACCGCGATGCGCCCACCCCGGACGCTCGTGGCTACTACTATTATATACATCGAGCGGGGGAGGTGGATCTAGGTTTCTCTTTGGGGAGGACATTTTGAGGGCACCTTAACCAGCTGATCCACTCGACATACCAAGATTGCTTTAAATCTTTCAAAGATTAGGACCCAGCGGACTTGACGTACATTCATACGACATGCTCATGAGGCTCCCTAATCCGGAAGTGGAAGAGTTCTCCAGGCAGTGGCTCGAGGAGTATATCAAGAATTTCTCAAAAAATAAGAAGTCCAGTGTGCAGAGGGTGGCAAAGCGAACATTTGAATCTGAGGGTCACAACTATCGCCCTGGAAATGTTCACGACGAGGAGTGGGAGAAAGCCCAGGGCGAGCTGGAGGACGAGAGAGTGGCATGTGCTAGGGCGCACACTCGGTAGGTGGAGGCGAGGGCGCAGCAAACGCCCAAGCATTATAGCTCGAGCGAAAAAGCAGCATGGAAAGATAAATTTGTGAGTGCGCATATTTTTATTTGAATTGATATAGAGCAAAATATTACTATGACCCGCCCAAGCCGAGAGATCCAGAGATACAGAGAGAGCCACTCCGAATATGAGACATGGTGCTGGCTGCATGAAAATAACAAAATCAATCGCAAAGAATTTGAAAATGCATGTCGTACACTACAGTCTGTAAGTGTGAACTTTTTTTTTAAAATCAGTGCATGCAGAATTATGTATCCATTTGTATAAATTAAAGGTTTTGTTGTTTTTTCCTTTTCCAGAGTCAAGGAGTCCCTCGAGAGGTCCCAGGATCCGAGTAGCTCAATCCTCCAAGTGTTTTTGGGCCCGTGCGTCTTCTTTTCGCCACAGTTGTATAGCCCCCCCATGTATCACCTATTTGGGAAATTTTGTAATATCCAATATAATTAAACACTCGATTTTGGCCCAAAGTCTTCTTTTGGCCACAGTTGTATAGCCGCCATGTGTCGCCTATTTGGGCAATTTTGTAATGTGAACAATTTCTCCAATATAATTAAACATTTGATTTTGGTCCAAATTTTTGGTGCAATCAAATTGTTGTTTTTTTATTTATTAAATGTATAGGAAAAAAAAGGCAATTGACCATTTGGATGGGTCCTACCAAGGACCATCCAAATGGTTATCTGCTTTTTTTTAAAATACTCGCGTGAGCGGTAATCGTTGCGGTAATACTGGCAGTAAGTGCCGCGGAAATGTAGCCAGGCCGATTACCGCAAGCATTGCTGAAGGACCATTACCGCAAGCATTGACTCGAGCATTACCGCCCCCGAGATTTTTTGACTTGAACTTTTCCTTTGTTTTTGTTTGTCTATCTGAGCGGTAATGTGCTCCAAATGTCATAGTGAGTATTATGCTAAATCATAAAAAATATACTATGGTCCTTTTCACATCTTGAAGCCAATCAATGACATGGCTTATCAACTCAAGTTGCCCAACCATTGGCTCATACACAATGCTTTTCATGTGAGCCTACTTAAGCCCTACAAAGGAGAGCCACCAAGAGAAACAATTATTGAAGACCCTCCAAAAGTCGAAGACCAAGAAGAGGTGTTACAATCCAAAACTATCCTTTGGCACCATGAAGAAAAGATACTACAACATTGTAAGATTATCGGACGGTATCTTATTAAGTTCAAAAATTATCCTTTTGAAGATGCTAGATGGATGCAAGGAGTACATCTTAAGGATAGTATGAACCTTGTCAATGCTTACAAATGGTTACCTTGTCACCCTGGTCACCCTCGTCGTCCTTGTCACCTTGACTACCCTCATCATCCTTGCCCTCATTAGCGCCACCTCTTCGAGTCTATACAAATAACAAAGCAAAACACATAATTAGTAAGCATAAAAATAAGTAAACAACAAAATAATTAATTATTTTGGTTGACTTCGTACTTGGGTAGTGGTCAAGGTGTTGATGAGAGAGTCGAGATGTGCTTGATTGATGTGGCCTTGTTGGAGCATCCACAAGTAGGTACTATATTCGTCGTTGCGTTTCAGATACTTCACCACCTCCCTTGACACTTGATATGATGTTTACCTGCATATTAAGTATTAGTTTACATCAAGATTAAGGTTCAAATAAAAACTAAAAATGCTACTTACCACTTTGTCCTTCGAGACGTCCTTTTTTCCAGAACCCCAACTGTGAGCTTGTTGTCCTGCCCTTGCTTGCCTCTGTTGAGGATGGTTGACTCCATTGTACCTCTCTTGGAGAGCAAACTCCCACTCTGCATCATGCATATTAGCACCCCTTTTTTGGAGATTGGTGTGTTGGCGTTTTTGTTTAGAGACCTTGCAAACGGTGGACCGTTTATTATGAAGGAAGGTCTTGATAAAACCTTCCATCCTCTGCGTGGTAAAAGACATGCCCTGGCAATTAGGAGACCGCATCCGCATTGTATCAAAAATATATTGCAGGTGTACTGAGGATCTTGTTGCTCCCAATCAATGAAGCAATTAGTGTAGGTAGAGTGAATCAAGCTCTTCAAGTGATTGTGGAAGCACTTGCGGCTTGTTTGTGCTAAGGTCGGGGGCACCGTCTCGATGACACCTATAGTATAGGCCATCATCATCGGCATCTGGAACTTCCACATTAGAATTGTGCCATGGATTTGGCAAGTCAGTGGACGATCCTCCTCCACCTCCTCCAAAGCAAGCGTTGAAGCAAGAGCCTCCCCCTGATCCTCGTCTCCACTTGATGTCAGTGGACTCTCGTCAGCCCCCGGAGCCAGGCGAACAATGTCTCTCACTTTGCCCTCAAGAAGATCAATGACCATGAGGGCTAGGATGGCTTGGTGGTCAGAGTGGGGAGGGTTGATGCGAGGTAATCATAGAAGAGGGTGCCAAGGGAAATGGTGAAGGGAATGTATTAGCAGGGACCGTGGAATAGGGTGAAGGAAATGTAGTTGGGGGGGGGGGGGGTACCGACGGAAAGGGTGAAGGAAAGGTAGTGGGGGCCTACGAGGGCATGGCCGAGGGTGATGGGGAAATCCCATACTAGGACACCTGATGTGGCATCTATGAAGAGAAGATCCCTTGCAAAGCTCGCTCATAATCTTGCTACATGCGCAAGAATGAGGCTCTCTGCGGATTCATAGGGACCAAATGAGGAGGAGGAGGAGGAGGAGGAGGGAAGCGGTCATAGGGACCGGAGCCCCTAGAAGGATTCCTAGAAGAGGAACCCATGACTGTCCTAAAAGAGCGAAAGAAGTCTTCATCTTGCCCAACCATGTCACAACTGAAAAAGAGAAAAAAAATAAATAAAAAATAACCTAAATTGACATGCCAAAACCCCTTTAATAGGGGGGCCAAGCTCATGCCGTTTGCTAGGGGTTTTGCACCTCTATTAGAGGGGTTTTGGCATGCTTATTTGCATGCAATGGGCGGTCCATTTGGACTGCCCATTGCATGCAAAAATACATGCCGAAACCCCTCTAATAGAGGGGCTAAATGGCATGCCGTTTGATAGGGGTTTTGTGTTGGAGCTATATATACCAACACACAGGGAATGTCAAGTAGTGTGGACAGGGGCTCAAAGATATTGAAGTTGCTCAAAGATCTTGAATAATTTTCACCAATTCAATTGTATATATAGGGCTAGTGAACTTCCAAAGATACTTGAAAGCACACATTGTATATTATGGAGTGATGTAGCTCCTCAAAAATGAATTTTGTAAACTTTGATAATTGTTAATATAACAGTGCATGTATATGGTGCTGTGGGTTTTTCCCTTGTACCCCCGAGGGTTTTTTCATCCACAGTTAGGGACTCCTATTTGAGTGGGGGTGTTGGATCTATATATACCAACCCCTATACTATGTATAGCTAGGAGTCCCCACTATATATTTGTACTCAGTGTGTGTTCTCCATACACTTTGGGGCTTGTACATGTTGGTGCCGTCTCTCTCTCCTCTTGTCTACATGCGCTCTCTCCCTCCGGGTCAACATGGTATCAGAGCTAAGTAGTCTTTATCTTTCGTGATAATAAATTTATTTGTAAAGCATTGTCACGCAAAATTCAATAGTTTTTTGGCTTTCTTAAAATTAGTGAGATGGATTTTAAAGGGTAGCGCTGTGAGGTAGTCCTGCTCATGTACCACCGTGAAAGCACAGAGATGAAAGATGGAACCAACAAATAGCCTAGTGGATTGTATGCTCTAGGCACAGGTCTAAGCCTCGCTAGTGGGTTGTCTGCCTTGCACCTTGTTAGGAAATAAGACGTAGCTAAATAGATTTTTGAGTAGATTACTTAATGGAGAGAGATAGATTTCACACACAAGAGATTATAGAGTAGAGAGAGAGAGAGAGAGAGAGAGAGAGAGAGAGTACACACGATATATGTGGTTCACCCAATGTGGGCTACGTCCACGGGAAAGCAGCCACTCAATGGCTTTAGTACTTCAAAACAAGAAGTAGTTTACAAAGGGATTATACCCTTAACGGAGCTCCCGCCTTGCTTCACTCTCACCACCTCACACTCACCTTGTTGCATCAACTTCACACTCTGAAATGTGTGTAGAAATGGCCTCCTTTTATAGGCCAAAAGGGCTGCCCTCTCTTATGAGAGACAGCCATGTGTAGCCGCCCTTGTGCGAATAAGTCCAAATCGGACCCTCCAATCCGCCCATGTGTGGCCGCCCTTGAGAAGACAAGTCTGCTTTTGAATTCGGCCACCGGCCATTGAATTCGGCCACCGGCCACCGACCATTGACTTCCGACCACCGGCCACCAGCCATTGACTTCCGACCACCGGCCATTGGCCATTGACTACCGGCCACCGACCAACTGACCGGTTGTTTTCCGACCACTTTCCGGCCGCCGGCCGGCCATAATATTCCGGCGAAAAAAAAGTCTCGGGGGCCTCCGCCCCCGAGGCCTCTAAAGTTGCCCCTGATTCTTGTCCTTGAAAATTTTTGGTTTCCAGTGAGTGATTTTCCTTCACGCACGATGGCTTCTCCTCATAATGGGGGCCTTACAAATGTGCGCTTTTATCACAGAAAATTACAAGGGTAAATCAGGCTCCATACTTAACACACCTCTCGTAACTCTCATGGTTCGCTGCTAGAAGCAAATCTAGATGATGATCAGAAGACCGAAATACTCGTGGCATGTATGCCATGTGCGCCTAATTTTTCAACCTTGTTAGTACATGCTCGCGTAATTGCAGAACTGTTGTATACGCTGCAGAAGAAGTGTCTTGTTTACGCATGCAAAAGAGGCAGCTTGTCTTGATCCAAAGTCCTCATGGGGGACGGTTCCACTTCCTGGAAGCATTAAGGACTGATATCAGCAGTTCAAATATAACTTCTTGGAAGCGTTGAGGATTAATAACGTCAAAGGCCGTCCTATCTCAGCAGTCACGGCAGCTATGCCGGGAGGGCACTCCTTGATTTGCAGTAGGCATGCTATTTTAAAATAATATAACGTTATTTTAAGAGTGACAAGCATGGATGACCAGCTTTTTAGGAGCAGAGCGGTAGCGGCTACCTTGATTCACAGCCAATTATAGCTGACCGCATGTTATTTTAAGATAATATAATTTTGTTTAAGAGTGACGAGCATGGATGACGGTTGACCAGCGTTTTAGGAGCAGAGCGGATCTCTGGGTACATGCCACCCTAGAAAGTGTGTTGGGACTTTGTAATAAGCACGTGCTTGTGACGAAGCTGCTGGATACATGCTTATGAGTAGAGAGAAGCTTTCCCATCGAGCAGAACCAGGTCGCGATGACCATAGACGCTATGAGAAGGTGCTTCTATCTTCTTGTTGGCCTGCACTGCTTCTTGCATAGATTTGCAAGGGTTGATTTATTATGCTTGCGCCCTTGTTTCTCGAACTCAGCATCGCTATTGTATATTCGGCGAGTTGTTTACGGAAGCATCCTAGTATATTTTGTCATGGCCGGCAGTTTACGCCATCTTCTATTTTCTTTTTCTTTTTTTTTGGCCTTGGTCGTCACTTAAATTTGTTCGATAGTGACCTTGACCTTGCCCAAATAACATAAATATGGGTTCATGTTCATGTTCTCACCAGTTATAGATAAGAACCAATCGTAAGTGACCTTGCCCAGATAACGTAAATATGGGTTCATGTTCATGTTGTCACCAGCTATAGATAAGAACCAATCGTAAGTAACCTTGCCCAGATAACATAAATATGGGTTCATGTTCATGTTGTCACCGGCTATGAATAAGATCCAATCGTAAGTGACCGTATATTTATCTTCTAAGAGGTTGCAAATGTTTATATTAGCTAATCAAAGATGACTGTTTATTTGTCTAAGAGTTTTGCCTTATAAATCAATTGTTCCATGGAATCATCTGTTTATAATTGATTATTAAATTGACTTTGTGACTACCACGGTGAGTACCATGATGCCATGGGACGTACAGCCATGATGATGATTGCTTTTCTTTGATTTGTTGAAATTGTTGGTGCTAGACTATTTGATTTGTTGAAAATGTCTCAAATGCCATGGTGAGAACCATGATGCCATGGTACGTAAATCCATGATGATTATTGTTGTTTTTAAATGTTTTATTTGTTGAAAGAGTCTCTGATGCCATGGTACGTAAAGCCATGATGATTCATATTTCAAAGTTTTTCTAAGCGTCTCTGATGCCATGGTACGTAAATCCATGATGCTTATTGCTATTTAAAATTTTTTATTGTCTCTGATGTCATGGTACATAAAGCCATGATTATTGCTATTTCAAAGTCTTTCCAAGCGTCTTTAATGCCATGGTGAACACCATGATGCCATGGTACGTAAGCCATGATGATGACAACTGTAATTGAGATCTTGGGAACCCCAATGTATGTATTACATGCTAGCTTTGTATATATGTGTGCATATGTGATTACATTGATTTTATGTTTGTTTCTATGCCGTCTACACATGTGATTGTATCGGTCTTATGTTTGTTTCTATGTCATCTCTAGAGCGGCGTCGCGAACCATCTCTAAGGATAATGTGATGTTGTTATCTCTAACCTTCACGTCTCGATATGTTTCTTGAGTTGATGTTGTTTACAGGGAATGTCAAGTAGTGTGGACAGGGGCTCAAAGATATTGAAGTTGCTCAATCACACATTGTATATTATGGAGTGATGTAGCTCCTCAAAAATGAATTTTGTAAACTTTGATAATTGTATATGGTGCTGTGGGTTTTTCCCTTGTACCCCCGAGGGTTTTTTCATCCACAGTTAGGGACTCCTATTTGAGTGGGGGTGTTGGAGCTATATATACCAACCCCTATACTATGTATAGCTAGGAGTCCCCACTATATATTTGTACTCAGTGTGTGTTCTCCATACAGTTTGGGGATTGTACATGTTGGTGTCGTCTCTCTCTCCTCTTGTCTACATGTGCTCTCTCCCTCTGGGTCAACATTTTGGACATTGAAGGGGGGAGGCAAAACAAGGCCAAAAAAACATGAGCATGGGGGACAACCCATGGGCTCACCGAGCCTTTACCTCGACCAATTAGGGCAATAAAACATAGGGTTTTGGACTAGGGTCAAATAGACTTGCCGTTTGGCCCCTCTATTAGAGGGGTTTTTGCATGTCGATTTGCATGCAATGGGCTCCCCAAATGGACTGCCCATTGCATGCAAATAGGCATGCCAAAACCTCTCTAATAAAGGGGCCAAAAGGCCAATTAGGGCAATAAACATAGGGTTTTGGGCTAGGGTCAAATAGACTTGCCATTTGGCTCCTCTACTAGAGGGGCCAAACTCATACCTAAAATGGCTTGAGTTTAGTCCCTCTATTAGAGGGGTTTTGGGCTACCGATTTGCCCCCTCTACTATTAGAGGGGTTTGGTCCCTCTATTAAAGAGATGTTGGCATGCCTATTTGCATGCAATGGGATGCCCATTGCATGAAACTAAGCATTCCAAAATCCCTCTAATAGAGGGGCCTCTCTCTTATTGATGAGTTAAAGGAGCTATGGACAGGTATCCCTGTCTACGATGTGTCTCTACCATCAACGGAGTGTTATCGTGCCGCTTTGCGGGCACGGGGTGAAAGATGCAAATTAGCATACATATTCGAGGTTTTTCCAAACTTATGGATAGTGTCACCGGTATCAGCTACGCCAGTACCAGTGAGACCACTGAGCACGGCCAAGCTGATGGGCTTGTTTTCGATCACAAGTGAGACTAGTGGGCATAGCCAATCTTACGGGCTTGTTCCAGTGGATGCGGGCAAGCTCACGAGCTCGTTCTAGATCACCAATGAGGCCATTAACAGTGTTATCAGTAATGGATATGCGAGTTCCAGCGAGGCCTATGTTGAATGCCAGAGTCTAGAGCCAGTAAAACCAATACAAGTGCGAGTTCCAGCGAGGCCTATGTTGAGTGCCAGTGTCTAGAGCCAGTGAAACTAGTACCAGTATTCAAGTATTGAGTCGTGGAGCTTAAGGAAAGCTAATAATAGCATCTAGGGGGCAAAAAATACGGAAAATCCAGGATTACACATGCCATACAAAAGCTGTATAAAGAGGGGGGGGGGGGGGCTAAAAATAGGAGTTTGGATGCGCCCTAAAAGGCCATTTTTGGGGACTTAGGAAAGTTTCGGGGGGGGGGGAGGAGGAGAGATTTTTTGGAGGAGACAGAAAAGTCAAAGAGGAAGAAGTGTACGAGGAGGACTTAGGGGATCAAAGTTTAACTGGCAGACTGCGGATTTTTTTCCAACGGGTTCGGACTATCTGATTGGGGGATTTTAAAGCGGCTGGCATACCTACACTGGAGTATGCAAAATGGTTCCAAATATCTGAGTAATGGAAACATCTTCTGATTGCCAACTTTGATCAAGTGTTTATATCTATTCTAAATTGGATTTTAGCCATTAACTCTGATCCGATCTGTGATATTCTCTAGCAATTTTCTCAAAACACCTCTATATCATCTTATTAACACTAAATCGCCCCAATCCCACTAGTTTCCTTTGGTTTGCACCTAGACTACTTCTCCATCTATAGCCAGAAGCCCGACGCTTTCCCGGTCGACCCTAGAGAGACATACACTCTGACAAATTTGTTGAACCTGACATGAAACTGATCGGGTAGACGGAAGTGGTGATGTTGGTAGGCCAAGATAATGGTAAGCAGTAGTTAATGCAGCAATTTTCTACACTTATGCATCAATAGCATTTGCACCATCAGCAGATGATAACTCAAATTTCGGACAGAGAAATGGAAGCTCGGATTCGTGAAGCCAGACAAGCAGTGACAGATGAATTGGGATGCTTTGAAGGTCATGGTCATGACATTTTAAAATTTTGTAAAGATTATGAGCAAGTTATGGAAGACAAAGGAGCAGAGGAGCATGCTGCAGTGGAGAATTTTGTACTTGTTGTCGTGCCTAAATTACGTGTATGGATTGAAGAATTGAGAACTGCACATGGTGCTACGTGGGCAAAGTTCAAACAAGCTCTCAAGGATGAATATTTTCTTGAGGATAAGGAGCATGTTACAAAGAAGAGTTTTTTGAAGTGGGTGCAGCAGCATAAAAAGGGGCTATTTGCTCCTGAATTGTGAAAAAAAGATTTTCCCAATTGTCTGCAACTGAAGGGGCTGCTCTTAATTCAGAGAATGTAGAACTGTTTGTACAGGCTGCAAATGCAAAATTGCAAAAAAACTTAGTGGATCACCTTGAGGATCCCTCAGGGGAGCTGGGACTGAAATCAGATTGGAAAGAAGTGATTGAAGCAGTCAATATGGTGGTAAAACGACAAAAAAGACTGGATAAGTTAGTTCAAATGAATGCAGATATGGGAGAAAAGGAAGAAGAGATTCTTGTGCCAATGAAGGATAAGATTCCAAAGGTAGAGGAGTCGTTCATGGATGAGCTTGTGAAGGGGATCCAGGAATTGAACATCATTTTGAAAGCTGCAAAGCTTGAAGACAATAGTTCAACCTCCCGGTCAAGACAAGGTGGTCCAAAGAGAGAAAGTGGGAGTCAATATTGTATGTGGTGTGACAGTATTGACCATGTCAGGAATGAGTGGGAGGAGTTTTCCAAAGCCAAGAGTAAAGATGTAGTTTTTTGGAAGGATGGATCGATACACTTGTGGGAAATAGGGTTGCCTCTAAAGACCATATATGGAAAAGGTGGTATGAAGAAAATCATGGAAGAGATGTTGCAAGAATACCATGTGAGTGTAGCTCAAGCACTGACTTACGGTGTGAAAATTGAGAACAAAGAGCATGGAAAGCCAATTGAAGGTTCTAGCAAGAATGGGACCTTATGGCCGTATGCTATGACAACAACAAAAAAGGAAAAATTTGTGTATCAACAGTTGTGTCAAGTGGGAAATTGTATTAGGAAAACTAGTGGGTGGGAAGACCCTGTAGATTCCCTCTTAGCATATGCATACATAGCTAAATCTCAAAACAACAAGGCTTTTGTAGAAGAGAAAGCGAAAGAGGGAACATGATTCTGGTGGGACTTCAAAGAGAATGATAAGATCAGAGGTACCAAAGGGAAAGGAGTCTAACTCAAGAGCGCCTCATACCCCGCCTAACATCTCTATGGATGAGGCCGAGAAGGAGAAAAAGGTGGGGAAACTAGGAGGTCCTTCATATAAGCTGAGATCTGATATTGAATAAGCTACTGATGTGAGGAAAGTACTTGAACGCATTTTGAATCGTAGGGTGGAGTTTACCCTAGGTGAAATCCTAGGTATTGCAAAGCGGGAATTTCATGACGATATTATTGATCTCATGAAGAGTAAGCACAAATATTGTATGGGTATGAAAATGACCCAACCAGGACACAGGGGGTGCAGAGCATTTATGAACAAATTGAAGCTATTATGGCTAGTGTTAATGAAGAAAAACTAGCTGAAGGTGAATGGGGAAGCATAATCAATAACGATGAGCTTCCAAGACGAGTAAAGCATGTCAGATTGCATGAGGATGGGTATGGAGAAGATATACCTCGCAACCACTTTACATGGAATCATTGGGCTAGGATTACTACTGAAACTTTGGTAAAGGTAGGTGATTCCAAGGAGCTGCTTGTTGCATTGGTAGATCATGGGTCAGAAGTTAACCTTATGTCAAAGAGCTTATTCTTGAAAGAAAAGTGTCCTGTTGATGTGGAACATGGGTGGTGTATGCGAGCTGCTAATGCACAATCAGGGGATTTGGATGGTGCATTTCCTAATGTTAAAATAACCATAGGGGATATAAGTGATGAACAAACTTTTTTCATACAGGATCACTCTACTTATCCAGTCATCTTAGGGCAGCCTTACATTACGGCGGTGATGCCGGTGAGGATGGAGACCACGGTTTTGGATGATGGATCCATGCTAGAATCAGAAGTCGTGATGGTAAGAAAGAAGTTCAATTTTCGAACTATTTGTGTGGATCATGCTAGGAACAGGGATACCTTAAGAGACCATCCATTACCAAAGTTGACAAAAGAATTCAAAGAGAACAGGGGTTTTCATGATTTTTTCCAAGTGCCATTGTAAAGCGAGACTACGATGGTGTTTGGGAGGAAACGTTCTCACTGACAGCGGATGTTTACAAAGAGACTTTTTCTTCAAGATTTCTGAGATTGACTTCAGAGGGTTCGGTATTTTATAGGAAGTTCAATGATTTGCGCAAATGGGAAAGGAAACATGTTTTCAATACCCAAATGAAGTAGTTTCATGTGTTTTTGAAGAATACGCATTTGTGGAAACAATGGGAGAATTGGATATAGTCATACAATCTAATGATCAAGCTGGGATGAATATGGTTAAGGTAAACTCTCTTAACATGTATGTATTTTGTGATTCAAAGAAACGCTAGATGCAAGAGGGATCCAAGTGAATAAAAAATACAAAATAGTGGCAAAGAAGGTCAGACGAGTGGCCATTCCTTTGCCAAAAGAGAGTGATACATTTATGGAGAAAGCATCTCAGCAACCTATCCTCCAAGATCCATGTAAAATTAGGCACTCATTTACTGAAGAAACTCTACAGGAGTTAAAGATTGGTGAGGTAAATTTTCTAAATCAAGAAGAGATAGAATGTCTTCGAGAAATGTTAAAGAAGCATGGGAAGGCTTTTTCTTTCCAACCAAGTGAGATTGGTTGTGTTGATCCTACTGTTGTAGCTCCCATGGTATATTTACTGTTCCGCACTTGCCTTGTAATTTATGGCCTATTCTTGTTCCAAAGGCTCATCTTCCTAAGCTGGTTGTTTTGCTGAATGAGAAGATTAAGATGGGCTTTTTGGAGCCCTCTTGTGCTCCTACTCTAACAGGTGGTTTACAGTTCCCAAGAAGAATGGTACATTGAGGTTCATACAGGATATGTAGCCGGTAAACAAGGTAACTATCAAAAATGTGAGAACAGCTCCAATGGTTGATGAATTTTTGGAGGCCTTTGCAGGTAGAGCTATCTATTCTATGGGGGTCTTGTATTCAAGCTATGATCAACTGCAACTAGCTATGGAAAGTAGGGATCAAAAAACCATGCGTACTCCTTTGGGATCAGTAAGAATGTGTACTTTGCCACAGGATGCAACCAATTCAGTTGCTCACATGATGAATGGGATGAAAAAGTGTTGCGGGTTTTATTCCTCAAGTTACCATGACTTTTATTGACGATGTGCCGATA
Source organism: Adiantum capillus-veneris (assembly GCF_014529385.1). NCBI lineage: Eukaryota > Viridiplantae > Streptophyta > Polypodiopsida > Polypodiales > Pteridaceae > Adiantum > Adiantum capillus-veneris. The sequence continues at coordinate 84,443,786 of NC_140942.1, read as the reverse complement.
AAAGGGTGTGAAGAGGGTGAAAAAGATGAAGCCAAAGATAAGAGGGGGTGCAGAGACTTTGTGGCTAACCATATTGTTGATTGTGAGAGGATATTATCAAGGCTTGAATAGATCAACCTTACACTCTCAGGCCAAAAGTCTATGTTTGGGGTAAAAGAAGTCTTGGTTGTGGCTTCTTGTGCGAACCATCTAGTAGAATACCTAGCCCTGTCAAAGTGGATTCTATTCAAAAGATGAAAGAGACATGCAATTCAATTATATAAGTGCAAAGGTTTTTAGGTGCATGTGTTTTCTACTTGATATGGTTACCCCATTTTTCACATGTTGCTGAGGTGTTATACCAATTGCTCAGAAAGGGACAAATTTTTTTTTGGAAAGAAGAACACTTGAAGGCTACCTGAAATTGAAGAATATGTTACAAGAGGCTCCTACATTAAGGAAAGCATGCTACAAAAGTAAAAAGACAATCATTGTGATGGTTGACACGAGTCCCACAGGTATTGGGTGGACTATTGGACAAGATGACGAGGATGGGAAAAGGTATGCTATCAAATTTGGTGCCAAAGTGTTAAGTGCTCGGTAGAGAGTATATCCACAAGTAAAAAGGGAAATTTGGGGCATAGCAACTGCCCTAAGCTGTGACAAGGATTACTTTATTGGTGCTCCTGTAATAGTGGAGACAGATTGCTTGCCATTACTTGGGATGATCACAAGTTGTTCTACACCAGATATAGCTATGATACGCTAAATTGCATATATAAAGTCATTAAATCCTGAATTTCATCACATTGTAGGTAAGGATAATCTAGTAGCTGATATGTTGTCCAGCACCAGATTTGATGATGAAGAAACAATGGTTTCAGAAGATGAAGACTTGGGCTTGAGGTTTTTTACCTCTTCAAAAATGCATGTAGAATGTCACAGCATGGTTTTTGCATTACAATCTTTTTTTAAAGATAAATATGAAGGTGAATGGTTGCTGGTTGTGAAATACTTGAGTACATTAAAGAAGCAGGATGGTTCAACCGATCAAGAGTTTAAGCGAATCCGTAAGAAGGCTTATGGGCATTTCTTACAAGATGGGCTTTTATGGAAGCATCCAAAGAAACAAAGAGGAACCCCTCAACAAGTGGTTTGTGTGATAGGGTAATACAACTTCAAGTACTTAAGGAATTCCATGAGTCATTATGGGCAAGTCACAGGGAGTTTGGACCACTTTTGCTAAAATCAAAGATCGATATTGGTGGAAGGGAATGTATAAAGATGTGGTAAAATTGTTGAAACCTGTAATGTGTGTCAAATGTACTCAAATGTAAAGGACCGTGATGGGTTACATCCAACGTATCTAGTGAGTATGCATTTCAAATGGGTAGTCGATTTGATTACAATGCCTACAAAATTATGGCAAATGAGGTATATTGTTCTTGCTAGGGAAGATTTGACAAACCAGGTTGAAGGAAGGGCTTTGCGAATCAAAACTACAAGTGTGGTATGCAAGTTTTTACTTGAAGATGTAATATACAGATATGGTTGTGCTGGAAAAAATATTACGGATAGAGGAGAACTTGATGCTGATGAGGCCAGAGAATTCTTTGCTCATCTAGGTATTAAGTTATCTCTCACTAAGGCATGAAAGGGAATGGTTAAAATGAGAGGGGACATCCCTCCATTATTAAGGCATTGGCTAAAGCATGCAAAGGAAATACTAGAGATTATCCTCAACTACTACCCTATGCTTTATGGACTGACCATACCACACACATTACTGTTACAGGGTTCATGCCGTTAGAGTTTATGTAGGGCCAAAAACCTGCTATTCCTCTTGAGGAGACAATAGCTACATGGAGTATATTTCCTTGGGATACGCAAATGAGTAGAGAAGATCTACTTGCTTTGAGGATTCAACAACTGGAAAGGAGGAATGAGGATGTGGAGACTGCAAGGGAAAAACTGAGAGATGCTCATTTAAAGAACAAGGATGCTTTTGACAAACGACACAGGCTAAGACCGAGAGCCATTCAAGAAGGGGAATATGCTCTTATTTATGATAGCAGTATAGATAATCAGTACACAACTGTGCACAAAATGGTTAAGCGATGGTTTGGTCCCTATGTGGTCAAGCATGCTTTTCCTAATGCTACTTACAAGTTATGTGAAATGAACGGTATAGAGTTAACGGTTATTATTGTGGGAAAATCTGTCAAAATATATAATAAGACAGGGGATGCAGATCTTCAAATTGGAGATGGAGATTTCAATGTGTCGGAAGATAGAGATTTAAATGATGAAGGTGTGTCTTCTGAAGATAATTTTGCCTTGGATGACCTTCTAAAGCTTGGCATATACCAAAGGATGTGCAAGTTCAGAGGGGGTGGATGTCATGCCACTTTGCGGGCACAGGGGGGGGGAAGATGCAAATTAGCATACATATTCGAGGTTTTTCCAAAGTTATGGACAATGTTACCAGTACCAGTTGCACCAATACTAGTGAGACCAGTGGGCACGGCCGAGCTCATGGGCTCATGCTCGGTCACTAGTGAGACTAGTGGTCGTGGCTAAGCTAACGGGCTTGTTCCGGATCACCAGTGAAGCCATTACCAGTGTTACTAGTACCGGCTATGCCAGTTCCAGCGAGGCCTGTGGTGAGTTTTAGTATCTCGAGCGTCAGTGTCAGTATCTCGAGAGTGAGTGTCCAGTGTTTTGAGCGTCAGTGTCAGTGTCAAGTTCCAATGTCCGGAGTCATTATCAATGTCTGAAGAGCCAATATCTTGAGAGATTTGTGCCGGGACAGCCGTGAGTATAGCAGTACAGCTACGCTTGTACCAATGAGACCGTTGGATGCGGCTGAGCTAACGAGCTCGTTCTTGATCACCAGTGAGGGCATTTTCTAGTGTTACCAGTACCGGCTACACTAGTTCCAACGAGGCCTGTGTTGAGTGCTAGTGTCTTGAGAGCTATTGTCCAAAGCCAGTGAAACCATTACAAGTGAGACCAGTATCACTATTCAAGTATTGAGCCGTGAAGCTTAAGGAAATCTAATAATAGCATCTAGGGGATGAAAAATAGGTAAAAGCGAGGATTACAAAATCCATACAAAAGCTAAATAAAGATGGGGGGGGCTAAAAATAGGAGGTCGAAAAGTTCCAGGGGAAAGGAGGAGAGATTTTTTGGAGGAGACAAAACAATCAAAGAGGAAGAAGTGTATGAGCATGACTTAGGGGATCGAAGTTTAGCTGGCAGACTATAGATTTTTTTCCAACGGGTTTGGATTATCTGATTGGGGGATTTCAAAGCGACCAGCATACCTACGCTAGAGTATGCAACCGTTTTGTATCAATGGTTCCAGATATCTGATTAACGGAAACATCTTTTGATTGCCAACTTTGATCAAGTGTTTATATCTATTCTAAGTTGGATTTTAGCCATTGACTTTGTTTCGATCTATAATATTCTGTTGCAATTCTCTCAAAACACCTCTATATCATCTTATTGACACTAAATTGGCCCCAAATCACACTAGTTTCCCTTGGTTTGCAGCTAGACTACTTCTCCGTCTACAGTCAGAAGCCCGGTGCTTTCCCGGTCAACCCCGGAGTGACGTACACTCCGAGAGCATCAAACACATACTTATGGCATGCTTATGTGGACTATGCATGACTTTTTGGGTCTTGGAGAGGTCACAAGTAACCATACATGTAGCGCCATTTTATTATTGGTTATTGTCTACCAAAGTAACCATACTAATTATGAATATAATGTACTACCAACAGGTTTTTCTACATCGGGACATGCAATGTGCCCTATTTGTGGTTCCCCTCTCGTCAGAGAGCGTCCATCACACCTCAAAAAGTTCATTTATCCTAATAGCATTGTTTTCTACCACCAACACATGAAACCTAAAAAGAAGCTTCGAATGGAAAGTCCCCATATAGATGGACAATGAGAGATCAGAAAAGAGCATGGGATAGGCATTGCTCAATGGACCCCCTTTCTCAACAGGCACCCAAGGGTATGAGACGATGTTCTGTGTTTTTTGACTTGCCTTACCGGACCGACTTGAAGGTCTAACATTTTCTAGATCCAATGCACATATTCAAAAACGTAGGCCACATGATCTGGAGCACATCATGGGCAAGGGTGATAGTATTGGATTTAGGGAGGACATGAAACATCAACACAGACTGCCAGCATCAGCAATGCTGATGATGGAAGACAATGGGAAGTATCATCTTCTAAAGGCACCATGGATCCTATCAAACACTGACCAAATCAAAGTAAAAGAAGTTATTGATTCCATCAGAACACCTACAGGTTACATGTGATCTAAAGGGAGCATTCTCGAAGACAGAGAAAGGTGATGGACCCCTATTACATGGGTTGAAATCCCGCGATTGGCACAAGATGCTCCAGGTGATTATCCACCCTTTATGTTTTATCTTACTTGAATGCTACTCTAATGTTATTACTTTTGAAAACACTATGCAGTTCATCTTACCATTGAGCATCAGTGGATGTGGAAGCAAGAAAGTACGTGATGCTATATATAAGATACGAGAACTTGTCAGGTGGGTGAGCTCTAAGGAGATTGAAGTCACATCCATACCAACTGCAAGATTGTTACCCAAAGAAGCGGTTGTTCTTGTTGAAGAGAGCTTTCCCAGGTCCATACTAGTGAGCCAACTCCATCTTATATTGCATCTTGTGGATGAGGTAGAGATTTGTAGAGTGGTACATTCCCATTGGATGTTCTTCCTTGAGCGTTTTCTTAAGACACTTAAGAACGTCGTGAGGCTACGTTCACAACAGAGGCTAGCATGGCCAAAGGATGGATTGTTCAAGAGTCATTTGTGTACATCTCTGAGTACCTGGATATAGTGGATGAAGCAGTACCACGTTTATGGACTGATAAAGAAGATCCAAGGATGCACTTTCATATGCCGAATGGGAATGAGAAGATAAAGCTCATGGAAAGGCACATATGTGATGCAATAAACAACTACCTTGACCTTAATGCACCAAAGATGCAAAAGTGGGTAGATCTATATACAGAATTGAAAATAAAGCATGAAGAAGATGGAGAAGCGTATGGGGAAATACACTCTCGCAGAAGAAATTGCAATGTGGTTTACCCATCCTACCTTGCCATGTTTCCAAAACTTATAAGACCCAGCTGGTTGCATGAACAAATGACTAAAGCTGAAGCTGATGGTGAGCATGTTGGCGATGAGGAGTGGGAGTATGCGCGAGCTTGTCTACCAAAGGTAATTTCTAATCAAATTCATTATGCACAATATAAAGTATTAGTATGTATCTACCTATACTCAAACTTGTTCTACTCTCAACAAGCAACGATGTTCAACTCGATGTGGCATGAAGGAAGGCACTTTTGAACTATTAATGTAGAGAGAAAATGAATGACAAATGATAGTGGAGTGATGGGCAATTTTGATGCACAAACTCCAAATGATATGGAAAATAGATATTGTGGAGTTATCCAAAGAATATATCGAGTAGATTTTGAGCTTTTCAAAAGTATGTGTTCGATGTGAAATGGTTTGCATGCATTTTTAGACATGCAAGCGGTATCTACATGGTGGACTGTACGAGATTCCATATGGGCACAAACGATATCTACATCTCTTCAGAAAGTTGTGACAAAGTGATCTATCTTCCAAGTATTTACGAACAAAGGTTTTGGTTTTTCATACAAGTCACTCCAAGACCAAGATGTATACTAGATGATGCAGCAAACATAGGAACCACTATGGACAAACACAATGATGATGATAAGGCAGACATAAAAGGTGAAGAACTTCCAGCAAGACCGCTTGACAAAGAGAATGAGAATGATGTCAATGAAGAAGAGCAAACCTACATGAGGTTGACTAGAGTACAATTGGTTATAGGTGTATAGAGACTACATTTCAGTATCACTACGTCTGAATGCATAGTTTATGAAACCTCCTTGATCCAGTGGAGAAGGTGTGGATGGTTGCATTGCAAGGGGAAGATGGCCTAGCTTGAAAACCCACCACCTAGGTAATACCACTACTTGGACAAATTGATAGCTCTCAAAGATCTTGATTAAAGACAAAAAATTGTTTGTCTAATAAAGAATGCAAAATTAAACTTTACACTATGGTTTAAAACTTATTCTTGAAATTCGTTATCACATACTTGAAAGACACCTACAATTGAAATATATGTAACTAGGGTAATATTGATAATCAGATCTTGAATAGACGTGCTATAAGAAGCTTCAAATAAGTGATTACTTTGGAGGATATCCCCATGGAAGCAACTATTTTGTGTTTAATCTTAAATGAAAATTTGAATAGGGAAAGACAAAGATCCCCCATCTAGAGGTCTCTAGTTCAGAAACCATTCACCATCTCTTCTTTTCTTACACAGTTACAAAGTGAATGAGTCGTATATAATTATTACCATGTATATGATAGTGAAGTGTTTGAGCACACTTAGCACTGTCGAGTACTTTTTTCCCTCACTAGGAGGTTTTTTTCCATGCTTTGTATATATGCTCATAATTCTAGGGCTATCATTTTTTGTATATGCACACTAAGAAATACATTCTCTATTGTGTGCCTTGAGCTTCTTCTTTATCTCCAAGTTGTGTTTGCATTCTTAAAACCGTAATGAAAGAGTACAAGGAACAGAGGATGGAGACTCCTCTTTTGCTTTTGGGGGGAGAGAGAGAGAGAAAGAGAGCAGAGAGAGAAACTCTCTACATGCTATCAAAAGAGAGAGACTTTGGAGATTCAAAAGAGAGAGAGAAACCTTGCAAAGGAGAGGGAGAGTGGGTTGTTCCAAGGCCGAGTAGGAGAAGGGAGTACAAAGAGTTCAAGATCAAACAATTCTATTTAATTGAGTACCCATCTATTTTAATGAACAAAGCAAGAGTCTTTCCATTACTAATCTTTCGGGTGTTATTTTAGCACTACACACTTTGAGTGTGAAGATCAAGTTGAGTTTTGAAAGTATCAAACTCGTAAATGCTTATTTCTACAAAGATGTATAGATGAAGCAAGCATTTTAGATAGCACGGTTGTTCACAAAAATGCGAGATTATGGATTTTCGGGTCTAGAGAAGATCCAGTTGTGAATACGATTCCAGTTTGATCTATAGTACTAAGAGTGTCTATACAAGTATAGTTTTGGAGTAAGAACTAGCTCGTGATTACTAAATCACTTATTAAGTATTGATGGTCAATTCTTGGAACCTTCACACTTGCACTTTCAAGGAAAGAAGTTCATCAACTACCAAAGGGTAGTGGAAAATTTTAAGTTTCTGAAGTAACGAGGGCAAACTCAAGGGGGTTCACAAATAGAGGCCATGGGCCGGCTGCTAGTGGAGTAGTTTCCCTACAAAAGTCTAACCAAGGGGTTTGTCAATTTGAATTTTAAACCCAAGAATACATCTGCAATACTACTTGCATTACACTTATTTTCTAGAGCCTTTACAGGCGGGAAATTTGGGCAGGTGCCTTTTGCTATGAATAAGTGAACACTATGTTCAACCTCAAGGTATGCATCTGATTTTTGGTTTTGTTTTTTCTACTTTTCCAAGTAGATGCATAAACTTCTATGTTCTCATTCATTTTTTGCTCTTTAGAGAGATGAGAAGGTCATGTAAGAGCCAACAAATTTGAGTTGTAGAGTTCAAAATAAGTTTCTGCATTACCCAATTCTAAAGCCACTTCTAGGGTTTGATTTGGCACATGATGTCATATGGGATACAACATGGTTTAGGAACTCAAGGATTTTGGTTTAGCCAGTGTGGAGTAAGGATAATGAGGGTCCCTCTCATTCACGTCGCAGAGTGTTTGCAGTTACCTCCACACACAAGTACATCTCTTACTTGAAGGATGTTCTTTTTTTCAAACATCCTTACATGAGACATATTCCACATGCATGTGGAGAATATGAGTCTCTAGGACTGACACTAGCACTTGTCATATCAATTACGTCTCTAGGTAAAGTCCCTAGGTGCTGGTCAAATCCGTTTTTGAGACCATTTTCATCACCATGTATTAGGAAAAATTTTAGTGGTCAAAAATTTTTGAATACTCAAAATGACTTGCTAAGGTACAAGTGCTGCTAAAGAAGATTAATTGATGGTTGTTTACGCTTATGGAAAGGCTATGTGTTGTTAATCAAAAAGTTTCATTGTTTGTACCTAGAAGTGATTAATGTTTTACCTTCTATTATGGTTCACACATTTGAGCAAGGCTTGCAAATGATTGCAGTAGAAAGTATTTAGTTTCTTTTTAGAACTATTTACACTCCTCTTTAATGTGTGCTAGGAGCATCACATTCGCCATAAGCATTGGCAACTATGATCATGGATATGCATGTTCGGATCTGTTTTTTCTAAATGCATGCACACTAGGTGTTATGGGCCCTAGTGTTTAGCAAAGACTGATTTGGAGAGGCATGCATATTCATCACATTCATTGCTTATGAATCATTTTGTACTCTATGTGCAGTATCTCTACAAGATTACTTTGAATTTTACCAATCACCAATAGAGGTCATGGCTCAGTTTGGGTGCTTGTGGATCTTTCAAATAACTAAGATGGTTATGCATGCCATTATTGATTCCCCAACAATAGTACAACATTGTGATCCCCGTTTACCAGTCATTTTGGAAGGCTGTTTGTAAACCTTGGGGAAACACACCTCAGTGCTGTCAGTATCCAAGGGGATAGGTAGATTACAAAGTGTAACCTTGTGCTAAAAGATATGCAAAGTGTGCATGTTGGCACCAAGAAACTCAATTAGTAGGCATTTATTGCTCTAGTTGGGGCTTCATGTATAATTCAAGTTCTCAGCCTTGAACACTAGTTATGGCGGGGTTGTTTACTGATACGAGAAGGTAACAAGTCAAGGACTTAAACTTGGTGGCTGATGAGTTACGTCAGCAAGTTACTTTCATGGAAAGTGGAAAGAGGCACTCTTTCGAGTAGATCTTAGTTGTGATAACTCATTTAGCATGCTCAAGTGAGTTTTAAATGGAGTCTACACGCTATGTTGAATATGAGCCGATTACACCAAGACCGTTGCAAAGGGACAACAATGTGGAAAATTAGGATGTTACTCATGATTTCATTGAACCTCCCACTAAACCATGTTCCAGTCAAATGAACAGTTGGATCCATGAAGGATGCCAGTGTGGAACACATTAGTGTATCACCACTCTTGTTTTCAAGGACAAAAACGCTTCTCAAGGGGGGAGTAATGTCAGGACAAGGATCCTAAGGAGCAAGGCTCTACCTAGGGGATCAGGGACCTGAGCCAGGGGCTAGAACTAGACCAGTGTGGACTGAGGATCCAAAAGTGGCTAGGGCTAGGAGCTGGCCTAGATATAGGGTGGCAGGGTGGTGGATCCGACATCTCAGTCTCCTAGGTTTTATGGCCACGCGATTAGAGGCTTGGCTAGAAAAATCTGCAAGTGGGTCCAAAAGACATGGCATATGAGATTCTTCAAAATTGATATGTTCCTTGGTGACAAGGAGATGGGAAGTATTGCTCTTCTTATCACTCAAATTTTTAGGTACTTCTTCTTTCACCATATATGGCAGGCAAGAAATCTCCATCTATTTGAAGGAGATCTTGAGGTGGCAAGCTTCTCAGAGATTATACAAGAAAGCAGAGTGATAATCAAGACTTGGGTGATTGGTTGAGGGCTACCCATGTCAAGTTGTCAACATACGATAAGTAAAAGCCTTGAACTATACTCACCTACGTTGTAAAGACGGTTATGATTAGCCTCGGTGAGAGGCTGTAGACATCCAATTTGTATTTTTCAGCACCTCAAGGCTTGGCATGAGCTTGAGGTCGTGTTGTAATTTTGGTGTTGGGATTAATACAATTCACTCACAAATTGTGAGTTTTGCAAAATAAAAATAGAAAATTAGGATGAGAATTAGGTGTGCTCAATCTTTTTTTTTCTTGCAAAACTCACACACAGTGTGAGTGACTAAAATAAAAGCCAGAAAGAATTACATGAAAATCCTTGCTCAAACTCAGTCAGGGCATCCAACAAGAGTTACTAAGGAGTCCAATAAGCCGGGCTTTTTACAAGGAGGATGAAAACCTATATACATAGATCATGCTAAGACTACAAGGAGGAACACAACATCAACTACAATTCTAGCACACCCCCCAATCTTGCCAAGAGTAAATCGCCAAGGAAAGATATACCCAAAAATCAGCGACCAATCGTCAGGACCATCTCCCTCCAACCATAGTGGCATTGGCGGGAGACAAACTTCGAAATCAGCACCTGATGGAATCTCCAATACAACAATCAAATCCGATCAATTCTTATGGTTGCCAAAGAACAAGGCAGCCCTACAACAGTCGCCTTGCTCCACCTTCAGAGCAGATCCAGGTCACCATACCCTGAGCCATAACCCAGCCGTGTGCAAACGAACCCATAGCTGGGAACTCAATCCCACCTGACCGCCCTTTGACCTCCCCATGAGGAAGCGGGAGGAGAAATCTCTTCCTAGTGCCAAACAATAAGGGATTGGTAAAGGAGGGCTGCAATCGCAAAGGTAGGGCAACCTGGCCCCTCACCCAAGAGAAGGTCACATCCACTTCCCACAACTTTCCACGCCCCCAACGAGCATTGTCCATGCCTCACCCTGCCATAGACGCACCATTGAGCCCCCCGCTCTTGTGGACTTGTAAGCTGGGAGTGGAGCAAGATCGCTCCAAGAACCCGGGGACTCATCCTTATTCCTAATGATGCTAAAGTAAAGGGAAAAAGAAAATGAATTTCCTCACACATTGCATGCAAGGTGACCGCTTTATATAGACATACAAATCCTTTTTCTCTTTTGACTTTTATGACGCTTTTCATTTCTCCTAGACTCACCCATCACAGGAGCGACCCCGTCGCTGCTTTGCAGCCAACGAGGCCATGGAGCCGTGAGGTGCTCATGGATGATTATGCGGCAAGGCGGGCAGCGATGCTTTTTGTTGAAGTTTGAGGGCAGGGATTTTGTGGAGCGCGGTGACTCGGTGAGGTATTGGGCTACTCTCGGCCTCGCTTACTCAATCTCCCATTTCCAACTCCCTTTCTTTTTGGAGCAGTTGGAGGTCGTCCCTATTGGCTCTATGAAGAGCATAAAAGGTGGTTGTGGGTCTACATGTTGCTCGTCTTCAGCTTCGGAGACTGGGCTTGGAGTTCTCCCTCGCCGGCAATGACTTGGCAGCCATGTGGCAGTAAGGGTCCATGTGTTGGGGCTTGGCTCCCCATTAAAAGGCTGTTGCTGCATCAAAGGGTTTGTTGGTGGGTCTTGGCTTCGATGGTTCTGCGCTCTCTTCCCATGCGTCTCCCTTTTGGTCTTGTTTGGTTGGCTCCTTGAGCAACGATGTTCGATCTTGGTGGCAGCATGTATCGGTCGTGGGTTTTGTGGGGGTGGTGCATCAAAGGGTTTGTTGGTGGGTCTTGGCTTCGATGGTTCTGCGCTCTCTTCCCATGCGTCTCCCTTTTGGTCTTGTTTGGTTGGCTCCTTGAGCAACGATGTTCGATCTTGGTGGCAACATGTATCGGTCGCGGGTTTTGTGGGGGTGGTGCTTTTCAGAACATGCAGGTGATGGAGTTTCCAGACTCCCCCCCTTCTGCAGCAGTATGTCCTTTCTTAATGCACTGTTGTGCTGGGTTGTTCTATTTCTTGTGGTGGGTGGCTCACCGTTTAGCCAATATATGGTCTTTTTTTGAGTTGTTGCATCCTGAGGATGGCCTTTTATTGGGGTGGCAGTCCATGAAAGGTCTGTGGAAACCTTCAATGTTGCCATGCTAAGTATGGTTTGTTAGTCTCTAATGGGTAATCATGGACCTGGTTGTAACCTTTGATAATTCTTTTTGACTCTCCTTGTCTCATTTTGAGCTTAGAGAGATTGTATGGTGTTACTTTTAATATATTCTCAACCTCCACCATTTGGTGGCGGTACAGGAAAAAAAAAAATTTGAAACAAGACTCAGCATGAGCTTGAGGTTGATTTGGGATTTGGACATGTGAAAGAGCTAGAAAAATTGGGATTTCAACTCGGATTTTCCCAAGAGGCCAAAGTCAAGTTGAAAACACCCCTCATCTCTTCTTCAATTGTACATTGTACAGATTCTACCAAGATTCTCCAACCCTATCTCCTATGTGTTATGGCAAACAGCTCACACTCAGTGGGTGTCGATGACCTGTTGCTTGGGAATTGTAAAGGGGTGGATATTCCCACTTGGACAATATGTAGGGTGATTTCCTTTGGTTCATCTGGCTCAGGAGGAATGCAATACTATTAAAGTCTCCTATTGTTCACTCTGATACCCTTTTGTATGTGAAAATGTGAGAAAGAAGAAATTTGATAACCTGACTCCCCCTGAGCGATAGCTCTCTCTCTCTCTCTCTCTCTCTCTCTCTCTCTCTCGTCCCTGCTAGAGAGGGCTACATCAGCATGCGGAAAGACTCTTCCAATTACAAAACAAGATATTTGTAATGAGGGCTAGATCAAGAGATTACAGTAGGAAAGAGCCACACTGGTGTACAATATTGCCATCTCAACACAATATGAACCATGGTGAAGAAGGGCCGTGGGCGCGAAATTTGCAAAAAGCCCTTGTGAAACTCTCGAATGTGGTCAGAGTAGCCTTGAAGTCTCTCAAATTGGTCCGTGAGTGTATGGCCTAGCTGCAGCTAGATGTTGTGAACACTGTCCTCCAAAGGAATGGGGTGAGCCTCGAAGAGTCAAAAACATCCTGCTCGCGAGATAAACCACAGTATTAGGCCGCTGATGAGATCCCAACATCACTCTCTCTTACTACTCCACTCCTCAGGGATAAGCTCTAAAGCAAGCTGGAGTTTACGATGACACTCTTGAATCACTATCATCCTGCTGACTGAATCCATGATGTGTTGTGGGTGGTCAGAAGCAGCACAAATTGTCGAGAAGCCGTTGTGCATCGACCAACTTCCAATTGCAATAGCTCGATGAGCGACAAGACACTAAAACATGGTGATTCTCTTCAAATGGCTGCTATCCCACATGTGCTCTCATAACTCTACAAAGAACTCGGATGTGAGACCCTCCTACCGATCAGTCAGTGCTATGGAATGAGTCTGTTTTTGTGCTTTCAGTATGTGTCGGCATAGCCGAGCTGTGTACTAGAAAAAGGGTTTCGTTGATCGAAGCAAAGGGGTTTTGTGTGCCATGGAATGAGTCTGTTTTTGTGCTTTCAGTATGTGTCGGCATAGCGGAGCTGTGTACTAGAAAAAGGGTTTCGTTGATCAAAGCAAAGGGGTATCGCAAAACCACTCCCCTGGGTTTCATTGTAGTCGTGTCAAAGGGAAACTCTTCCAAGACCAAAGCCAGAAGTGTCCTAACTCTAAGGCAATCAGGTTGGGATCTTTGATGTCACAAGTCCTCCCACTGATGCCCACCACTCCAATACTCTTAAAACAACACCCAGTCACCTATGGTTCCTCAACAATGATGCTGTGAAGATGACCCTCTCCCTGAATCTCAACGAACCTACAAGAACCTGTGTTTGAGCAAGCCCTATATACAATGAGGACCTCCAATTATGTGAAGGCCCTCATCCAACAAAGAGTTGACGGCTCTACGGGGGTGAGCCACTTTGCTGGTATAGCCTTTATAATATCCTGACACATGTTGTGTGCCCCCCTCATGTCCCACGATTGGATGCTCTGAATCTCCTCACTAAGTCCTTCCACCACATGGAAGGGATCCATGGGCCACTTGTCTAAGGGGCCTAGGCACAAATCTGTTGATGTAGTAGTAGCTTCTTCCTCAAGGGCTTCTCTCCTAGGAGTAGACCTGTGATTACAAAGCTTCCCAATGAGGGCTCTACTTTGTCATGCTGGGCCGATGATCCCCAACCCTCCCTAGAGCTAGGTAAAGTAATTACCCACCAAGAAACTTTGGCCCAAGCCGATCGTGTATCTCACCCTAACCACAAAAAGTTATTGGTCAACCTTTCTAGATAGCTAATACAAGAGCTCAAAAAACTTGAGAAAGACGTACTGTATCGTAGCCAAAAGCACATGGCTGGCCATTACCACCCTGATAGAAAGAGAGAGTCGTGGTGAGCTCCAATGAAGCAGTTTATTCCAAATGGAAAGGAGGAGAGGATCAGTTCGTTGCACTAGGGTCAAGCCCACCAAGCCAATCTGACAACTCAAATATCGTATGGATATCCCTAGCAAAGTCCACCTAAACCTCTCACCAGGCGACCAATTAGGTGTGGGATTACTACCAACCCAAGAAGCTAGAGTCTTTCTCTAGTTGACCAATGCTCCTGATTCACAATATCACCTCTCAAGAGCTTGCACACACCTATGCAATTTGGCCTTCTGGCCCTCCAAATACATGAGTGAGTCATCTGCAAACTCGGCATCCAAGAGCTCCTCTCCCCTAATAAGCGAATGCAGTCCTTGCAGACCAACCTCCTATGAAGTCAAAAATCTGCTCATCACCTCAACATAGAATGGAAATAAGAAGGGGGCCCTATCTAACCAACCGTGTGAGCATAAAACGCTCCCCTCTTGCTCTTAGCAAAAGCACCTGATTGTGAGAACACCTATAGAGAGCTGACACTCCCCTAATCCAAGCATGTAAAAACTCCATCCCTCACACAAGAAAAACCTCAAAATCAGCACCTAATGGGATCTCCAATGTAGCAATCAAATCCAATCGATTCCGATGGTTGCCACATAACAAGGCAACCTTGCAACAGTCACCTTGCTCCACCTTTAGCAGATCCAAGTCACCATACCCTGAGCCATAACCTAGCCATGTGTATACAAACCCGTAACTGAGAACTCAAACCCAGTCAACCGCCCTTTGCCCTCCCCATGAGGAGGCGGGAGCAGGAATACTGCACACAGACTTCAAGAACTTTAATATGTAGTCATTGACCAAATAAGGACGAGATTATAACCCTGTGGTCCTAATCTCTGTGAACCTCTAGATTGAGGTGTGCGGGGATCGGGCCTAGCTAGAGAATGTGAGGCTGTCATGTATTGTCATGTACTTAGTAGTGTGTAGTTATAACAACTAGAGTGTTTTAATTATTTGTTGCATCATTGGTAGATAAAGTATGGACAATAGGATGGCGTGTCCTTATGCGCATTGCAAGCATCATATCTTTTGAAAACAAAAAATCTATGACCAACACATACGCAGTCACGGTCTCTTTCCAATAGAGCAACTACAAGACCTGCGTCATCGATCTCATGGTCTAGAGATTAAAGGTCAAACTCCGCAAGTACATATTGCTCCAACTTCAT
This sequence comes from Adiantum capillus-veneris, assembly GCF_014529385.1. Lineage (NCBI taxonomy): Eukaryota > Viridiplantae > Streptophyta > Polypodiopsida > Polypodiales > Pteridaceae > Adiantum > Adiantum capillus-veneris. The sequence goes on along the minus strand of NC_140942.1, from coordinate 84,428,457 downwards.
CCCACAGAAGATAATTTTCAAACGAGCAGCCATCGAATGAGTCCTCCCAACTAATACCTGATGCGGCATTTCAAGAAGTAGAGATGGAGCAGATGTTGGACGCGTTCTTTGACATGGATCCCATCATTGAAAAATAGAAGATGACAACATTGAACACAAATACTACTGACCAACCTCAATCATCCTGTTCATATCGATGGCATGATAGCAACGATGAAGAGCGCGAGATGATGCAAAGTCTTGCACGCATGCTACTTTACCGTGGTGCAAAAATCTCAGTTCTCCGCACCGCATTGGCAATGCTTAATTTGCACTCTATCTACGGTTGTGGTCTGACGGCTTTTCAGGTAAATACATTGTATCCTAAGCATGATAAAGTGCAAATTATAGTTCAGTAATGTGATCAAGGGGTTGAATTGTTCATGTAACGACAAGTTGCTCATGAGCAAATCTTGCTAGAAGGGAATCACATGCCCCCTACCCGTCTAACCGCTAAAAATTTTCTTGCTAATTTGGGCTTGCATTATCACAAAATACATGCATGTCGTAATGATTGTATACTTTTTCGCAATGAGTATGCAAACGTGGAACAGTGCCCCAATTGTGGATCAAACAGGTACAGGGAGGACAAGCAAGTAAAATTTATCTCTGCAAAGGTCCTTCAACACTTTCTTATCATTCCAAGAATAAAGAGCATGTTCAGGTGCAAGTCCATAGCCGCTTTGATGACATGGCATACTAGATCGACAGATGATGTGATGCGGGTACCTGCTGACTCTCGTGTATGGAAGCACATAGAGGAAAGTTGGCCTACATTTAAGAATGAGCCTCGATGTATCCGCTTTGGTCTGGCAATGGACAGAGTAAACCCATTCGGATTACGGAGTTTGTCATGGAGCACGTCGCTTATTTTTCTGGTTAATTATAATCTTTCACCATGGCTCGCTATCAAAAAGGGCCATCTGTTGTTGTCATTGATCGTCCCAGGAAAGTACAAAGCAAAGAACATGGACGTCTATCTGGAACCACTTATAGAAGAGCTCCAAATCTTGTGGACGTGAATCCATGTGGTTGATATGTACCAACAAATCGGACGACGAAATGTACATGTGCAAGGCATTCTCATGTGGACCATGCACGATTGGCCAGGCTTCAGTGAGTGCTCAGGTAAGTGCCTTTAGAACCCTCAAACAAATGTGATTCCTGGCCATGCCAACGCTTTATATTTTAATTTTGTGATGATTCAGGCTTGAGTTACTCGGGAAATCATGCATGTCCAAAATGGGGTCCTCAACATGGCTTCCACCGCTCTGAGCATTTGAGCAACACAATTTACGAGGAGCATGGTAGATTTTTTCCTGAAGGACATGAGCTACGTGGACCAAACATATGCAAACATGACATGCATCCACTGAAAGTGAGCGATTGGAAAAACATGTGGCTGGAGAGGGGAGATTGGATGTCACCTGGAATGAAAAGAATTTTTATTTTCCATGAACTCCCGTACTGGAGTGACCTGCTGATTAATCATTTGCTCGACCACATGCACATCTTCAAAAATGTGGGGGAGATCCTATGGAAAACCATCACTGGAAAAAGGGAGAGCAAGACCAAAAGAGATGACCTACAGGATGTGGGCCGAGTTCCTGAGTATCACAAATATGGAGCTTTGTGGTCACATGGAAAACACTTCAGAGTGCAACAGATCGACAAACAAATGGTCACTTTCGACAATGGTATTAGGGCAAGCTTCGTGGAAAGTAGGAGTAGTGCCAGGGATGAGAATACAGAGACTAGTTAGCTTGAATACATTGGCTACATCCAAGACATCTTGAAGATTAGCTTTAGAAATTTTAATATGTTTATCTTTGATGTCAAGTGGTTCAAAGTTATTACCAACGTCTCTAATAAAACTGTGCGGAAAGACAAGAGTGGATTGATTCAAGTGAACTCTAGGTGGGTGTGGACAAATGCGCGGGATACATTTGTACTTCCACAGCATTGTGAACAAGTTGTGTTCATACACGATCCACTATGGACTGAAAATCATGAGAATGATCTGTCTAAACCCTGCTAGCTCTATGTCGTTCAAGTTACTCCACGTAGCAAGCAAGTGTGTGAAGAATTGGACATTGAGGTCAAAGAGGTGATTCATGAACAAAGCGTAGGACCGACGGAAACTTTAAGCTTAGATTTTGAGATGGATGTCACCAATGAGAAATTGTCTGAACCTAGAGATGAGGTGTCAAATACTGAAGTTGATGCGGAGAGCGACGAAGAAGTAGAGTTCGATGACGAAGATGCAGAAGTACAAATTGAGATAGACATCTTTGGTGCATCAGATCTCATAAGGATGAGAGATTAACTAATGATTTTTGCTTTGAACTCTTTTGTGAAACTCTTTTTATTAGTCTACAATACACTTTAGATTCATTCATTTGTGTAGCAGTTTTGTTGATTTGTTATTTGTATTGATTAAGAATTTTTTATGTAAACTAACATATTTTGTGGGTGTTATTTGTGTATGATTAGCCATGGCCGATGACGATGAGCCATTTTCTCTTAGTTTTACTTTTCCTGTCACTCCGGTCGGCATGTCACCCGAGCAGATGTGCTCATTTTTGTCTCAGTTCACACCAGAGCAGATCGCGATGGCACAACACCTTTGGGCAGCAGGTCCCTCTAGACCTACTACGGCCGACCCTATGCCCGGGACTAGTGTGGTCCCTACACCAAGCGGCTCCACACCTGAGTCTAGTGTGCCCCCTACGCTCTGGGACTCGTGTGCCCCCTACACCGACGGGTGGTTCATCCTCGAGACAAGGTAGACATCGTTCTGGAGGGGGTGGTTGCTCGGTTCTACTGATGCATCCACACCATCGAGAGAGCGTCCACCACTCTCTTCAGTAGATAGTTTATCGATCAGCACACCACCTACACCTTGGGGATCACACGAGCATGATCCTAGCAAGGTGTACAAGAGCAGGGATGGGACTATTGTGACGGATAGGGTCGAAAAGGCCATGCGAAAGAGAATTCGACAGATTTGTACGATTCAGTTTGGTCATTGATGGAGGTTTGGGATAACCTCAATGTTGAAAGAAATAATTAGATTTTCAAGGCCATTCACAGAGAGTATAGGCCGGCAGAGGGGTATGATCCAGTCTCAAACTCCTGGATTTTGAGCGTGGCGAAGTCCACAATGTCACCCCGTCGGTCAGAGGTGAGAGACAGGTACAATTACGACAATCCCAAGCCGGCATGGTTGGACACAGAGGAGTGGGCGAGGATTTCACGAAAGACACAAGACAATCCTCAGAGATTTCAGCAGCAGCAGAGAGATGCAGTCAGACCACGTTTGGAGTCTACTGGAGCGTCATATCTTGGGAGTGGAGGCTATGATATGCTTCGACATGAGTTTGTAAGTATTTTACGTATGCTTAAAATTATTGAAAATATATATGTTATTTGAAGATTTATCTAATGATTAAACCATAATTTTGCAGGAAATTGCTGTGAAGCGTCCTCGACACGCCGACAGGAGAAGTATGGGTACAAGCATGGACTTGTGGCCTTTTTGACCCAACTGCTGCAAGCAGGAGGAGGGAGAGGACGTCGACTGGGAGGCATTACCATGAGGGTCTTATCATTCAATGATTGTTTGCATATGTACAGACTTGTAGTGCTTATATTTATGGTTTATGGTTATGTTTATGGTATGGCACAGATGTTATGGTTAAGATTTGGCAGTCAAGTCAAGGTTATGGTTTTGCTATGATGGTATGGCAATCATGCGATGGTTATGGTTATGGTTTTGCAATGATGGTATGGCTGTTATGGTTATGGTATGACAAGCAAGTTATGGTAATGGTTATGATATGGAAAACAGGTTATGTTTATGGTTTTGCAATTTTTGACTCATGTTTTATTTATGGTTATAAAATCTTTATGCTGTTATGCCATGATCAAGCTTTTGATTTTGTGGTTATGCTTTTCTTACAATTTTTCTAATTGCCATACACTCTCTCTTTAGTGTCAGCTTGTAGGTGGAGTGCGGTTGCTTGTGCACTCTACCTTTGAGCACAGAGGGCTGTTTTCTTTTACTGCAGTACATGTAGCATCAATTCCCAGCCCTCTCTGCCCAAAAAAATTGCAGGTTTGGTCATTGGTGCAGAGTATGGGATAAGCGCCGGTATAGACCTCTGTAGACGCATCGGAATATGCTATAGTATTACTGGTTGTTATTTCACTGCATATTTCGACGCTCATTTCATAATTTATTCTGACACATAATAGACCGGTACTTATACCGACGTCACGATACCGACGTCTCGTCCGAGGCCTATTTCAACGCTTTTTAGTTTTGAAATTAACTTTATTTCATCGGTATTTTCGCCGGTTTCTACGTGCCATGTTGTAGTCTGGGATGAGGTATCGGACTGCTCTTTACCTCACTTCCTCATTCTTCCATTGGCGGCTCCCTTTCTTTTTGGAGCAGTTGAAGGTTGTCCGTGCAGGCTATGTGAAGAGCATAAAAGGTGGTTGTGGGTCTACATGCTGCTCGTCTTCAACTTCGGAGACTGGTCTTGGAGTTCTCCCTCAGGGGCTTCCTCTCGAGTGGAAATCAGTTGGCAGCCCTGTGGGTAGTAAGGGTCCATGTGTTGGGGCTTGGCTCCCCATTGATAGCTTGCTGCTGCATCAAAGGGTTTGTTGGTGGATCTTGGCTTTGGTGGTTCTACGGTCTCTTCCCATGCGTCTCCCTTTTGGTCTTGTTCACGCGACCCCTTCAGCGACGATCTCCGATCTTGGTGGCAACTTGTTTTGGTCGTGGGTTTTGTGGGGGTGGTGCTTTTTGAAACACGCAGGTGATGGAGTTTCCAGACTCCCCCCCTTCCGATGTCCTTTCTTGATGCACTGTTATGGTGGGTTGTTCTGTCTCTTGCGGTGGGTGGCTCCCCGTTTAGCCAATATATGGTCGTTTTCTGAGTTGCTGCATCTTGAGGATGGCCTTTTATTGGTGTGGCAATCCATGAAAGGACTTCGGCAACCTTAGTGTTGATGCTAAGTATGGTTTGTTAGTATTTAGTGGATAAACCTGGAACTAGTTGTAACCTTTGATTATTGTTTTTAACTCTCCTTGGCTCATTTTGAGCTTGGAGAGATTTTTCCTATTGGGGAGATCTATTTCAGTCTCATCAACCACTCTCAATAGAGGCACTTCAGGATGCAACTTGGTGTGTCAGTAGGCTACAATCAGTCTTGTCTAAGTTGCATCTTCCTCCAAGGTCTAATTTCTATAAGGCTCAGTTCGCATAGCTTGTTGCAAACATCCATTTCACCTTCATACCTAAAAAAGGAGTTCAAGAAAGTCTAAAAAAGAAGCTCAATAAAAAGTGGAGGATGCAATAAAGATGTAAGCAGTGGACATACATGGTTATATGTAATTGGGCCTACCCAATAAAGATAAAGCACAGCTATATGCTCTAGTTGATAATGCACCAAGGGATTTGGACATGTGAAAGGTGCTCATGGATGGTTCTACGGCAAGGTGAGTGGCAACGCTTTCTGCTAGAGTTTTGAGGGCAGGGATTCTGTGGAGCGCGGTGACTCTACAGTTAGGTATCGGGCTACTCTCGGCCTCGCTTCCTCATTCTCCCATTGCCAGCTCCCTTTCTTTTTGGAGCAATTGGAGGTTGTTCTTGTTGGCTGTGGGAAGAGCATAAAAGGAGGATTTGGGCCTACATGTTGCTCGTCTTCAGCTTTGGAGACTAGGCTTGGAGTTCTCCCTCGTGGGCTTCCTCTCAGGTGGTAATCAGTTGGCAGTGCTGTGGCAGTAAGGATCCATATGTTGGGACTTGGCTCCATTAAAAGCCTGTTGCTACATCAAACAGTTTTTTGGTGAATCTTGGCTTCGGTGGTTCTGTGCTCTCTTCCCATGTGTCTCCCTTTTTGTCTTGTTCGGTTGGCCCCTTCAGCGACGGTGTGCAATCTTGGTGGCAGCTTGTATCGATCGCGGGTTTTGCAAGGGTGGTGCTTTTTGAAACATGCAGGTGATGGAGTTTCTAGACTCCCCCCCTTTCGTGAAGATACGTCCTTGATGCACTCTTATGATGGGTTGTTCTGTGTCTTGTGGTGGGTGGCTCCCCGTTTAGCAAGTATATGGTCTTTTTCTAAGTTTCTGGATCTTGAGGATGGCCTTTTATTGGGGTGGAAGTCCATGAAAGGTCTATGGAAACCTTAAGTATTGATGCTAAGTATGGTTTGTTAGTATCTAAGGGGTAAGCCTGAAACTGGTTGTAACCTTTGATAATTCTTTTTGACTCTCCTTGGCTCATTTTGAGCTTGGAGAGATTGTATGGTGTTACTTTTATTATATTCTCAACCTCCTCCATTTGGTGGCGGTACTGGAAAAAAAAAGATATCTTGAAATAAGGCTCAGCATGAGCTTGAGACTGATTTGGGATTTGGACATGTGAAAGAGCTAGGAAAATTGGGATTTTCCCAAGACGCCAAAGTCAAGTTGAAAACACCCTTCAATTGTACTCTGTATAGATTCTACCAAGATTCTCCAACCCTATATCCTATGTGTTATGGAAATCAACTCACACTCAGTGGGTGTCAATGACTTGTTGCTTGGGAACTGTAAAGGGGTGGATATTCCCACTTGGACGATATGGAGGGGTGCTATCCTTTGGTTCATTTGGCTCAGGAGGATGCAATACTATTTAATCCTCCTACTGTTCACTCTGATACCCTTTCGTATGTGAGTCATCTGCAAACTCAGCATCCAAGAGCTCCTCTCCCCTAACAAGCAAATGCAGTCCTTGCAGAATAACCTCCTATGAAGTCAAAAATCTGTTCATCTCCTCAACATAGAAGAGAAACAAGAAGGGGGCCCTATCTAACCAACCGTGTGAGCATGAAACGGTCCCCTTGTGCTCTTACAAAAAGCACGAGGCCATGGAGCTGGGTGGGTCTCATGGATGGTTTTTTGCGGCAGGATGGGCGGCGACGCTGTCTGCTAGAGTTTGATGGCAAGGATCTTGTAGAGTGCGGTGACTCTGTGGTGAGGTACCGGGTTGCTCTTGACCTCACTTCCTAATTCTCCCATTGCCGGCTCCCTTTCTTTTTGGAACAGTTGAAGGTTGTCCCTAATGGCTCTGTGAAGAGCATAAAAGGCGGCTGTGAGTCTACATGTTGCTCGTCTTCAGTTTTGGAGACTGGGCTTGGAGTTCTCCCTCACGGGTTTCCTCTCGGGTGGAAATCGGTTAGCATCGTTGTGGCAGTAAGGGTCCATGTGTTGGGGCTTGGCTCCCCATTAAAAGCCTACTGCTTCATCGAAGGTTTTGTTGGTGGATCTTGGCTTTAGTGGTTCTGCGCTCTCTTCCCATGGGTCTCCTTTTTTATCTTGTTCCTTCGACCCCTTCAGCGACGATGCCCGATCTTGGTGGCAGCTTGTATCGGTCGCGGGTTCTGCGTTGTGGGTGGTGCTTTTCGGAACATGTAGGTGACGGAGTTTCCAGACTCCCCCCCTTCTGCTGCAGTTTGTCCTTTCTTGATGCATTGTTATGCTGGGTTGTTTTGTCTCTTCCGGTGGGTGGCTCCCCGTTTAGCCAATATATAGTAGTTTTCTGAGTTGCTGCATCTTGAGGTTGCCCTTTTATTGGGGTGGAAATCCATGAAAGGTCTTCGGAAATCTTAAGTATTGATGCTAAGTATGGTTTGTTAGTATCTATTGGATAAGCGTGGAACTAGCTGTAACCTTTGGTTATTCTTTTCGACTCTCTTTGGCTCATTTTGAGCTTGGAGAGATTGTATGGTGTTACTATTAATATAATCTCAACCTCCACCATTTGGTGGCGACACCGGGAAAAAAAAAAGATATTTGAAACAAGGCTCGGCATGAGCTTGAGATTGATTTGTATATTTCTTGGTGACATTCTAAACAATCAGTCACAATTGTGAGTTTATGAATAAGTAAATAACTATATATATATATATATATATATATATAAAAACATTTTTTACTTTTTTCAGAGTTGTGGAGAGTTATCTTTTAGTCTTGTTGTGTGTGTGTGTGTGTGTGTGTGTCTGTGAGAGAGAGAGAGAGAGAGAGAGAGAGAGAGAGAGAGAGAGAGAGAGAGAGAGAGAGAGAGAGAATTACTTTAGTAACGAGCTCAATGTTACGGGGACTCCCGGGACACTCAAGATGAACACCTTCACCAATAGGCCAAGGGCCCGCAACTTGGAGCTCACTCGCTGGGAGGCTCGCATCCTCTGACTTGAGTCCCTTTGGTGGCTCGTTGATGGGCTCGTCTAGAAAACGACCCGAGATCACGTCTAGCTTGACGCGCGCGGGAGCCTTGGTGGCACCGCGCGGAGTTGAAGTTTAGTTGAGTGCGGAAGCGTCTTTATGTTCAAGTTGAGCGAACGAGACCATTCGGGCCTTGAGCGCGTATCTGAGAGGTCCCATTGGAACTCTCTCAGGCCACTTTGGGCTATCTTGGAAAATTGCCGAAATGGACCCCGGACCGCCTCGGGTCGGGGTGGGCTGAACCTGCCAGCAGCCCGTCGGTTGAGAACGAGGAGCGCCACGGGCGCGCGTTCATGAGTGTGCATGGCTGATCTCGAAGAGGAAGACGAGGTCTCCGCGTGGAGTACCTAAACGTCCAATTCGGACATACCGTCCGCGTGTAGCGCCGAGCCGATGCTGGCCGAAATGAACCGACTATGAGTCTGCCGCAGCCTTCGTCTGCGAACGAGGAGCGCATCGGGCGCGCGTTCGTGAATGTGCATAGATGAGCTTGTAGAGGAAGTCAAGACCTCCGCGTGGAGTACTTGAACGTCCAAAACGGATCACCTGTCCGCATGAGGCGCCTTGCCGACGCTCGCCGAAAGAGACCCGCCGACTATGAGCCGACGGCCCCGAAACTGGGTCATGGAGTCCCGGTGCGTGGCGGACTCCCCCGATTACCTCCATGTGATGAAATGGAGGGGGACACTCCCGTTACCGGGCGCTCTCAAACCCCCATACGCGTCCGTAGTACCTAGACGGTGTGGTGAGGAGAAATATATAGGTTAGGACTATGTCCCATCGTCCGTCGTCCCCATTCCGGGTCCATCGCGCGTCCCCGCGGCCCGTGCCACGGTTGGCCGAGATCGGGTGGTCACCGTCCCACCGTCACCCCGGGAGCTCCGAATCAACCGGAGCCAACCGGAGCCCAACATACACCCCCCCCTTAGAAAACTCTCGTCCCGAGAGTAGCATTGTTAGGGCTGGAATTTCCCTGGTTAATGCTTTGGAGGGTGTAGAGCTACGTGCGTCTACGAAATCCAAAATGGGCTGCATGAGCGGTCTTACCGATGAGGCAATGTCTAACTCAAACAGCCATGCTTGCTGAATGCAGAAAAAGCTGTGGGTACGAAGTCCGCTTGGCACTTTTGCTGGGGCTTTGAATGATAGATGTATGTACATTGGGGGGGCATAGACCAAGTGATTGCGTGATCCATGCCGAGGAACCTGTCTGTTCCGGATATTTTACCTGTAGCTGCAGTGACGATGCAGCTCTCGTCTTTTTGTGTGAGAATCAAGTCGCATTGATCCCCACTGCTTCTTGGAAGCTGATTTGTCTGACTTCGTGCTGATTCCTTCCTGGATGGCGACGAAGGTGAGCTTACCTGCTCGATGAAGTAAGGTACGTTGCAGAAGGTACCTTTTAGGCTTATTGAGCACCGGTCCGTCCCTTGACCAAAAAGATGAAGCCTAGCTGATATCTTCCTTGGCATACAAACCAAGGTTTTCCTGAGACTGCCGGAGGGACAATCCCATTGATACCTTGAAGCTTTGGCATACTTCAGGACTCGCTTGAACCTGAAAGTTCGGATATGAGTCTCGCAAACTTGAGGGCAAGACTTGAAGTAGGTAACTCGTAGAGAAGAAGATTGGCCGATCCGCTTCTGGTCCTTGTTATCTGCTTGAAGCTTGTCGCTTGATTGAGCCTGAGTGCTCACATATATCTGTGTAGTTCTGGAAGAACTTCGACTTGTTCTTAACAAACCTGCCTTCGTTGGCCGACGAAAACAAACCTGAGAATCACTCATCTTGGGTCTTCATGTTTTCCCTTGTTTAGATCCGCTGCGATCTGGATAAAGGGTTGAAGCTCGGTTGAAAGAAAGAGGGGTGATGGTGGGGCTCTTCCTCTTGAGCCCGATGTGGTAGCACCACATTCCTTTTCTTGTGTGCCCTTTGAGGCTCCATCTTGAGCCGAATGTTGGGCTTGGATGCATGTGTACCTGTTGAGGCTCCTGTCTGAGCCGAATGTAGGTGTACTCTTCGTGGTACCTGTATGGCTCCTTGTGAGCCTGATGTAGGCATATCTGCTTGTTTTACCTTGGAGGGGCTCTTGTCTGAGCCCGAATGTAGGTGTCTTTGCTTGAAGGTCTATGTCACCGTCGGGGTGGACATAGCCTTGATTGCCTTCTTCTGTTGAAGATGTGCCCACTCTGATTGGGCTGATGTTGGCTTGCGTGTATGAGCAGTGCTATCTCGTAGACCGTCACTGCGGGAGGCATCACTCAACCTCCGGCCTTCTTGAGAGGGGTCCGTCCTCATGTGGCCCTTGCGTTGAGCCGTCTTTGTGGGGGGCTATCCCCGAATCTGTGTGCTAAGGAAAAAGATGCATGGCCCGCCCGCTCGCAGGCCTCCAGCTTCATTGTGGTGCTCGGTCCACCACCTCAGGGTCATCCGGCTTCAAGGGTGTGCTCGGTCCACCACTTCTGGGTCATCCGGCTTTGCTGTATGGTTTGGTGTGCGGTCTGCCCACTTCAGGGTACCCGCCTTCGTTGTTGGCTGGTGCGCGGTCCACCCGAGTCGAAATCGAGTCCCCGGCTTCGCTGTTGCTGATGGGCTCTTACATAGCCTGATGGTCTGCAGGCACATGTCCTGCTTGTGAAGATCCCGTCTCTTGTGTGTTGAAGGGGCTCTTATGGTAGCCTGATAGTCCGCAGGCACTCGGTCCTGCTTGTTAAGGTCTGCTTGTGTTGGTTGTTGCTTGCGTCTGATTGAGTTGGGGTGTTTTGCCTCGAGGGGGCTCAACCTCTCTCGGGTGTTTTGCCGAAGCCCCGGGCTCAACCGCTGATGATTGGGGCTAGGATCCGGTCTGTTTGCCTTCACCTGCCGATTGAGTTCTCCTCAAGAGGTACTCTCGACCTCACGCTGATTTAGCGCGGCCTTACCTTGCCGGCTTGTCTTTGCCTTTGATGAGGAGGGCCTTCCTTGGCTCCTACCTCGCTACTGCTGTTGCTGCTGGTTGGAGGGGGCTATCTAGCCTGACCTCGAGAGAGTCCCACTGGACTACATGCTGGGGGTGACATCTCGTTGTCCCCTCACGGTGAAGAAGCCTTGGCTCTACTCCTTTGCTCTGTCTGCGCCGAAGCAGGCCTTGGTCATCTTAAGATAAACTCTGGCTGGTGGCTGGCTGCTTTGTGTTGTCTTACGTCAAGTCACCGCGTCTCTGAACTGCGCCCAACACAATCCAGGAGATACTTAGAAGGATGAGCAACCCCGTCCCATCCCGGGTGCTTTGTAGCTCGCGGCTTCGTTGTGCCCTTTGTCGGTTGATACATTTTGTGGTAGCATCCTTGTACCTGTGCCTACTTCTTTTGAAGCGGCCTCGAGCTAGTCTTTAGGTTCCCGCCCCAAATATGCATGAGGGTGGAGTATTCCTAGCACGCCCTCCATCCACGGTGCTATGGTTCCGATTTCTCACGGGGGCTTGCCCAGGTGATTCTGGTGAGAGCTACACTTAGCTCCGCTGCTATGACGGCTAGGTTCCCAGGCCTTGGCCGCTGAACCGCTTTGCTTTTCTTTCCACCTGTGATGTCTTGAGCTGGAGATGCCGTCCAAGCTTGATTGCTATTTGGGCTCAAAGCCCTTGTAGACAACTGCACTTGCCGTCGATGTTCATGTCAAGGATCACACTCCCTGTACGTCTTCATTCCTTGTACCCTTTAGCTCGATGATGCTGGGTTTGCATGTTCTGAACAAGGGACAGCCTGTCACGCTGCCCGTGACCCTGCCACAGGGGTCTAAGCGCATATGCTGCATTCTGAAGTTGAGCCACTGCCACTATGACTCTGAGCCTGTGCCACGCAGGCTTTTGAAGTGCCAATGCTAAGTCACCTCGCTGCCCTTGTTGACAACTGAGGCTGTATCCGAATGAGTCGGTCCCTTACCTTGGGCCGCTCTGCCAAGCCTTACCAATACCAGGTTGAAGCTCAATGGTTGATAGCCACAATTGACTCCGGGTCCGCTTACCTCTTCACAAGGTGCTGGTCAACTCCTGACGAGCCTGACTGATGAGAAGTTGCATATCTTGAGGGCCGATCAAACTGGAGGCCGATTGTAGGTGAAAGCTGAGGGGGTACACTAGCATTGTGTCCCCGCGGCTGCCCAATGACTGGCCGCTGCTTTGTTCTTGATTGCTTCTTTGTTAGCATGGAGGGTCTCTTCACCTAGAGCCCCCGCCGAAGAAAGTTTGGAGCCGACGTATCCTGACGACTCGAAGTACCCCTGTTGGGCATGTCTTCTGTGTATTCCTTGAGCCACGGTTGGGCATCAGCCGCCGGGCTTCCCACATTCCATTGGAGTCGCTTTACTTTGCAACCCCGGTCACATTCCTGGTGACCCAGTGCGTTTGCATCGCTGGCTCGCACATTTGTGATCTTCTTGGCAGTAGATTTTGCATACTTTGCTTTTGATGTCCCGCCGTTGGAATTCGCGGGTTTAGCTCTGATACCAAGTGTTACGGGGACTCCCGGGACACTCAAGATGAACACCTTCACCAAGAGGCCAAGGGCCCGCAACTTGGAGCTCACTCGCTGGGAGGCTCGCATCCTCTGACTTGAGTCCCTTTGGTGGCTCGTTGATGGGCTCGTCTAGAAAACGACCCGAGATCACGTCTAGCTTGACGCGCGCGGGAGCCTTGGTGGCACCGCGCGGAGTTGAAGTTTAGTTGAGTGCGGAAGCGTCTTTATGTTCAAGTTGAGCGAACGAGACCATTCGGGCCTTGAGCGCGTATCTGAGAGGTCCCATTGGAACTCTCTCAGGCCACTTTGGGCTATCTTGGAAAATTGCCGAAATGGACCCCGGACCGCCTCGGGTCGGGGTGGGCTGAACCTGCCAGCAGCCCGTCGGTTGAGAACGAGGAGCGCCACGGGCGCGCGTTCATGAGTGTGCATGGCTGATCTCGAAGAGGAAGACGAGGTCTCCGCGTGGAGTACCTAAATGTCCAATTCGGACATACCGTCCGCGTGTAGCGCCGAGCCGACGCTCGCCGAAATGAACTGACTATGAGTCTGCCGCAGCCTTCGTCTACGAACGAGGAGCGCGTCGGGCGTGCGTTCGTGAATGTGCATAGATGAGCTTGTAGAGGAAGTCAAGACCTCCTCGTGGAGTACTTGAACGTCCAAAACGGATCACCTGTCCGCATGAGGCGCCTTGCCGACGCTCGCCGAAAGAGACCCGCCGACTATGAGCCGACGGCCCCGAAACTGGGTCATGGAGTCCCCGTGCGTGGCGAACTCCCCCGATTACCTCCATGTGAGGAAATGGAGGGGGACACTCCCGTTACCGGGCGCTCTCAAACCCCCATACGCGTCCGTAGTACGTAGACGGTGTGGTGAGGAGAAATATATAGGTCAGGACTATGTCCCATCGTCCGTCGTCCCCATTTCCGGGTCCATCGCGCGTCCCCGCGGCCCGTGCCACGGTTGGCCGAGATCGGGTGGTCACCGTCCCACCGTCACCCCGGGAGCTCCGAATCAACGGGAGCCCAACACTCAAGACCACTTTAAGTACTGAAAGGGATTTCCCTTTTGCCAAAACGTCCGTCCAACAGTCTTTGGTCTAGAGCGCCCAAAGTAAAGAAACACTCCCTAAAGACCTAGTACTTGATTGGAATAGTCTACAATAGGTTTCACATGGGAGGAAGACAGAGTTGAAGTGAACGTCAATTAATTTGTCATTTCTACCTTAATGCTCACAAACAATTGCAATTCGAGGAGAGAGAGTTTGTCATGTAGCGACGACGAGAAGAGAGAGAATGGCTTTGTTGAGGCAACCCTGCCAATTTTGGCAGAGCTAGAAACCAAAAGCTGCGTTCAAGCTTGTTGCTGAGCTCAAGTGGCAAAGTTAAACTCTACCGTGCGAATGTCCTCGACTACAATAACTACACGATGAGAGTTTGGGGCTTGAACGTCTCCTCACTTTCAAGTTTCTCACAGGGTTGAGGATGTGGATCAGCTTAGCCTTGAACCGGTTGAAGAAACAAAACAATTGGCTGAAGGGAGGGGGAGAAGGAAAAATCTGCTTGAAAAATTTAAAGAAATAATTACAAAAAACGCTAGTTTTTTTTTAATAAAGTAGAAATTGAATTAAAAGAAAAACTGGGAAGTATACATGGACCCATAGGAGGGGGGAGGGTCACCCCATGAAAAGAGGACTACAACATGCTAATCTTGTCCAAACGGATCTGCAAATTTTGGTAGGCGTGGCAGTCCCTAAGGACTCTCCTTTGGGTATTTTGCAGGTACTAATGCTTTAAGGCTAGAATTTCCCAGTGGATATTCCCACTTGGACGATATGGATAATGGAGGGGTGTTATCCTTTGGTTTATCTGGCTCAGGAGGAATGCGGTACTATTTAAGTCTCCTATTGTTCACTCTTTTACTCTACTTTTTTTGAGCTCATGAACTGCTCAGTCTCACTTTGTAATAAAGTCTCTAGTGTACCTTGATGAACCTTTTCCATGTGTCTCTAGCCTGCAGAAACTCCTAAAATGGTCTACAATGGAGGAAAAAGGTTTGCCCGGTAGACTCTCATGCTAGTTATTTGGAAAAATTTCCCCTTTGAATCTACCTTAAACGGAATTTAGTCTGTTTGTGATATTGATTTTTCCGGAGCACTCAGTGAGGCTTAACTTGCTTTCACTTGTTCCAAAAACGTGTCCTGGGGAGGTTCGTCAAACGGGGCGTGCACTTCAATCCGCCATGACTTGGGAAGTTGGGGCACTGCCAGGAATTTGCAAACGTTATGGGCTATAAAACTGAACTCACGAGCATGGAGGCACAGATCCAGTGTCAATTTAGGTTAGCCAACTTTTGGGTAACAAAAATTTCGAGTACTGCCCACATCTCAACACTCAGCTCTCTCTCTCTTTCTCTCTCTCCCTCCCTCCAATCAAGTTTCACAGACACACAGTCTCTCTCTCTCGAGAATGCCTCCTAATTATTACTCCTGGCCCACCAGCTCGACAGCGCCGGCGGAAACTGCGCCATCAACAGTACTCATTGTTGACGTTGATTCCATCTTGCCCGCAGTGAAGCCCATCATGAGTGCTGCCTCCATGAGCAATGTCGATGGCGCCGACTTAACATTCGGCCGCATCAACATCACATTTAAGGTGGCGAGCATTGCGGTAATTGCAGTACTGCGTTTTCAATCTTCCCATTTTGTCACCATTGATCATGATTGTCCTGCTCATGACGTTTCCCTTATAAGTGTCGATATCGGCCTCAATATACATGCTGACGGAAGCCAATATTCAAATAATGTACGATTTCATCCTGACATTGTCACGTCGGTTGCTAACATTGTCCAAACTCGGGATCTTGAGATACCGCAGAAGCTTGGCGGGCTTCAAGGTTTGGCTTCAGAACTGCACACAAATTTGATTGAAGGGCTACCCACTACTGCTGACTCGCACTATAGCACCGACGCTCTTCTGCATCGGAAGCATGTCTTTGGTGAGAATGCATACCCTCGGAAGAAAGGCAAAACATTTTGGGGCTTTCTGTGGGAAGCTTGCCACGACACTACCCTCATCATTCTTATGCTTTGTGCCGCCTTCTCGCTTGCATTCGGCATCAAATCAGATGGCATTAAAGAAGGATGGTATGACGGGGTGAGCATTGCTATTGCTATACTTTTAGTGATTGTTGTGACTGGTGTGAGCAATTATAGACAGTCTAGGCAGTTTGAGCGCTTGTCTGAGGAAAGGGACAACATTCAAGTGCAAGTTACTAGGGGTGGCCACCAGATAACTGTACCTCTAGTTGACATTGTGGTGGGAGATTTAGTGCAACTGAATATTGGAGATCAAGTACCTGCCGATGGTTTGCTTGTGCAGGGTCAATCTCTCTCTATTGATGAATCGAGCTTCACCGGTGAGAGTGATTACTACATGCCTGACCCTGATGAGCAAGCATTTTTACGGTCTGGCTCCAAGGTTCAAGATGGCTATGGCTCCATGCTTGTCACTGGTGTAGGAATGAACACTGAATGGGGCCGCATGATGGCCCTCCTTAGCAATGACAGCGGTACTGAAGAAACACCTCTGCAAGAACGATTGTCTGCAGCAGCCACCCTCATTGGTAAAGTGGGCCTCTCTGTGGCATTGCTGGTGCTGATCATCTTAATTGTATTCTACTTCACAGGCCACTCCAGTAGCAGTGGAGATCCCAAGTTCTTAGCTGGCGAAACAAGTGCCACTGACATCATGGATGCTCTGGTTCACATCTTCTCTATAGCCGTAACCATAGTGGTGGTGGCAGTTCCTGAAGGCCTTCCCCTTGCGGTGACACTCACACTCGCCTATTCCATGAGAAAGATGATGAGGGATAATGCACTTGTACGTCGCCTTGCCGCTTGTGAAACCATGGGCTCTGCCACAACCATTTGTAGTGACAAGACAGGTACACTTACCATGAACCAGATGACTGTAGTGAAGTCATGGGTTGCAGGGAAGACTCTCACCTCTGAAGTAGAGGAATTTGAGTTCCTGCAAATGTTGCCCTGTAACTTGAGAAGCCTCTTGTTTCAAGGCACTGCACAAAACAGCACAGGAAGTGTTGAAGCTTCTAGCAAGCAATGTGGTCCAAACAATAATGAGAAGCTGATGCAGGTGGAAGTGGTGGGGTCACCTACGGAAAAAGCTCTTCTGTGCTGGGCCTTGAAAGCCGGCATGAACTTTCAAGCGACAAGGTCTGAATCTAGTATTGTGCAGGTAGAAACATTCAACTCGGCAAAGAAGCGTGCTGGTGTGGCTGTGGAGACATCCAACAAAGTGGTATTTGTTCATTGGAAGGGTGCTGCAGAAATTATTCTCTCCATGTGCAACAAGTGGGTGGACATGGATCTGCAGACTAATTATGCTGCAGAACAGACCTTCTCTGAGAGGGTAATGTCCGCTGAGAAAAAGCAGGAGCTTCATGACATAATTGAATCCATGGCATCTTGCAGTCTGCGGTGCGTGGCATTGGCATACACCACGCTACCACTAGATCAAATTGTAACAGGGGGTAAAGCCAATGGGCGTAGCCGGAGTCTTCCAGACACTGATCTAACATTTCTTGCTGTGGTTGGGATGAAAGACCCGTGTCGGCCCTCAGTAAAGAAAGCTGTGAGCGCTGTGAAAGCTGCTGGCGTGACAGTTAGGATGGTCACCGGCGATAACCTTGCCACTGCAAAGGCCATTGCCTTGGAATGTGGAATCTTGACAATGGCATCAAATCAAATGGCTGTGGAAGGGGCAGTCTTCAGGGACTGGACAGAACATGAGCGAAAGGAGAATCTACCAAGAGTGGCTGTGATCGCTCGCGCATTACCCTCAGACAAATTATTGCTTGTGGAGACCCTCCAATCCATGGGAGAGGTAGTGGCAGTAACAGGTGATGGTACTAACGATGCCCCGGCGCTGCATAAGGCGGACATAGGCCTCTCGATGGGGATTCAAGGAACTGAGGTGGCTAAGGAAAGCTCAGACATCATCATCCTTGATGACAATTTCGCATCTGTTGTCAAGGTGGTGAGATGGGGACGGTCTGTCAACTTCAATATACAGAAGTTCCTCCAGTTTCAGCTCACGGTAAATGTGACGGCACTTGCTGTGAACTTTGTTGCGGCGGTGTCGTCAGGGGATGTGCCTTTGACAGTGGTACAGCTATTGTGGGTGAATTTGATCATGGACACATTGGGTGCTTTGGCTTTGGCAACAGAGCCTCCAACCGATG
Source organism: Adiantum capillus-veneris (assembly GCF_014529385.1). Lineage (NCBI taxonomy): Eukaryota > Viridiplantae > Streptophyta > Polypodiopsida > Polypodiales > Pteridaceae > Adiantum > Adiantum capillus-veneris. Next base: position 84,410,388 of record NC_140942.1, on the reverse strand, counting down.
AGCTTATGCACAAACCACCAGTGGGCCGAAAAGAGCCACTTATCACCTACACCATGTGGAGAAACTTGGCTGCCCAAGCCATATACCAGGTAACAATTCTGTTAACATTGCAATTCAAAGGAGTAGAACTCTTGCGTCTTTCTGGTGAGGAGGATGCCGACATCATCAACCGCACTGTCATCTTCAACACCTTTGTGTTTTGCCAACTCTTCAATGAGATGAATGCACGCCAGCCATATCGCCGCAACATTTTCCTCGGGCTTCAAAGAAATCGCTTGTTTATGGGGATAGTGGCCGCTACCGTCATTTTGCAGGTGGTAATGGTGGAGTTTTTAGACAAGTTTGCATCAACGATTCGGCTGGATTGGCAACAGTGGGTGGTTTGCATTGGTCTGGCGTCTCTGAGCTGGCCCATTGCGCTGCTCGCCAAGTTCATTCCTGTACGATCACAACACTCCAGCTTCATCGACACCAACAATCAAATAATGGACTCACAAATTACAATGCAAGTATAGGTTGGAAGTTCTGATCCGCCAAGGGGTCCAATTCCGGATGAGGCAGAGGGAAAGGGGAAGGAGGGGCCGGACGCCTTCTGTGCTGGAAAGCACCAGAAAAGAGGATGTTTCTGGACCCACGAAATATCAAGCGATCTTGCCCCTTGGAAGCTCAACTTGCCAAATGCCTCACCCTCGACGCGGAAGCTGAATTGCCGCATGCCTTCACAGCGCAAAACGTGGGCTCCTCATGTCTTGAGCCAAAGAGCTATTTTTAGCTGATGCGACACGAGCACATCTCTCCAAATGTACTCACTTATGCTTGCATCTTGAAGGCATGTGGAAATTTGGAAGATGATGAGATAGGCAAAAGAACTCATGATGATATTGTTAGTTAGGGGATGTCTAGTATGTCGTTTCTTTGAACGCATTGATTAAGAGCAAGGGTAGGGCATTGTGAGTGAGCTCTTGGGTATTTGGGATTCTACTCTCGATGGTGCATGTGAGGCTGGGGAAGGAATAGATACAGGTGGGCTCAAGCTTTGTGTAGGAGGAAGGTGCGTTAATGGAGTTTTAAAGTCTAGGGATGGGAATCTCCAAGCCTTGTGGGTGGTGTCTTGGTGCTTGGAGGAGAAACAACTCTTGAGCTTGAGGGCACAAGTGTAGGTGATGGAGAGCCAGAGACTTTGTCTTGTGGTATGGGTGATTCAAGAGTAGAAGTTGGAGTGGGTTGTTGACTTGGAGCCAATTTTGGCAAACAATGGAGGCAACAAGGGAAGTCCTTGCTCAGAAAGAGGTCTCTTACCACTCTCTTCATTCCACCCTCAACATGTACAAAGGCACACAACTTTGCCTTGAAAGAAGCTATAGGGACAACCAATTACAACCTTCTATTCTACAGGTTGATGCTTCTTGACGCGGAAGTTGAATTGCCGCATGCCGTCACAGCGCAAGACGTGGGCTCCTCATGTCTTGAGCACCAAATTGCATTACTAGCCGCACTATATTCCTCATTGCATGCATCACAATTCCTTAGTTTGATGTAGAACTTCTTTAAGCACCAAATTGCATTACTAGCCGCACTATCCTCATTGCATGGATCACAATTCCTTAGTTTGATGTAGAGCTTCTTTATCACGTGCCTATGGGGCATTTGGAAGCTACAAAAAGAGGGGCATTGTAGGCGACTCATCTCATCCCCGTTCAAAGGGTGCGCACATGAGTTAGAAGCAGCAGATCTCCGCTTTCCCTCGAAGCTGTCGCCAAAGCTTTTCGCCGCACCACACAGACCTTAAAAAAACTATGTGCTCTCAGATATAGCAAGTGAGCGAGAGAAAGTAGGGACGTTGCGGGTAACTACGTGACGAATCCTACTATCAAGGGATATCCACTGCGGGAGGAATTTTAGCATTTCTCAGCTGCTGTGACGAAAATATCCATCATGTGCACACCCTTTCAGAAGTGGTGGGTGTGAGAATAATAATCCACATCATCCACACAGTCATCATCTTAGTCGGCACAACTGCTTGGATCGCAAGATCCTCACTTGGCCTCGTAACTGATTATAACATCTCCTCACGTACTACATATAACTACACACATATAGATCAATATGAGCAGTGCATCACATTGCCGTGCCTTCTTACTCCTCTCTCTCTCTCTCAGGTACCTCCTTCACTCTCCCTCTCTCTTCCTACTCCCTTCTCCCTCTCGCTTTGTACTCCCTTCTCCTACTCGGCCTTGGAACAACCCACTCTCCCTCTCCTTTGCAAGGGCGCTCTCCCTTTTTCTCTCTCTTTTGAATCTCCAAAGTCTCTCTCTTTTGATAGCATGTAGAGAGTTTCTCTCTCTGCTCTCTCTCTCTCTCTCTCTCTCCCCCCCAAAAGCAAAAGAGGAGTCTCCATCCTCTGTTCCTTGTGCTCTTTCATTATGGTTTTAAGAATGCAAACACAACTTGGAGATAAAGAAGAAGCTCAAGGCACACAATAGAGAATGCATTTCTTAGTGTGCATATACAAAATAAGATAGCCCTAGAATTATGAGCATCTATACAAATCATGGAAAAAAACCTCCTAGTGAGGGAAAAAAGTACTCGACAGTCCTAAGTGTGCTCAAACACTTCACTATCATATACATGGTAGTAATTATATACGACTCATTCACTATGTAACTGCGTAAGAAAAGAAGAGATGGTGAATGGTTTCTGAACTAGAGACCTCTAGATGGGGGATCTTTGTCTTTCCCTATTCAAATTTTCATTTAAGATTAAACACAAAATAGTTGCTTCCATGGGGATATCCTCCAAAGTAATCACTTATTTGAAGCTTCTTATAGCACGTCTATTCAAGATCTGATTATCAATATTACCCTAGTTACATATATTTCAATTGTAGGTGTCTTTCAAGTATGTGATAACGAATTTAAAGAATAAGTTTTAAACCATAGTGTAAAGTTTAATTTTGCATTCTTTATTAGACAAACAATCTTTTGTCTTTAATCAAGATCTTTGAGAGCTATCAATTTGTCCAAGTAGTGGTATTACCTAGGTGGTGGGTTTTCAAGCTAGGCCATCTTCCCCTTGCAATGCAACCATCCACACCTTGTCCACTAGATCAAGGAGGTTTCATAAACTATGCATTCAGACGTAGTGATACTGAAATATAGTCTCTGTACACCTATAACCAATTGTACTCTAGTCAACCTCACTATTTTCAATACCAATAGATATTTTGCTTGCCATTAAGCTTACAAGGTTTTTCTATATTTTATACCATTCAGTCCACATGTTGTTAATAAAATTAGAACTTGTAGCCTTGATATGGTATTTACTAAGTGTAAGAGTTAAGGGGGGATATGTTTGAGGGCTTTTCATCCTTGGAGGAAAGTGGAGATAATATATGAAGGATACTTCTAAAGCCCTTTTTTACTAGAATTTTATTTGTTTTCAATTATAAGATGGCATGTTGTTAATGCAAACATAAAATGTGGAGAGAGAGAGAGAGAGAGAGAGAGAGAGAAAAGAAAGGTAATCTATCCACTTTCTTTGATATTTAAGACATACCTTTTCCCTTACTTGATCTATATTGTACACACCTTGTATGAGTCACTGGTCCATGCAATTGTTCTCCCACTTGTGTTGGGTAGCCACCACCTCTCTAGCAATTGTACAAGTAGGAATTAGGGAAAGTTTGAGGTCATTTTTTTCTTGTAAGAAATGGTAGAGGGAAAAAAATGTTTTTCATTTTTAAAATATAAGTAACAAATTTCAGATCACAAAATTTGGGATAAATCTCCAACTTTTTACCATTTGCATAGGGATGTCACTTTTCATGGGCCCACATGAAGTGTTGCTTTGAAATCTCTTGAGAATGGTCCAACAAAAGGCACCAGGATGCTATGTAATCTATTGTGGATGCATCATGAGGGGGGTGGCTTTTGGGGATGGGAGCCCCTTGGTTACCCGTGGCAATCTCCTGCAGCTTTTGATCTCGCTGGGGCTTTCGATGGTTGTATTGAACTATTATGGAACAGTTATGATACCTGTGTAATTCTTTTTGATTTCATGGCTCGTGGTGAGCATGGACTTGTTTGGTATTGATTCAATCTACTCACTCTGTTTGAGTGAGTTTTGAAAAAAAATAAAAATCTCTTGAGAATGGTCCCTTTCCCAAAAATTCTCCCTCTCAAAGCATCAATTTTTTCTTTTGGCCCAAATTACAAAATTTCCCCTGTTTAGTTCTTTTAAGCACTTTCCTTTCACCATCTTCTATCCCATCATCTTCTTCATATATCAAAGCTTTGACCTTGGTATTGTAGGCATGAATATTGCAACGACATATCATCTTCAAAATATTCCCCCCTTCAAAAGATAAATAGAGTTTTTGAAACTCCTTGTGCCATTGAAGCAATGAGATCAGCGGAAAAGAACCACATTGACTCATGGAGATATGGTAGATTGTATCCTTGTCAGGCCTAAGGTAGGACTGGGTAGGCAAAGGGAAAAAAAAAGCCAGGACATACATGTGATAAAGGGGGTTCCTATAAATAGCATGGCCAAGGGGCTATATAGGGCACAATTGGGTGGTGAAGAGCATGTAGTTGTCTCCCTGGTTTTATACTTGTATCAGAGCTCAAGAGAGAAGGGTAGCCATGGAGGTGGGGGAAGCAAGAAAGGGGTCTTGGACCAGGTAGAGAGGGTGTTCTGCAACACCGCTACCGTCATCTTGTAGGTGGTAATGGTGGAGTTTTTAGAGAAGTTTGCATCAACGATTCGGCTGGATTGGCAATAGTGGGTGGTTTGCATTGGTCTGGTGTCTTTGAGTTGGTCCATTGCGCTGCTCGCCAAGTTCATTCCTGTATGATCACAACACTCCAGCTTCACCAACAATCAAATAATGGACTCACAAATTACAATGCAAGCATAGGTTGGAAGTTCTGATCCGCCAAGCGGTCCAATTCCGGATGAGGCACAGGGAAAGGGGAAGGAGGGGCCGGATGCCTTCTGTACTGGAAAGCACCCGAAAAGAGGATATTTTTGGACCCACGAAATATCAAGCGATCTTACCCCTTGGAAGCTAAAATTGCCAAATGCCTCACCCTCGATGCAGAAGCTGAATTGCCGCATGCCTTCACACACTATAAGAGGAGTTGTATATAACCGCTAACATTGTCGCGAAAGAACAAAGGAAAAAGGAAAGAGAAAAATTTGCGGGGGCGGCAATAACCGCGGCTATGCACGCGGTAGTAATTTCTCAGCAATAAGCAAGTAATAGTCGCGGCAATATACCCGCAGGTATTATCGCGTCAGTTGCCGCGTTTATTACCGCGGTTATGCACGCGGTAGTGGTTTCTCAGCAATAAGTGCAGTAATAGTCGCAGCAATATAGCCGTAGGTATTACCACGTCAGTTGCCGTGTTTATTACCGTGCTTATTGCCACTACATGCTAATTCAAAAATAAAGGTGCTCATTTAGGCCACCCAATTTTGGGTGGCCCAAATGAGCACCTTTATTTTTTACTTGCATAAAACAATGAAACATCAATCGTTTTTTGGAAGAGTATAAAAAATACCAAAGAACTGAAATTAAATTTACTTTACCTTGACAATAAGCGCAGTAATAGTCGCGGCAATATACCCGCAGGTATTACCGCGTCAGTGCCACGTTTATTACCGCGGTTATGCACGTGGTAGTGGTTTCTCAGCAATAAGCGCGATAATAGTTGCAACAATATACCCGTAGGTATTACCGCGTCAGTTGCCGTGTTTATTACCCTCGCTTATTGCCACTACACGCTAATTCAAAAATAAAGGTGCTCATTAAGGCCACCCAATTTTGGGTGGCCCAAATGAACACCTTTATTTTTTACCTGCATAAAACAATGAAACATCAATCGTTTTTTGGAAGAGTATAAAAAATACCAAAGAACTGAAATTAAATTTACTTTACCTTGACAATTAAAACTGTAAAAGATCAACTATATAGAAAAGTTACAATAAAAAGTAAATAGTTATATATACATTGTGCCATATTGGGACTTTATAAAAGTTTTGACAAAACATTTTTCTATCTAATCCTCCTCTATCTGGTCGTCATCCAGAGGCACGTATGTTAGATCAGTTTGACTCTACATAAACCCAAACCAAATTAAACAATTATCAACAGCTCAAAACAATTGATACAAAATTACTTGTTTAAACTTACCGCTTGTAGTTGTCCAACCGCCGCGTCAAATTGCTCGCGAGAGATGTGGTTGTTTTCGAACAACCATCGTTAAGTATCAAATTCTATATGTCGCTCCCGATACTTGACCATCTCTCTGGTTGGTCGAGAGAGAGTCATATTTTCCTAAGTTAGCAATAACAATACCAAATCATCAACTACGATCTTTATAATCATCGACGTTATAATTCAATTAATCTTACATATTTATCCCTCCAAGCTCTCTTGTCTCCTCAGCCATAGTTTGTGGGAGTTTGTCTTGCGCGAGCCTCGCGTTGTTGTCTGTATCATGAACCGGTTGTAGCTTGATCGCTCTTCTCTTGAATTGCCCACTCCCAGTCCGCCTCTGCCATGTTGCCACAGCGGTAACTCCTGTCTAGATCTCTGACCTCGTTGGCTGTTGCGCGTCATACACTAGACTGCTTGTTATTTAGAAATGTCATTATGTAGCCCTTAAACCATTGTTGTGAAAAACATTGATCGGGGGCGTTTGGAAATCTAGCTAACAGAGCGTCCTCAATGTACCGTGCATGATCGAGCAGTTGGTCTCTAAACTTTATAAAACAGTTCTTATACGTTTAATGTATAAGAATTTGTAGATGGCATGAAAATACCCTACCCTCTTGTGCTGTGCCGAAATCCACCTCCCCGCCATATTTAACCCTGTAGTAGCGCCTATGCATGTTTGGCACGGGTACATCAATATCCTCGTCCTCTGTGTCAAGGGCGGTACACTCTGAAAGTGGGAACTCCATTCCCCCGCCACTACCAAAACATGCAAACCACAAGATCTGCCGCCGCTTCCGTCTCTCACGGTGCTCGCTGCCCTGAGATGAGCATCAATGCGCGTTGCCAGAGGAAGTGCGTCGATGATGTTCTGGCGAAGCAGGAGTGGAATGGAGTGGCGTATGATCGTGTGATGCCATGGGAGTAGGACCCTGGGATGCAAGGGGAGTAGGATCCTGCGATGGAATAGGAGTAGGACGATAGGAAGGGAGAGTAGAGGGAGGTGCCGTCGGTGCGAGGCTCTGTAGGTAAGGAGTACCTTCCTAACTCCCCCATGGTGTAGTCTGCGGAGAAATTCCATAGGTCGCAAGATGCTGCGGAGTGTAGCGGACAAACAAATCCTCCATCGAATGGAGGTATTGCTGGTCTCATAAAGAGATAGCCCACTGTAAGTCAGGATCTACGACCGGTGGAGGAACCTGAGAAGGGTAGGTGTAGGATGTCCATGCCTGAAAATAACAAAAAAAAACCTATGACACTCATGGTTTAGGGTTAACTACGTAGAAACATTCTTTATTTCTTTGCTTGTTCTCACCGACTCAAGACTCGGGTCCACGGGAGGCGATGTCCACCCCGGGTGGGAGCCCACCTCAGATGTGAACCAATAAAAAGAAGAGCCAGCTGGCTGCTGCTCACCAGTTACTCTCTCGTCTGACATCTACATTACAAAGAGTAATACGAGATTAAGCTTTCTACCCTACTCACTCATCTATAAATACGTAGACAAGTATATTAGCATACAAACACGTAGATACATATGCATACTAGTAGACCTAAGTAGAAGCTAGTAGTGCCAAAGGTCAACTGCACCTCTTTAGATATCATCGTAGTCTCAACCGTGGTAAAACCAAAGGTACATTGCGATAATCCATGCATGAGTGGATCAATGACCGCAATGCGACGATTAAAAAAGGACTATACCCAAGAGGAAGCGTTTAATCTTCGGGTGTTATGCTCTCGTACTTAGTGCCTACATACATCCATAAACAAATATATATGTACATACATATATATTTTATGGTTGTCAATGTAGCCATCGTTTTGTGTTGACTGCACCTAGATTCAATGTCTAAGTGATCAATTGATCGTAACATTACAATTCTCTCCCAAAGGATATATATTAGCACAAAAACATGTAGATACATATACATACTAATAGACCTAAGTAGAGGCTAGTGGTGTTAAAGGTCAACTGCACCTCTTTAGATATCATCATAGTCCAATACAAGAGGTCACTTGAATTCCGACGCCACATTGCTGGCATCACTGGCGGGTGTCGGTATATGTGTGTGTATTTATAAAGGGAGCTAAGGTTTTAAAAAAAATTGATTTTCAAATTTCTGACGCCTCTTCCGGCACGTATTCTGACGGCAGCGCAAATGCGCATATTGACGCCTCTTTCGATGACTGTATCGACGGCTGTACCGATAGCTATACCGACGGTACCTGCAAAAATCGAAACCGCGGGCTTTCTCTGCGCATTTCTCTTAGTTCTTCCACGTTTTCTCAAGCTCTCCTCTTCACCATCTCTCACAGATCTGCTGCGATACACATCGTCGAAGGTGCTAATCTTGCTTGTGGGTTAGTGCATAACACTAAGGTAAGATTATTTTCATGTCTACTTGTAGATTAAGGGTTTAAGGTTTAACTTTGTGTTTGTGTGTGTGTTTTTGCAGGGTCCAGGACTTTTACAACAACTTTCATTGCTCAAATAGGACGAATGTGAGTGCTCAAACCTTTAAATGCATATTAAGTTTATTTAAATTACTTTGTATATGAAGAAAAGAAAATTTCATGTTTTAAACTTTCAATGCTTTAAAAGAAATTAGGATTTGTTATGTAAAATTTCATTTTAAATTATGGAAAAAAATTGTTTAAGTTTATGAAAAAATCTTGTTTTGAATTTTTTAATTATTGAATTATGTCATTTTTCAAATTATGTAGTTGATGGGGTTTATGTTTTAGGTTATAAGTTAAGTTAGATTAGGTTAGGTTACGTTAAGTTAAGCTACATTATTATGTTAGGTTATACGTTAGGTTTATATTTTAGGTTAAGTTTAGGTTATAAGTTAAGTTAGATTAGGTTAGGTTACATTAAGTTAAGCTACGTTGTTATGTTAGGTTATACGTTAGGTTACGTTAAGTTAAGCTACATTGTTATGTTAAGTTATACGTTAGGTTAGGTTAGGTTATCTTATACGTTAGGTTAGATTAAGTTAAGCTACGTTAGGCTAATTTATATTAGGTTAGGTTAGGTTAAGGTACGTTAAGTTAGGTTAGGTTATCTTATATGTTAGGTTAGGTTAGGTTCTATGTTAGGTTGTGTTAGGCTAGGCTAGGTAAATCTACATTAGGTTCAGTTAGGTTAAGCTACGTTTGACAATACGGCAAGCCATAGAGCTTACCCACAGCGCATATTAAAAACAACACAATGGCAATCCGTTCGTCAATACGGCAAGCCATAAAGCTTACCCACAACACATATGCATTGTGGGCAAGCTCTATGGATTTCTGTATTGCCAACGGATCGCCATTGTGTTGTTTAAATGTCCGTGAGCGGTTTTCAAGTCCTAAAATAGCACCATGGCGAGCCGTTTGACAATATGGCAGGCCGTATATCTTGCTTACAATGCATATGTATTGTGGACAAGATTTATGGATTTCCGTATTGCCAAACATCTTGCCATGGTATTGTCTATATGTTTGCGAGCGATTTTCAAGCACTAAAATTACCTCGTGCCCCTAAAAACAACACAATGGCGATCCGTTTGGCAATACGGCAAGCCATAAAGCTTGCCCACAAAGCTTATGCATTGTGGGCAAGCTCTATGGCTTGCCATATTGCCAACGGCTCTCCATTGTGTTGTCTATATGTCTGCGAGCGGGTTTCAGGCCATAAAATCGCTTCGCAACTCTAAAAACAACACAATGGTGAGCCGTTTGCCAAATTGGCAAGCCATAGAGCTTGCCCACATCGTATATGCATTGTGGGAAAGCTGTATGGCTTGTCGTTTTGCTAAACGCCTCACCATTGTGCTGTTTTTATGTTAGGTTAGGTTTAGGTTATATGTTAGGTGAGATTATAGGTTAGTTTAGAGCTATCGACGGCATAATAGTAAAAAAAATACAAACGGACTTCGAATATGACTCGTGTACTTCTAAAAATGCAAACGGACTTCGGTTAGGTTAGGCAGATGTTATAAGTTAGGTTACATTAAGTTAAGCTAGGTATAGGTTTTATGTTAGGTTAGATTATAGGTTAGGCATAACGATTATAGGCTAATTTAGAGCTAGCGTCAAATTAATAGTAGAAAAAATGCAATCAGACTTCGAAGATGACTCGTGTACTTTTAAAAGCGCAAACAGACTTCGGTTAGGTTAGGTTATAGGTTAGATAGATATAATAAGTTAGGTTACATTAAGTTAGGTAGGATATAGGTTTTATGTCGTCAAAGAGTTCGCGGTCTTGCTAGGAAGGCGCCAGTCCTCTAGCTGTGAGGGTTTGTGGGGAGACTGTGAAGCTTTTCACTTAAGCAAGCTTAGGGTTTGTAGCAAATACATTGTGTGTAGCCATTGGAATCTTACACGCAGACACACACATACGCACACGTGAAACCCTCAAAACAAACCAAAGATGAAAACATTAAGGGTTTGATCGTATCTAATCAAAGGCACGATGAAAGGGTTCACTAATGCATTTATAATAGCAAGTGGTTGTGCTCCAAATAGACTGCGAATGGTTCTTTGAAACTGTAACTTAGTGCTTACAAAGATGTAGATAATTTGCCTAGCGATAGCAGTGAGCCGTGTGTACAAGTCTTCTTGGTTCATAGTAATATTAAGAAAGCAAGACTCAACCCCTAGAGGAGAATAAATATGTGCACATTGAAAGCATTATAGTAGTCTAGTAGTGGAAAAATAAGAGAACGTGGAGAAAGAAGAATTTCTTGCAGTCTTTCCGGACCAAAGAGTAACACAATTCTCTGTTGGAAGTGGATTTTACAACTAATACAAACGTTAATTCTAATATATTGCACAAAGTGAAAGAGTTGAAAAGTTACACCATTGGGGTTATTCATCTAAGAAAGCTCAGAAAGCAGTCAAACAATGGAGGGAAGAGATAAGAGAGACAACCAACACACAAAGACCCAAACAAGCTTAATCCAAAGAAGTGAAGCACACCTCAACACTTGTGGTATTGTAGCCAACTTGATGAAGTAGATGATGTGTAGTAGTCCCCAACACCATTTGCAAGCCACCAACAATGTGTCTTTATTGATGAAAGAAGGTTACATAGAGTGTATGAGTATTACAAGTGAGGAGATAGAAGGCTTGAGGCACTAAGTAGCAAGCTCAAGATGCGTTGGGCTGAAATTGAGAGAAAGTGTTCCTCAAGGAGATGGATAGGAGGTTGGGTGATGGCTTGATAGAGTGGCTTGATTATGGGGATTGCTTGAGCGCTTGATTGCTTGATGGTTTGCTTGATGCCCAAGTGAGGGGCAAGAGGCTCTATTTATAGGTGAAGTTGCCTCTTGAAGAAGATATTTGCTTAGAAATATCCAAGGGATTTGTGTGACAAGTGTCTCTCTTTTCAAAATATCTCGAAATTATGTTCAAAGTTTCTAGATCTTTCTGTTCAAGAAATATCTAGAGGTTCTTCTAGATCTTTCTCCAAATATCTTCTCCTTGCCGCCACATGTCAAGAGTTGTTGAGCTATGGTGGGAACATGTGCATAAAGTAGCTTCATAAAAATTGAGAGAGAGCTTGGCATACATCATGGATGAGATCAAACAAACTCGTAACCACTTTTCTAAGGGATTTTTCTAGGTCCATAATCACTCCAAAGTGCACCTACTATGTGTAGAATGACACCTCATGGGGTATACTATGACTAAGGCCACTTTTGGCCATGCTATACATGTCATATGCCACCTAGGATGCCTAGTAGATAGGAGGTATGTTTTATAGACTCATTTCATCATGGCTTGAAGAAGAGGTTCACAAAGAAGCCCGGGATTGAAGCCCATTCCCAAGCAACAAGAGTGACACATCAGACTTCGACTAGATTTTTGCATGCTAAATGGAAAATGCATATACTTATACACACTTAAGGTATACACATAAAATCCATAATATTTTAGGGCTTAGCTTTCGTTCCCACCATGCACGTGCCACGGCACGACATCCACCCCGTCTAAACCTGCACATCCTCTTGTATGTGCCACAGCCAATGTTTGCAGGTTCGACTCTCTTGGAGTTTCTTCTTCTTCATCTTCACTGGGTGACTCCAAGCCTTCATTCTCGCTTACTTGTTCAACCGGATGACTATCCTCTCTTCCTTTGAATACCTTGATTCTCTTTCCTGCAATGGGTATCATTATCTTTGTTCCATCCAATTCAGCCAGGGTGTAAGTGGCATTGTCATATACGTACTTGACTATATACGGTCCAAACCATCTTTTTGAAACCTTTTGCATGACAGTATGCTGGTTATCAAGACTACTGTCATACACTAAAACCCAATCTCCTTGCTTAATTTCCTTCCTTCTTAGATTGTGTCGTCTATCAAAGTAGTCCTTGCTTTTCAACCTGGCATTCTTCAATCTTTCTTTTGCAACCTCAATATCTACAGGCGTTCTTTCTAGCTGTCTTATACGCAAGGCAAGGAGCTCTTCTTTGCTAAGCCCATCTTGTCAAGGTATCACATTCCATGTGGGAATGGTCTCTTCAATGGGCATTACATAATTTTAACCATACATCAATTCTGCAGGCATGTAGCCAGTTACTGAGCTGTGTGTCGTGTGATCAGCCCATAAAGCATATGGCAATAGTTTTGACCACTCACTAATTCTCCCTTCACAAGCTTTAGCCAAGGGTTTGATGATTGGTGGATGCCCTCTTTCACTTTTTCTGTTTTCCTTCCGGATTGTAAGAAGTGGTAAGGGAAAGCTTGATTCCTATCCTGGAAAAGAATTTCCTTGCTTCCTCGGCATCCAACTCTCCTCCATCTGCAATTATCTTTCCTACACAACCATAGCAGCACATTATATCCAGAAATTTACATACTGTCTCTGTAGTCTTTGTCCTTAAAGCTCGCCCTTCAACCTGATTAGTCAAGTCTTCTCTTGCAAGAACCAAGTACCTCATCTGCCAGAGTCCTAAAGGCATGGTGACTAGATCCACAACCCATTTGTAATGCATGGCTAGTGGATAAGTAGGATGTAACCCATCACGATGTTGCACATTTGAATACATTTGACATGTTACACATGATTCCACAAAGTGGGATACATACATCCTTGCACATACCTTTCCACCAATACCTTTCCTTTAGCTTTGAAAAGGCTGCCCACACACCACGGTGTCCAGCCCATAGGTTCTCATGAAACTCCTGCATGAGCTTTACTTGACTCTGTTTGTTACATACTACCCTTTGTGGTATAGCACCCTTCTGTTTTGGATGTTTCCATAAGTAACCATCCTGCAGAAAGTACCCATATGCTTTTTTGCGTATCCTCTTAAACTCATGCTCAGACCAATCACCCTGTTTTGTTAAAGTACTCAAATAACACCAATAAGCAACCAATCTCCTTCATACCCATTTTCTAAAAACAACTCAAGTGCACTACGTGTGCCAACATCATTATGCTCAACATGATTAATGGAGTAGAACCTTGTGCCTACATCTTCATTATCATCTACCATGTCTTGCTCATCCTCATACCTTGCCACAGCATATCCGCTTACCCGATTGTCTTTTCCTGCAATATGCTTGAACTCAGGATTCAAGGACTTAATGTAGGCAATCCATCTTAGCATGGCAATGTCTAGTGTTGAGCAGCTTGTAATCATTCCAAGGAGTGGCAGAAAATCTGTTTCCACAACCACATATGCTCCAATCAAGTACTCCTTTTCACACTTTAGTGCTGTAACTATGCCCCACAACACCTGTTTTACCTGTGGGTAATTCCTTTGTCGAGTAATTAGAACCTTGGCTCCAAACCTTACCGCATACCTATGTTCCTCTTCGTCATCCTGCCCTATTGCCCATCCAATTCCTGTCGGACTCGTATCCACTATCACTATTACTGACTTTCCACACTCATAGTTTACCTTTCTTAAAGTTGGTGCTTGTTGTAGCAAATCCTTTAGCTTTCTTATAGACCTTGCTGGTGCGTCTCCCCAATAAAACTTTTGGTTTTTCCTTAACAATTGATACAAAGGATCTGCTACATGTGCATAATGTGGAACCCATATAACATAAAACACACATGCACCAAGAAATTTGCAAACTTCACTTACAAATATGCATACCTCCTTCATCTTTTGAATTGCATCAATTTTTGATGGACAAGGTCGTCTCTCATTGGGGCCACACATGTGCCCAACAATCAACACCTCCTTCACTCCAAACACAGACTTTTGTCCTGAGAGGGTAAGGTTCACCTCTTCCAGTATGGATAGGATCTTGTCACAATCATCTATGTGTTGTGCCACAAAGTTGCGGCACCCCTTGGAATCCAAAGCTTCATCTTTATTACTTTCTTCACATCCTTTGATAGGAACATCATCAAGAAAGGGAATAGTTACTTGGGGACTAAAGTCACGTTAGACCTTATTCATACCATTCATCATATGTGCAACCGAATTGGTTGCTCCCTGTGGTAAGGTACATATCCTCACCAAACCCAAAGGTGTCCTCATGGTAGTCAGATCACTGCTTTCCATTGCTAGTTGGAATTGATCATACCCTGAGTACAAATCTCCCATAGAATATATTGGCCTTCTCGCAAATGCTTCTGCAGACTCATCCACAATTGGCCCTGTACCCATTTTCTTGATTGTGACTTTGTTGACCGGCTACATATCTTGGATGAAGCGCAAAGCTCCATTCTTCTTTGGTAATGTGGACGACCTGTTTGAGTATGGGGCATATGAAGGCTCCAAAATACCCATCTTGATCTTCTCATTTAGCAACTCAATTAACTTTGGTAAGTGAGCCTTTGAAACTGGTATTGGCCGTAAGTTTCAAGGTACATGAGGGATGGTAAAGATCACCATAGGAGCAACAATGGTAGGATCTACACATCCTATCTCATGTGGCTCAAATGCAAATGCCTTTCCATGTTTAGAGAGCATCAATTCAAAAAATTCCCTTTCAACCTGTGTCAAGGAGTCCTCATTCCCAATCTTCAATTGCTTTAGAGATTCCTTTGTAAACCTGTGTCCAATCCCTTTTGGATCTCTGAGACTAGGTTGCAAAGAAGCCTGTTCTAGATTTTCCTTGCAGTCCTTTGGCAAAGGAAGTGCCATTGGTTTTACCTTCTTTGCCACAGTCTTGTACTTGGTGTCCACCTTTACTTCATGTTTTTGCTTTCTATCCTCTTGTTCCTTTTGAAATGCCTCAACCACATTGTACATTTCAAGTGAGCACACTTTCACTATCTCATTTTGGTCATGCGAAGGATAATCTACTATAGACTGCAAATCCTCTAATGTGTCCACAAAAGAAAACTCCTCAAACACACATGCTATGTTTTCATTGTTTCCTAGCAGACCATGCTCTTTCCACTCCTTTTGTAGACTATGTAGATGTTTGCGGGAACTTCGACTCAAGTTCTCACATTGTAGAAAAGAGACATATCCATATTCTGTTATACATGTAAAACCTGTATAGAAAACCTCCTTATGTGAGAACCTTTCCCTTTCTGTACCATCGTAATCCCACTCTACAATGGTAGCTGGCCAAAACCCATTCTCTCTCGATGATCATAAAACTCTTTTCTCAATCTGGGCAATGGGCGCTCTCGGAGACTGTCACGATTTCTTTCATGATTCACACAGACAGTGAGAAATTGAACATCACATTTTCCATCTTTACTTCTTATCCTAGCATAAGCAGAACCATTATCCATTACCTTTGTTTTCATTCTAACCCCTTTAATGTACGGTTGTCCAAGGATGAGATCATAAGAAGATGTGTCCTGTACAAAGAAATTGTGCTCTTCCTTTACAACTTCAATAGTCACTTTCACACTAGGACAAGCTGCATATAACTCACCTGATGAATTATTTTCTACCTTAACCATCCATCCATGATTTGTGTCTATTGATAATTTGTACTTGTTGAAGAAGCTCTTTGACATTATGTTTATTTCTGAGCCATGGTCAATTAAGGCAAAAAATGGCTCTTCAAGATCACCCACCTTGACCATTGTCTCTGTCGTAGCTCTTGCCCAATGATTCCTGGAAAAGTGACTTCTTGGAATGGATTCGTACTCCTCATCTCCATTTGAAAATTGTACTTGCTTTGTTCTTCCAGAAGAATGGTAGCACCCTACGACATCCTCACCATGCTCTCTGTCTTCCACTTGTATTACCTGTGTCTTTAAGATTTCTCCTTCAAATTGCAAGTGAATGGTGTCAACAAGAGTTTGCCTCTTTTTCTTGATGATATCAATGATCTCCTCGTGAAACTCGCGCTTGGCTATGCCAAGGAACTCCCCCAAGGTAAACTCTATTTTGCTATTCAAAATTCTTTCTTCTAGAACTTTCTTTAAGTCTGTAGCATCCTCAATATCAGACTGTAACTTATAAGTTGGAGTTTTAGGCTTACCTTTTGATGAGTCCTTTTTCCTCCCAGTTGTACTTTTTTCCATAGTCACTTCAGGTGGGGGTGCTTCCTGTGTCGGAGGCGCTCGAGGAGGTATTGTGTTTCTTCTTCTAGTAATTCTTTTTTATGGTCCTTCGTCACCACTCTCTCGCCTGCGCTTTTCTTCCACAAACACTTCGTTGTTTTGACATCTTGCAATATAGGCATGCACTGACAAGGAGTCCACAGGGTCATTCCATCCTGTTTCTAGACGAATACAGTCACCTGCTTCATGTAGAACTTCTCTTGTAAGCTTTTCTTTCCTTGATAGCTCCATAGCACTTGGCCACAACTTACCATTTTCTTCAAAACTCCTCAATGGTTCAATGTTGACTGTATAAGTAGATTGCTCAGATGCAGAGATGGCATGGGTAGTGCCCATATCCTCTACCAGACTCTGCATTCCTTCTTTCCCAAAGTTAGTCCTTAAGGGTAAACCTGTCTCCCTTAAGTGAATCTTCCCATCCTTGAAGAAGACAAGATCTTTTCTCAAAGTTTCACTGAAGCTGTCACATTCTCTCCTAGCATGCTCTGTGCTATCACACCATATGCATCTATGAACAAAACCTTCTTTAGGTTGTTGTTTTTGCCTTGAAGATGGTGCCAATGGTTGCCCCTTCTCTTCAAGCTTTTTAAGTTTTAATTTTAAATCCCTCATACCTTTCACAAGCTCATCTACTACAGTGTCATCAACTTTTGGGAGCATAAAGGAAGAAGGCTTTACCATCTTTTTAGAAGTTGCGGAGGTAGATGGTGCACTATCAACAACCATCTTATCCCGTCTCCTTTGGCGCTTGGCAAGTAATGAAACAGTAGCTTCAACTTCGTTCCAATCTGTCTTCAGTCCCTGCTCAGCGTCTTTGTCCTCAAGAAGTAGCTCCAACTGCTCCTGGAGCTCCTTTCTTGTTGCTTGTAAGAAGAGCTCTGTCTTTTCTAAGTCGAGTGTGGCCTTCTCTGTCCTTGTGAGTTGAGCATATCGTCGCTCAAACTCCCTGAGTAGCTCTGTTGGAGAGAGCCCCTCCTTCGGCTTGGCTACCCACTCTAGGAAAGTTCTCTTTGTTACTCTCTCAGAGTCCTCCATGAAATACTCCTCCTTCATTGCTAGATTGAACTCCTCCCAATTTCTTCCATGCTCATTCCTAATTCCTCTCACGTGCACTCTAATCTCGGGAGTCACAACAAGATCAAAGCTTTGGAGCATCTCATCTTCTGGCACACGATGCAACTCCATCTCCTTTATATAGCCACGAAGATACTTTGTCACATCTTTCCCATTAAACTGGTCCATATTGTGCACCACTGCTTGAATAGCTTTGGTTGCTGACACTTCTTGTCTTTCTGTAGCATGCTGTTGTTGCATAAACAAGGCAAATTCTTGAAACATATGCATTGTAGAGGGATCAAAAGGCATACCTTGCTGCTGGGGATGATGATCACCCATGGTTGAAGTAGCTTGCAGATCCCCACTAACTCACCCTGACAAACTTCGCGTCAGGCTCACCAAAAAGTGTGTCAAAGAGTTCGCGGTCTTGCCAGGAAGGCGCCGGGCCTCTAGCTGTGAGGGTTTGTGGGGAGACTGTGAAGCTTTTCACTTAAGCAAGCTTAGGGTTTGTAGCAAATACATTGTGTGTAGCCATTGGAATCTTACACGCAGACACACACATACGCACACGTGAAACCCTCAAAACAAAACAAAGATGAAAACATTAAGGGTTTGATCGTATCTAATCAAAGGCACGATGAAAGGGTTCACTAATGCATTTATAATAGCAAGTGGTTGTGCTCCAAATAGACTGCGAATGGTTCTTTGAAACTGTAACTTAGTGCTTACAAAGATGTAGATAATTTGCCTAGCGATAGCAGTGAGCCGTGTGTACAAGTCTTCTTGGTTCATAGTAATATTAAGAAAGCAAGACTCAACCCCTAGAGGAGAATAAATATGTGCACATTGAAAGCATTATAGTAGTCTAGTAGTGGAAAAATAAGAGAACGTGGAGAAAGAAGAATTTCTTGCAGTCTTTCCGGACCAAAAAGTAACACAATTCTCTATTGGAGGTGGATTTTACGGCTAATACACACGTTAATTCTAAAATATTGCACAAAGTGAAAGGGTTGAAAAGTTACACCATTGGGCTTATTCATCTAAGAAAGCTCATAAAGCTGTCAAACAATGGAGGGAAGAGATAAGAGAGACAACCAACACACAAAGACCCACACAAGCACACCTCAACACTTGTGGTATTGTAGCCAACTTGATGAAGTAAATGATGTATAGTAGTCCCCAACACTGTTTGCAAGCCACCAACAATGCGTCTTTATTGATGAAAGAAGGTTACATAGAGTGTATGAGTATTACAAGTGAGGAGATAGAAGGCTTGAGGCACTAAGTAGCAAGCTCAAGATGTGTTGGGCTGAAATTGAGAGAAAGTTTTCCTCAAGGAGATGGCTAGCAGGTTGGGTGATGGCTTGATAGAGTGGCTTGATTATGGGGATTGCTTGAGCGCTTGATTGCTTGATGGTTTGCTTGATGCCCAAGTGAGGGGCAAGAGGCTCTATTTATAGGTGAAGTTGCCTCTTGAAGAAGATATTTGCTTAGAAATATCCAAGGGATTTGTGTGACAAGTGTCTCTCTTTTCAAAATATCTTGAAATTATGTTCAAAGTTTCTAGATCTTTCTGTTCAAGAAATATCTAGAGGTTCTTCTAGATCTTTCTCCAAATATCTTCTCCTTGCCGCCACATGTCAAGAGTTGTTGAGCTATGGTGAGAACATGTGCATAAAGTAGCTTCATAAAAATTGAGAGAGAGCTTGGCATACATCATGGATGACATCAAACAAACCCATAACCACTTTTCTAAGGGATTTTTCTAGGTCCATAATCACTCCAAAGTGCACCTACTATGTGTAGAATGACACCTCATGGGGTATACTATGACTAAGGCCACTTTTGACCATGCTATACATGTCATATGCCACCTAGGATGCCTAGTAGATAGGAGGTATGTTTTATAGGCTTATTTCATCATGGCTCCAAGAAGAGGTTCACAAAGAAGACCAGGATCGAAGCCCATTCCCAACAAGTGTGACACATCAAACTTCGACTAGCTTTTTGCATGCTAAATGGAAAATGCATATACTTATGCACACTTAAGGTATACACATGGAATCCATAATATTGTAAGGCTTAGCTTCCGTTCCCACCATGCACGTGCCACATCATGCCAACGTTAGGTTTGATTATAGGTTAGGCATAGCGATTATAGTTTAGGTTAGAGCTGGCATCAAATTAATAGTAGAAAAAACGCAATCGGACTTCGAAGATGACTCGTGTACTTTTAAAAACGCTAACGAACTTCGTTTAGGTTAGGTTATAGGTTAGGTAGATGTTATAAGTTACATTACATCAGGTAAGATTAGGTATAGATTTTACGTTAGGTGAGATTATAGGTTAGGCCATTGCGCGGTTAAATACTATGCAATCCTTAGCTTGATGACCATACCTTCCACAGGCATTGCAGTTCCCATTGAGTTTTACTCTAAAAGTAGGGCATTCACTAGTACTATGTGGTCCATAGCATACTGAGCACCATTGTTTCTCCCTTCTTGGATACATATGATAATTTTGCAGAGCACGATTGTCTCTAAGACTCTCTTGAATAGCCTTGGTGATATCTGCTAAAGTCATCTCATATATCTTTGGCTCCTTAGAAATAGGCTTTAGGATCATTGGCTGATGCCCTAATGCTTGCGAGCTATTAGATTTAGGCTCAATAGACACTCTTTCTCCTTGAATCATTAAATTATCCTCCAATTGGATCGCATTGGTGGTGACTCCTTCCCAAGTGGTGATACCTCTAATGACTAGGCCATTGTAGATATCCTCATGTCGTAACCCCCTAATGAATCTATCAAGCAATTGATTATTATTGATGTGTTTATTTGGATTGCAACGAGAATTCAAATGCTTCAAGCGACTAATAAAGTCCCCAGGGTTCTATACCAATCCCCAGCCTTCCCACTTAACGTTAGGCTTAAAGCATTAATCTTATGCAGGTCATTGTGTTCTCCTAGAGAATCGCATATTTGTTCAAACACTTCGATCTGCTTTCTCACATCCCCGTCTCCATCAAATTTTTGTGTGAGCTTGGCTATTTGTACTGCCTTACTTCTATGCTCTCTATCAGGCGTGTTACCCATATTCTCAGCAATAGATCGACCAATAGCTTGAGCAAATATTGCCAAGTCACCTAAGGAACCGTGGGTGAAGGCGCTCTAGAGACTACATGTGGAGTAGGTATTAGCATTGGTCTTGGCACATAGGAAGCCCTTGGATTCCACGTTTGGTATGGTGTTGTGCCATGTGGTTGCCCAAAGTTCATATGTGTGGCCCTAGGCATAGCAGACGTCGGATGTGACATGCTAATGCTAGCCGGTATGGTCCCATGGAAATAAGAGCTTGGGTGTTGTGGTTGTGGAGCATAGGTAGTTGAAACAATGGGAGGGGTAGGGACTACATGAGTGCGATGACCCATAGGTGCATATGATTGGTACACACTTGTAGGTACTGTTGCAGGCATTGAGCTACCATGTAGCGGTGCTTTACTAACAAATGAGGTCCATGGCGTGTTTCTTGGCATGCCCATCATTGGGGTAGGAATGGTAGCCGTGGTGTCATCAAGGGACAAATGAGCTAGACTTGGAAAGGTAAAGCTATCACTTGTGGGCTCAGATTGCACTGAGACCCCTGGAGAAACAACATATGGAGGATCCATCAGACTTACCGAGGGAGTCTCCATTTGCAATAAGGTCAGTTGTTTAGCCTTTCCTGTATCCAAGAATATCATGAGACCCGTTGAAGGCATGTTGATCCCCTTGTTCTGTCTCTCTAACTCAATGACCCTATGGATGACCTCACAAACGCTTTCTTGTTGATCCTCCACACTAGTAGCACCCATTGTGGATTGTAGGACATCTAACCAACCGACATGATAGGTGTGACCTGTGTATAGGTCGGTTAGAGTTTTTGTTTGTAGTTCGTACTCCCGTGTATGGAATTTCCCGACAGCAGCGCCAAAAATGTGTGCGTCTGTTGCATGTGTCAATGCAAGGAACTTGCCGATACACTGTGTGCGAGCCACAAATGGCTCCAAGCACACAACAAGCCTAAACTAGTAAGCTCAAAGATGGCGATGGTGTGTCACTCACCGCTCTACGCTTGCTGTCGTGGAGGATTCCTTGCCGCGAAGAAGAGGGAGCTGCCGCTGCGCCGCGCTCAACCGCTTCGCCACCGCCGTGCCATTGTCGCAATTCTTGATCGCACTCTCTCTCTCTCTCTCTCTCTCTCACGCATACACACACACACACACACACACACAAGGAGATGAAGAAGAAGAAGATGGAGATGGAGCAAGAGCACTCTTCAACTGCACAAATGAGAGAATGAGTGAATTTTAGGTTTAGTTGACTATTATATGAGCTTGCCCTATTCACACTTGGGTGCCCATGCTTAGCCAACTAATCCCTTGAATGTTCCAGTTAGAGTGTACCTTTCATCGACGATCACTTTAGACAAGCCTTTTCCTATTGGACCGACAAGCCGGATACCTGACTCTACCAAGTAAATAATACGTCGTCTGTCCCGTAGGTGATAGGGTGTCCGTGAGCTGTGACGGTTAACATAGATGCATTTAAGAAAATCTTTAAAGAACCCTTAGTAGAAGGCGTGTTCATAAGAGTCACAGAGAACGAATCCCAGCATGAGAAAGATTGGAGTACGGTCTTGCATGCATATAGTCAAGATGAAGTGTTTTCAACCAGTGGATTGCAACCTATCTTTTGTATATGCTATGCACTTTGGTACAAAATGTATCAAGCTTGTCTTTGAGCTACAAGGTTGGTCGCTTATTACCAATGTCAGGAAAGGCAATGGAGGACAAATGGGATAATTGGATCTAGAAATTGATGAAGCATGTCCATGTGGCACAAAAAGCCATGTGTACGTTACACTACCCCTTCTAGACTATAATGTTTCTTTTGATATAGGTATAGTATTTTTATATGAACCAAGAGGATTTGTACATGCAATTAACTTCAATCAATAGACTAAACATATATATCATATTAAGAAAAAAAATTACAATTCCAAAGAATAATTTGTATCTTGTTTGGTCGGCAAATCTTGAATGCCATTGACCCTTTCATTCTACCCATGATAAGATACATCCAAAGCCTTGACACAAAGAGGGGCTTCTTTGATTGCACTCCATACCAATCTCTAGGCTTCATCGCATCTATGGCGTAATTCCTTCAAATAGTCTTTGAAATTTCCTCATAATTTCTCAGAGAAAGAGGTTAGATGCCTTCCTAAAAAGACCACAAACTTCTCAACACCGTGCGGTGGTGCATATTGCCTTTCTGAGGGCTATTTTCCAGTGATGCGCATTATGGGCCCTATCACCATTGCAAATGGAGTTAAAGAAGACCCCAACTATTCATTATGCTTCCTATCCGCAATGTTGTCTTATGGAGTGCATTGATTACATCCAATATGGTTAGGGTCAAGAAGATCTGAGATATTTTCACCAGATGCAGTGAGAGGGCATCTAATTCTAATATAGGCAAAAGAATTCATGATGATATTGTTAGTCAGAGATTGTTAAAAGAAAACATCATGCTTGGATTCCTTGGTCAACATGTATGTCGAATGATGCACAATAAGTGCTTGAGAACAACATGCTTGGCTTCCTTAAGCTCTGAGATATTTTCACCAAATGCAGTGAGACGGCATATAATTCTAATATAGGCAAAAGAATTCACGATGATATTGTTAGTCAGAGATTGTTAAAAGAAAACATCATGCTTGGCTTCCTTGGTCAACATGTATGCCGAACGATGCACAATAAGTGCTTGAGAAGCTTCCTATCCAGTATGTCATCTCTTAGAATGCACTAATTGTGAGATATGCCCAACTTTTCCAAGAAGCTCTCTATTGTCTTCGGTGGATGCTAGCACTACAAGAGGTTGTGTGCTCTTGTGACGCTTTTAGCGATGGAAATACACTGGGTTTTTATAACCCTCGGCGTCTCTAAGTGCGTCGCTATTAGCGTAGATATGGGGACGTCGCTATGGCAGTCGCTATAAGCGTCGCTATAGGAGTCACTATATAGCGACGTCTATAGCGACACTGCAGGGCCATCAACAGCGACGCTTCAGAGCCTAATATAGCGACGCCCGAGATGAAATTTTTTTGGTGGCAGGGCATTGAATGCTCTGCCACCCATCAACTATATTGAATGTTTCATTTGTCTATTTACCTTTGAAAAAAAGTGCAAAGGTAAATATAGACCCAAAATAGTCACCCACAAGACAGTATAATCATTAACTCCATCATCCATAGTACGTATTGTTTGCAAAATAAAGATACAAAAATGACAAGCGTGAATTGATGAAATTAAATCAATGACAATTGTACACAGCAGCAAAATCACTTGATTGTTAATCATTACAAATGTAATAGTTACAAACTATTGTCATTATTTAAAAAATATACATGGTTTTCAAAAAGACATAGTTACATGGTCTCATGATACATAAGCTATGACAAAAAGAAACTAATGCTATCTAGCTATGGTTAAACTGACGTCGTCTAATCAGACGTCTCATCGCGTCCAAGCGGCGTATCTGTCGAATTTTGAAAAAAAAAACAATAAGATAGCTTTTTGTAAGTATAAACATATAGCGACGTTTATAAAACAATACAATAAATAGAAAAGAATAAACCCTAATACTAACCATGCTGCCGTGAGAAGTCAGGATGTCTATAAGGGCGTTTAAGCCCTTCCTGCCTGCGTACTCACGCTCGTACAGTGTGGGATCACGTCCTGTAAATGACCACTGTCAAAACATACAAAGAATCCATTATGTTAGAATTTCAAATCCCATAAACCCTAAAATATCGAACAGAGATGCAAAAACACTTACAAAATCGACCTCAAATGATGCCCACCCGCAGCCGCTCCCCAAATGGTACGAGCTCCCTGCCTCTACTCGCGCTCTGGCTGCCTCCTTTTGTTGCTTCCACTTGTGGGGATTCTCGTGCGCTTCTTTCTTCGCATGCTTCCAATCTTCTTTGGCCAGCCAATATCGTCTGTTCCACCCATGCTTGATCTCTTTTTGCACTTCGGAACGCTTATGCTTGCAGTATTCGCGCATTCGAACCTTCATCACATCTTCATTGAAGCGGTCATCCCGTGTTGGAACGGGAAACTCATCATGAAGCATGCTAATGACTCTGTCTTTTAATTAATTCGGTACTTCACTCTAGGTGTTTAGTATGTAGTGTCTAAACACCTGAGAGCAAAGACCGCGCATACGCGAAATCACCTTCTTGCCTTCATCATCCAAGATGATGCCGCCGCTGAAGTTGACGGAGTAAGGCAAGCCCTCTCGCTGCTGACGCATGAACCTGGGTGTTTCGGCAAGGGTCTCCAACGCCGTGTCAACGGGGGTATGGATGCCAGGTGTCTCGTGATGTGTAGCTGTGGGGAATGCCAATCAGCCGCGAAAAACCTGGTGTCGATGGCGATGCCATGGCTGGTGTCGGGACGGGCAAAGAAGGGTAGGGTAAAGAGCCTCGTGGAATACGAGGCGGTGTTGAAGCATCGGTGGTGCCACCCCCACAACAACCGCCACCACCACCGCCACCGCCACCGCCACCACTAGAGCGTCGGTGCCTAGACAAGTGTGAAGATCATCTGGTCGACATCGAAGCTTCGGAGCGCGCTGAGGACTCCGAAAGAGAGGGAGATGCAGATGGAGTAGGAACGCGCAATGGTGCGCCAGAGCGATGACGCTCCACGTACCACTGTCTTTGCTGGGGTGACAAAAAAGAAAGAAAATCCTCATCATCCATACCTGCATTAAACACACGAACATTTAAACTTAATATTGAATTAATGGAGTAGAAGACATGGACAAGTAGATATATCTATCTATATATATATATATATATATATATATATATATATATATATATATATATATATAGAGAGAGAGAGAGAGAGAGAGAGAGAGAGAGAGAGAGAGTAGGTGCTCGTCGTCTCTGCTTATGAGAACATACCTAGAGCATACGTACGTGAAGTGCATGTAAAGACCATTAAATACAATGACGCATATAAATACAATGACGCAATGATGCAAATACTTAAAGAGCTAGAGAATCATACAAGAACTTGAATGTGCTTGTAGCTTTGGAATATTCAAAGGCTAGCAGCAACAGAAAGCGTTCTTCTTCTATTCAACTTGCGTGATGGAAGAGGCAAGTGCATAACTCTGAATTTACAAAACGGAGCAAAATTGTTCAAATACAATATTTATGGCTTTAAGAGATCTCTCTCTCATCCTCGCATAGCCCAGCATAACTTCCCATATCTATATAGAGCTCTCCATTTAAACAGATGTCCTCCGTTTCATTTTGTAGATCCTCTACATGCACCCCATAGAGAGTAGCAGCTTGATGTTCGTCTGGCACCACCTCCACGGCTTCTGATTGAGCATCTTCTCCGATCTTCTCCATTGATGCCGCTGTGATTGGCACATGGTAGCCTTCATACGTCCGTGCACTACGAGGGGCTACCTCTATGCTGTACCACCAGTTTGTTGCACACTTTGTGGGATGAAATATCACCTGCCAGAGCCACCTAACTTACATGAGAGCTTCCAAGCACATAAATTCTAAAACACACGTTAACTATTTACATACTTACTTGTTCACAATGCTCGGGTAGTACAAAAGTTTCTCTTAAGTCAGTCCATTTCTTACTTGAATCCACCTCAAGAAAACCAGACTCTCCTCTACGCACAGTAGCGTTGCGACCCTCCATGATTATCTTGAACCATTGCACGTTGAACAAGTCGACAAAAAATCCTCTATAATCTATCCTCAAAATCTCTTGTAGCATGCCGAAGTAAGTGAGTTCCGCCACCACAGGATCTGCATCAGAGGACCGTCGTCGACTAGACTGTTCAAATTTGCCATGATTCCACAATCTTGAGTAAAACGTTTTCTATCGATCCGTTCCACCCTAAAATGTCGACTTATACTACAACCAACAAAGATTATGAGTGGCCGTTCAAACATCTAGAAAGTTACTAGTCGTACATTGCAAAATTACCTTGGTCGCACAACCCCTAGAGTACTCCCACTCTTCCTCGGTCACTTCTTCACCGCACTGTTGTGCTTTTTTCAATTGGCTGTGCAACCATCTTAAGCTCATGAATGTTGGTAGGCTCTCCAGACCCGTCAGATAGTGCATCGGTGGTCATCTTCCCCGTATCCACTCGATTCTTGCCCTTTGTCACTCTTGCTTTGCATCCTCATATTGTGAAATCCACTTCTGCATGATTGGATTGTGAAGCATGCAAAATCGGTTGATTTTAGCCTCTAGATATTTTGTACATGACCGAGATTGCACATGACAATTCGAGATATGCGCTCATCATCTATGGTTCGCCATAGCGTGTCCCGGGCTTTATCAAATCCATCTAGCCACTCTCCAATGTACACTAGGGACTCTAATACGAGCCAACCTTCTGCCATGCTACCCTTCGGACGTGCCTTCTGACACACATAAACCCTTGAGCATTTTCATGAAACGTTCTAAAAAGAACATCCATCTGGAATGTACTGTGCCGGCTATTTCCACCTCATCAACTATGTGAACAAGAAGATGCACCTGAATGGTTAGCATGGTAGTAGGAAAATGTTTCTCAAACATGCACACAACCTCCGCAGTATTTAGTTTGGCGAATGGTATGGAGTCTACGTTGATCTCCTTTTGTGAGATCCATTGCACCAACTTCGCAAGTTTGTAGATTGTGTTACGGACGTCAAGAGACAAACATCCCTCAATGGAAACAGGTAAAATAAGCTGCAAAACACATGCAACAATGATATGAAAGTCCACACACGAATTTGTTACACAATTCTCACTATGATATACTCCAGTATGAACATACCTGACACATTTTATGCCAGTCGTGTGACTTCAAACCGGTAAGCTTTCTTCTTTAGTAAACACATTTGGAGCGAGTGCATTACGCTAGTGGGGGTCCGCAAAGATCAAATGGTCTCTTTTACTTTGCGTTCTTGGTCTCCTGTGTGAAGGAGTACGAGCGGAAGTGCGACACGAGAGAGAGTGCGAGAAGAAGAGCACGACGATATGGTGAACTCACTCTACTATAATGTGTAGAGCATAGTGAGTTATTATTAGGTTTTAACAAAAGAATATGTGTACATACTTGGCCGCCCGCCCACTTACCTGGGCGACCACATTGGGCTTTATACCCCAACAACCTCCCACTTAAAGTCCAATGTGGTACTTTAAGTGTGAGAGAATCTACTATACAAGCTAATATACAAGAGATGTAGAGAAGTGATGTACTACCCTACACCTAACTGCTTGCAAAAATGCGCAAAGCTCTCTGAGGGAAGTCCTTTTGTAAGTAGATCAACAGGATTTTCTGTGGTGTGAACTTTGACAAGGTGAAGTTTCTTATCCTCGAGCATTTCCCTGATGAAATGATACTTCACATCCACATGCTTTGTCTTTGAGTGATAAACTGGATTGCGAGCCAATTGTATAGCACTTTGACTATCACAATATAACACAGGCATCTCTTCTTTGATTCCCAAATTTGTTACTAGTCGATTAAGCCAAATTGATTCTTTGCATGCCTCTGATGCTGTAACATATTCAGCCTCTGTAGTAGACTGAGTAACATAATCTTGTAATCTAGAATGCCATGATACTGCTCCACCAGCCAATGTAAAAACATACCCTGACGTAGACCTTCGGTTGTCTAATTCACCTGCATAATCTGAGTCTATAAACCCTTTACACTTAGCTCCTGACTCCCATAGCATATACGCATACTCTTTGTAGCTTTCAGGTATCTCAATATTCCTTTCACTGCCTCCCAATGTTTCTTGCCTGGGTTTGACATGTATCGACTTACTACTCCCACTGCAAATGCAATGTCTGGGCGAGTAGCAATCATTGCATACATCAAACTACCCACTGCAGACGCATATGTAATCTTATCCATTTCAGCCTGTTATTCCTCAGACACCGGACAATCTTGTTTGCTAAGTTTCACATATGGTGGCAATGGAACACTCAATGCCTTTCCCTTCTCCATATTGAAACGTTGCAAAACCTTGTCAATATACTCTGTTTGAGATAACCAAATCAAATTCTTTGATCTGTCTCTCTCAATGCGCATACCATGTATATGACTTGCCTCACCCATGTCTTTCATGTCAAAAAATTTTGCCATCTTTGACTTCAAAGCTGAAATTTCTTCCAAGTGCTTGCCAGCAATCAACATGTCATCCACATACAAAATAAGGATCAGCCAACTGCCATCCTTAGCCTTCTTTGTATATAGACAGTGATCGAACTCACTACGTTTGTAGCCTTGAGAAAGCATAAACTTGTGGAACTTATGGTACCATGCCCTCGGTGATTGTTTTAAGCCATAAAGTCTCTTTAACAACTGGCATACCAAATCTTCCTTGCCTTTCTCAACAAACCCTTCTGGATGCTGCATGTAAATTTCCACATCTAAATCACCATGCAAGAACGCTGTCTTGACATCCATTTGGTGCAACACCAAATCTAATATGGCAACCAATGCAAGAAAGCATCTCAATGTAGTCATCTTGAGACTTCGGGAGAAGACTTCAAAAGTGCCAAGCTTGTTCTTGCTTAAAGCCCTCCGCAACAAGCCTTGCTTTGTACTTTGGCTGACTATCATGAGTGGTGATCTTATACCTGTAAACCGATTTACAAGGTAGAGCCTTTATGCATTGTGGTAATTTAACTAGCTTCCATGTCTGGTTTGTATGCCGAGTTGTCATCTCTGACTGCATGGCCAATTGCCAATTCCAGGAGTCCTTCATTTTCACTGCTTCCTTGTAACATGAAGGCTCATTGCAATCAGTCAACATGACATAGTTCATAGATGGAACAAACCTATCAGGAGGTCACGTGATACGTCCAGATCTACGCACAATAGGTGGCTCAGGCTCAGCCACAACCTGTGGTTCCACTCTATCTTGTCCTTGCTCCTCTTGAGACCTGACATTTTGTCTTGCACGTGCAGATCCATCTTCTTGGAAGACAACTCTTCTAATCTCCTCAACCCTCTCTGGTTTAGAATGATATTTGGCTTCATTAAAGTGAACAACATTGCTGCGGATAACCTTTCTAGATTCGGGATCCCAAAGTCTATACGCCATCTCACCAGAATTACCATAGCCTAGTAAGATGCACTTTCTACTCTTTGGCTCAAGTTTGTTCCTAAATTCCTTTGGAACATGAGTATATGACTCACAGCCAAAGACTCTAAGATGCTTGTATGAGGTCATTTTGCCTGACCATACCATCTCTGCCACTAAATCCTTCTGCAAAACCTTGCCAGGAGATCTATTTATAAGATGAACAGCTGTTGATACAGCTTCAGCCCAAAACCCATTTGGTAGTTGTGCATTAGACAACATACTTCTGACCTTCTCTTGTATGGTCCTATGTATCCTCTCAGCAACACCATTTTGAGGAGGATTGTAAGGAGCAGTATGTTCACGTTTTATACCTTTTGACTCACAAAAGTCCTGAAAGGCCTTTGAAACATACTCTCCACCATTGTCAGAGCGTAAGTATTTAAGCTTCTTGCCACTCTGATTCTCCACAAGTGTCACAAACGTTTTGAAAACACTAAACGCTTCATCCTTGTGCTTGAGAAAGTAAACCCATACTTTCCTCGAGTAATCATCTATAAATGTCATAAAGTAAGAAGCTCTCCCTAGAGATAGGTTAGGCATAGGTCCACACAAATCACTATGAACAAGTGCCAACTATGTATCTCTTCTACTGTTTCTATGCTTATTTGGCTGCTGTGTTTTCTTACCATACAGACAATGTTCACAGAATTCAAAATCAATAAATGACAAGCCAGGCAAATAACCAGAACGAGACAAGATTTCAATTCCCTTCTTGTACATATGTCCTAACCGGCTATGCCACAAAGAAACGTTCGGCTGCTCGGTTACATTGATTACATTTTTAGAGACATTTGATACATAAATCATGTAAAGTCCGCCAGACTTTACTCCATGTGCTACTGTCATAGAACCCTTGGATATCTTCCACATGTTTTGTCCAAAAGTGGTGACGTAGCCAGCATCATCAAGTGAACCTGTGCTGATCAAGCTCTTTGTAATTGCGGGAATATGTCTCACATTCTTCAGCGTGAAAGAAGAGCCATTATGAAACTTCAATTGAACATCTCCAACACCTAAGATCTCACATGTCTGCCCATTGCCTAGCCAAACATGATCTTTAGTGGTCACATAAGAGGTAAACCACTCCTTGTTTGGAGACACATGAAGTGATGCCCCTGAGTCTATAATCCAGTCACTCAGTGCATTTCCATCAGATGCTGTAAGAAGGGCTGAGTCCATTGTATTTTTCAAGAAGTAGATGTCTCCTGACACTAGACTGTCATCCTCTGCAACACTCTTTGTCACATTTATTTCTTGAATCTTCACTGAGGACTTGGTCTTCTCACCATGGTCTTCAGCTTTCTCTTTTCCTTTTTTTGCTTTCCATTCTTTGCCGTCTCTTTTCATGTGACCCTTCTTGCCACAATGGTAGCATTCTATGTCACTCTTGCCTTTAGCACTGCGGGACATGCTACGAGACTGATTCCTCTTTCCACCTTTGTAATTTTCTTTGGTCCTTCCCCTGACAACTAAGGCTATTCCTTTGCCTTTGCCCATTGTCTTTCTGTTGGTTTCTTCAATAAGCAGACTGCCTTCTACACTTGCTATGGTCAAACTATCTAGAGGTGCAGAATTACTCAAAGCTGTGCGAAAAGTGTCCCAACTTTCCGGTAATGTGATCAACACGAACATAGCTCTAACAGGTTCATCAAACTTCACACCTTGAGCTGACAACTGACTGTAGATGGTGTTGAATTCATTCAGATGATTGGACATAGGTGTCCCTTCTTTCATCTTCAAGTCAACAAGCTTCTTAAGCCAGTATACCTGTGAAGCTGCACTCTGCTTCTCATAAAGATCACTCAGCTTTGTCCATGCTTCATAAGCCGACATCTCGTCTGCTACATTGAAGTAAACACTTTCTGCCAAAGTCAGCATAATGGTAGAAAGTGCCAATTCATCCATTTCGCTTCATTCATCTTCGCCCATATCTTGTGGTTTTATCCCCTTGAGCTTTATAGGTTTTATCTGCTTCTTTTGTACCAACACGTGCCAAATCTGCCTTTTCCACAATGGGAAATTGGTTCCATCCAACTTCTTGATATTGTAAAGAGCAGTGTCCTGTGATCCAGCCATAGCTACGCTTCACAGTAGTTTATTTTCTTGGGAAAATTCGGCAAAGTTTCCCTTGTAAACTAACCTCTGAACCAATATCAACCTGTCAAATGAACCAAGAAAGCTTCAGATTCTGCAGGAATTTCGAAAGAGTCTCCTTTGTAAAATGGCTCTGGTTTACTCAAAAAACAGACCAAAAAACAGCTCAAAAAACCACTGTCTCTCTAACACTGTAAGCTGTGGGTAAACCTGTCCTGCACCTGTACTGTCTCTCACTGTCCTGTCACTATCCCGTAAGCATAGACTGCGACAATGCCTCAACGGTAGTAAAGCAAAGATGCAATCCCAGCTGTCTAACTCACAGTCAATACATCCTAGCTACCTATCTAAGGGTGCTCAAGGGATCGCTTCAAGACCTGTATCACCGAAAGGATCTCAACATTCGAGAATCCCCCAGCTCAATAAAACCTCACTCGACCCTCAACAAAGGCTGCAGTAAATCTGACAGTACATAGACTTCCCACAAAGTCATACATCCACAAATTTCCCACTGTATGCTGTGACCGCTGCGGCGGTTGTTTGCTGCGTGACTCACAGCCACCAAACCCTCAACAGACATACATCATCTCTGACAATACATCCCATGTGGAAGTACCTGCAATGTCAGCATGAAATCTGGAATATCAAGCAGCAAACACAAGCTACCTGATAAACTAGTGGATGTCGCCTACAGTCTGTGTGTAGGTGCCCCCGTGTCGTATGTGACACACCTCCAAGAACTGTAAGCCGTCCTTCGTTGTGTAGATAGCCACAAATCAGCACTTTGGAAGTGAAAATATCCTCAGAACTTGCAGTCGTAGGCCGAAACCCCAAATTTGCAGAGTCGGATCTGCACCCGCCGAGACCACGTAGTCGAAAATGGCCTGCGCAGAACTTTGTTGAAGCCGAACGGTGGCCGAGATGACCTCAGAATGAAATTCTGAGAACACCAAGGCCTTTGGTCTATACCTCAAGAATTGGGGTTGTGTCTTCACCTGTCGAATCTCACTCCAATCTGAGCAGGTGACTCTGGCTACCTGCAAATGCTGTGCCGAGCCTCGATCTGAGCTCTGATACCAGTTGAAGGAGTACGAGCGGAAGTGCGATGCGAGAGAGAGTGCGAGAAGAAGAGCACGACGATATGGTGAAATCGCTCTACTGTAATGTGTACAACATAGTGAGTTCTTATTAGGTTTTAACAAAAGAATATGTGTACATACCTGGCGGCCCGTCCACTTACCTGGGAGACCACATTGGGCTTTATACCCCAACACTGTGAAAATCCATGATGCTTTAGGGAGTTTTATCAATCCATCGGAAGCTATTTGCGGCCAATATTGCTCCATACGATCCACATTTCTAAGGTCAACCCTGGCTCCCAAAGTATCTTTCTTGCCGGTCAGATGGTCCCATAGTAGATTACCCACATTCTTGAATATGTGCATTGGATCGAGCAAGTGATTGATCATGAGTCGGGGCCAGTATGGTAACTCGTACCATAGAGATAGTCTCTTCATCCCTGGGGGCAATCCGTCATCACACATCTCCTTCTGCTCTAACAATGCTTGTGCAGACATCCTCGGTGGCTCTCTTCCCAAAAAGCCGTCGCGTAACACATGATTCTCTGGAAGATACGCTTGATGACCTTCGTAGATTTGCTTTGTCAGTGAGGGCGCCCTACGTGCATTCAGTCTAGGTCCACATGTGACACATGCTCTGTATCCGCTTGTTTGAAGCCCTGCATGTATACACATGATAATAGATCAGCTTGAGAAAAACCAAGATTTACAGTGTCTGAGTGAGGAGTGTAAATAGATCACCTGAGCATTCTGTTAGTCCGGGATAGTCATGCATGGTCCACATTAGAATGCCTCTAATCAAAGCATTCCATCGACCTGTGTGTCGGCTCATATCCACCACCTCTATGCCAATCCATAATTGTTGTAGCTCTTCCAATAGTGGACGAAGATACACATCCATATTCTTCACTTTATATCGCCCTGGCACAATCAAGCTTAGCCATAAGTGCCCCTTCTTCGTAGTCAACCACGAGGGAATGTTGTAGTTGACAATGACAACGGGCCATACACTGTAAGATGTTGATCTTTGACCAAATGGATTTACGCCATCCATAGCCAGGCCTAAGCGCAAATTTTGAGCTTCCCTGGCAAAATCCAACCATGTTCCATCTATATGTTTCCAGGTTGCACAATCTGCAGGAATGCGTAGCACACCATCCGAAGATTTATTCTCCTCATGCCATGATGCTAGGGTGGCCATGGACTTACATTCAAAAAAATGCTTGATGCGAGGAAGCAGAGGAAAATGTCACAAAACCTTTTGCAGAATTTTTGTTCTGTGGAGATCTACTCGATATCTTTCGGAATCACATTTCAGACACTTCTCCATGTCTATGTATTTCCCTCTAAAAAGAATGCAGTCATTAGGACAAGCGTGGATTGAATTGTAATCCATCCCCAAGTTTTGCAAAATCTTTCTTCCTTCCTCTCGGGAATCTGGCATCACATTATCAGCTGGTAGTATGTGCTCTTTGAGCAATCTATACAACATAAAAATAAGGTACAATTGTGTAAAAATCTATCAGATCATTATACATTTAGAGTTTTATTAAACTAAACTAATTGTAATAGATCACCTGAAAAGTGCTGTGACGCTCGTGTCACTCCATCCAAACTTTGTCTGCATGTTGAGAAGAACCAGGAGCGCTTTCAATCTAGACACACGTGCTCCATTATACAATGGCGTATCAGCTTCACTTTGCATATCATCATAGACAAGCCTTTCTGAATCCATGATCGTCTCGATCATTTCATCAATCTCAGGCTCAAACATTGCCTCGTTGGGAATGTGGTGTGCATGATCATCCCCCGAGCTGTCAGAGGCTACATCTTGTGGCCTCACATATGTTGCTTGACGAAAGCGCCTGCGAACACATCTATTGGGTTGCAAGATTGCTGCCTGTTGGCCAACGTCAGAGTTCGACGAGTTATAATTGGAAACAACTCGATCTATAATAGATGGATCGAACTCTCCAAGTTCGCGAATGTGCTGCAAAGAAACGCGTCTTGTCCGTCACACAGCATGCTTGCAATGGTTACAAGGACATAAGATCCTCGTTGAGAGATAGGTGTTTCGGTTGGACGAACCCACATCCTCGTCACTACTCATAATGAGGGCAAAAATCTTATAACCTGGACAAAAAATTTAATCTTCTATTGGTATTCTTCGTCTTTTATCTCTCTCTCTCTCTCTCTCTTTGTTCACACTGTAAACTACCTCACATTCTCTAGTCATGTCCAATCCCCGCACACCTCGGTCTAGAGGTGAACGGAGATCAGAACCGCCGGGTTATAATCTCGTCTTTATAGGTCAATGCCTATATTTGTGGGTACAAGAAATCTACACACCCACGTCTACATGATACTACATGTAGTGGACAAAACCCCTTTGCCTCTTCTCTAGCTGTAGCATTTCACAACATCTTAACATATTTTCATAGTAGATCTTTGTTTGTAGCATGCAGGTACGCCATTCTTGCAATGTAGCTGATGTTTTCTCAAGGCATTTATTTCTTAATCTAGATTTTACGGGATGTGGTGTGTGTGTGTGTGTGTGTGTGTGACCCTTGGAATCGTCATCTTGCATCACTAATTTCTGTGTAGGCTCAATTTGCTCTTCCATTAGCTGAACATGACGGCTTATTGTTTGGTAGCAACAGTCGAACATGCAGGTGAAATTGCTGGTCCGCATGGACTGTCGAGGCTGTGAGCGAAGGAAATTTTCTCGCCATTTCTTCTAACCTTATCTTAAACGATTTTCTCGCCATTTTTTCTAACCTTAAATAACCTAAATCTAATCTAATATAACATAAATAAACCTATCTTTTGGGATAGTTTCCTACGACGTTAACACTCTCTTCTTCTTGTGTGTGTGTGTGTGTGTGCGGGTGTGTGTGTGCCAATAAAAAGAGAAAAATGGTATAACCTTTCTATCACCTAAGTGTGGTAGATTGGTTATGCCATTTTCCTCTTGAATCACAAGTCTTGAGTTCAACTCCTCGTCAGCTAGATTTTTAGGTCTCTTTAATTAGTTTCCTACGACGTTAAATTAAACTCTCTTCTTCTCGGGTGTGTGTGTGGGTTTGTGTGCACGCCAATAAAAAAAGGAGAAAAATTGTATAACTTTTCTATCATCGAAGTGTGATAGATTGGTTATGCCATTTCCCTTATGAATAACATGTCTTGAGTTCAACTCCTGTCGACTAGATCTTTAAGGTCTCTTTGGATAGTTTCCTACGATGTTAAGACTCTTCTTCTTCTTCTTCTCTCTCTCTCTCTCTTTGTTTTATCTCTCTCTCTCTCTCTCTCTCTCTCTCTCTCTCTCTCTCTCTCTCTCTCTCTCTCTCTTTTCCTCTCTCAATGTGTGTGTGCATTCTTTGATTATGCATGTGTGTGTGCACGTTTTTGGTTTATGCATGCTCTCTCTCTCTTTTCCTCTCTCAATGTGTGTGTGCTTTCTTTGATTATGCATGTGTGTGTGTGCGCGTTTTTGGTTTATGCATGCTCTCTCTCTTTTCCTCTCTCAATGTGTGTGTGCTTTCTTTGTTTATGCATGTGTGTGTGCGTTTTTTGTTTATGCTTGTGCTCTCTCTCTCTCTCTCTCTCTCTCTCTCTCTCAAAAACACAATGTGTGTGTGTGTGTGTGTGTGTGTGTGAGAGAGAGAGAGAGAGAGAGAGAGAGAGAGGAGAGAGAGAGAGGGAGAGAGAAGAGGGAAAGGGACCATGAAAGTGAGGAGAGGGAAAGAGCATATCTGGCTCTCCTTCCTCTCCTCGTGTGTTTGTGTGTTTGTGTGTGTGTGTGTGAGAGAGAGAGAGAGAGAGGGAGAGAGAAAGAGGGGAACGGAACATGAGAGGGAAGAGAGGGAAGGAGCATACCCGGCTCTCCTTCCTCTCCTCGTGTGTGTGTGTGTGTGTGTGTGTGGAGAAGAAAGAGAGAGAGAGAGAGAGGGAAAGCGTTACCTTGCTTGCTTGAGCGCGCGTCGAAAACTCAGATCTGCGATCTGAGTTTTCGGACGCTCTCGGTTATTTTTTTAGCCCTGTCGGCGTCGCTATAAGCATCGCTATGAGCGTTGTTATGTTACAAGTAACATAGTGACGCCATAGCGATGCCTATAGCGACGCATATAGCGTTGCCGTGCTTTTTCATTTTTGAGCGTCGCACTACGAGCGTCGCTACTATTAAGCACGTCTTGTAGTGTAGGCAAGGGTGTCTCCTCAGATGCAATTACCCGAGAAGCACCAAGAAAGTAACAACATCTGCTACACAAGCAACCATGGAGGGGGAAGAGCGGCGCACCAAGTCCTTGACAAGCTTCTTTTGTATAATGTTGTCTCATGGTGTGCATTGGTTGTACGATATGCCCAAGAGGGTGAGGGTGAGGAAGTTGTGGGCTATTTTCAATAGGTGCGGAGAGAGGGAATCCCTTCAAATGCAATCACGTACACTATCACCTTGAAGGCATGTGGAATTACAAAACTACCTTAGCTGACATGTATGCCAAATGTGTTGCACTTCATATAGCACAAAAAGTGCTTGAGGAGCTTCTTGTCAAGATGTCATCTCTTGGAATGCATTGATTGTGGGATATACCCAACATTAGGAAAGAAATGGACTCATTTTTGGGCCTTTTATCTCTAGTGAGAGAATGTGCCTCAACCAATAGGAAAATTTCCATGAAAACCACGATGTGCATCTCATGCAAGCAGCATTAATTGCCTTTTTATGAGCTACTCACAATTCAAACTCGAACATAAACTCCCAAGTTCAACCATAGGTACTACGGACTTTACAAGATCTTGCAGGACTATAACAATGTCTCCTACAAGCTCGAACTACCTTCCAATGTTTGGATTCACAACGTGTTTCATGTCACCCTACGGAAGGGTTTCTATGAAGACAAAAGATTCGGCTGCCATGTGCCATTTCTTGACAAAGGCTTAAACCCTTTTGAGTGAGAGATCATCTTAAAACACCGTTTTGTGTGTAAGGTGCCACAATTCTATGTAAAATGGCGTGGGCGCCCAATGTCAGATTGCGCATGGGTTCCAGAAGACAAAGTCATTGCAATGGAAAAATAGATGCTTCTAAGATATTACAACATGCCTGAACTCAAGCACATGCTCAAGGTTTGAGGCAAGTCATTACATGTATACCAGTGTGTTATGCAATCAGTTAGTCATATGCGTTTTTGATGTAGTCAGATGTGTTACTTATGCGAATGTATGCACTTTGTGGTTATGCTTCCAATTGATGAGGACGTCAAAGTTCCTTAAGGGGGGGGGGAAGAGAGAATTGTTGGGGTTCTCTACCGGGGGGGGGGTCTTCGGGGCCCCGTCAGCCCCCATCCCCGTTTGCCCCGCAAATGTTCCTCGCGCGTCCCCGTCTCCCCGAGGGCCATTTCTCATGCGTTTTTGGACCCGTCGGCCCCATGAGCCCCAACGGCTCCGGGAGTCCCCCGAAGGGATGTTTTTTCACTTAGAGCCCCACTTGGGCTGTGAGTGATCTGCGGATTCCCGTGGTCCCAAAACAGCGCGAGGAGCAGCCGAGTGGGCTGTTTTCATGTTTTTGGCTACTTTTTGAACCGCCGCTCATGGAAGAGCCGACGGACACCTTTTTGATGGGATTTCTATCCTGAGGCTTCGGGCTTGGGCGGTTTGCCGGCCCACCCCAAATTGTTCCCAATTATAGAGGAGCGGTCTTCCTCTCTGGATGATCCGGACGTATTGAGCACGGGTAGTTCAAAGGGTGCCGGCTATGAGCTGGAATCGGGGTGGCAATCAACAGAGGCGTTAGAGAGGCATCCGTCCCTTTTTTTAATCTTCATTTTGGAATCAATGCAAGTCCCGTTTGGGTTTTCATCTCAATTCGCGTCCCGTGTATGTTTCGTGGATTGTCCTTCAAGTTCTTTTTATCAAGCTAACCTGTTTTCATTGAAGGATCATCACTTGGACTGCGGCTCCAAGGCAAAATCAAAGACCCACGGCCTAGCCCCATAACACTATTGTACTTGATAGAGCGATTGATAGGTACTATTTAAGACTATTCCTTGGTGGACATGTATGTGGAATGTGATGCACTTCATAAAGCACAAAAATGCTTGAGGAAATTTCTATTTGGGATGTTGTCTCTTAAAATGCACTATTTGTAAAATAAGCCCAACTTGACCAAGAAGCTCTACATTGTTTTTGGCCAAGCAAAGCTCTAGGCTATTTTCAATAGATGAAAAGAGAAGGCATCTCTCAAAATGCAATCGCGTACACTTGCACCTTGAAGGCATGTGGCATTACACAACTACCTTGGTTGACATGTATGCCAAATGTGTGCCCACCTTGGCCAAGAATCTCTGGGCTATTTTCAGCGGATGCTACACAAGCAAACATGTAGGGAAAGATGCAATGATTAGAGCAGCGCCAAGAAAGAAACAATATTTTCTACACAAGAAAACATGTAGAGGAAGAGTGCAATGCCTTGATCAACATGTATGAAAAATGTGGTGCACTTCATAAAGCACAAAAAGTTCTTGAGGAGATTTCTCTGCGGGATTTTGTCTCTTAGAATGCCTAAGAAACTCTGGGTTGTTTTTGATGGATGCCAAGCAAGGGTGTCTCTCTTGGTGCAATCTGTAGAGAAGCACTAAGAAAGCAACAATATTAGCTACATAAGCAAACATTGAGGAGAAGCATGCAATAGGTCCTCAATAAGCTTCGTGCCCGCAATGTTGTCTCATGGAGTGCATTAATTTCACGATATGTCTAGCAAGGTTAGGGTCAGGAAGCTATGGATTTTAGCAGATTGAGAGAGAGGGAACCTCTCCAATGCAATAAAAAACACTTGCATCTTGAAGGAGCTTGCATTACACAAATAGTTTTGTCGACATGTATTCCAAATGTGGTGCACTTCCTAACACACAAAAAGTGCTTGAGGAGCTTCCTCTCACCTCTTAGACATGTAGGCTACCACGTAAGCTCAAATGATTGGGTTTTTTAATTGCCAAAGTCTTAAGATTTTAACAAGATCATATTAACAAAAAGGGTTTTATTAATTGATTTTAGAGAAAACCTGTAAGTTAAAAGAAAAAGGATTACTTAATTACATTAAGCGTGTAAATAAAGGGGTTTTTTTAATACCCTTTGAACACATGTTATATGAATAGTTTCTTAAAGGTGCACCCCCGGAGAGCTTCATGTCCAAGGTGTCATCTCTTAAAATCCATTGCTTGTGGAATATGCCCAACGTGACCAATAACATCTTGTCTATTTTTTGTGAATGCCAAGCGAGGGTATCTCTCTAAATGCAATCAACAAAGCATGAAGCAAAAAAAAAAATCCATGAATGAGAAGAGTGCAACACGTCCTCGTCCACAAGCTTCATGTCCGCAATGTTGTCTCATGGAGTGCATTGATTGCACGATATGTCTAAAAGGATAAAGGTCAGGAAGCTCTGGGCTATTTTTAGTAGATGTAGAGAGAAAGCATCTCTTCAAATGCAATCACGTACACTTGCACCTTGAAGGTGTCCGGCATCACACAACTTCCTTAGTGAGTGCCTTGGTCAATGATGGACATGTATGCCAAATGTAATGCACTTCATAAGGCACACAAAGCGCTTGAGGAGATTCCTGTCTAGGATTTTGTCCCTAGGAATGCATTGATTGTGGGATATGCCCAACCTGGCCAAGAAGCATTGTGCTATTTTCATCGACAGATGCCAAGCAAAGGTGTCTCTCTAGATGCAATCAGCAGAGCACTACCAAGAAAGCAACAATATCGGTTACCCAAGAAAATATGGAGGGGAAGAGCACAACAGGTCCTTGACAAGCTTCCTACCTGCAATCTCAAGCCCGCAATGTTGTCTCATGGAGTGCATTGATTGCACGATATGTCCAAGAGGGTTAGGGTAAGGAAGCTCTAGACTTTTCTCAATAGACTCAAAGAGAGGGCATCCCTCAAAATGCAATCACATAAACTCGCACCTTGCAGGCACGTGGTATAACACAAGTTGCTGATATGGGCAAAACAATTCACGATGATATTGTTAGTCAAGGGTTGTTGAAAGAGCTTGGCACTATCTTGGTCGACATGTATGCCAAATGTGCTGCACTCCATAAAGCACAAAAAGTGCTTGAGGATCTTCCTATTCGGGCTATCATCTCATAGAATGCATTGATTGTGGGATATGCCCAATTTGGCCAAGCTTAGGGCTATTTTCGATGAATGCTAAGCAAGGGTGTCCCTTCAGATGCAATCACATTCGCTTGCATCTTGGAGTCAAGGGGTATGGTCAAGAGCTCTCGGTTGTGTTCAGTGAATGGAGAGATAGGGCATCTCTCCAAATGCAATCACATACACTTAATGCACCTTGAAGACATGTGGCATTTCACAAGATGATTATATGGGCAAAAGTATTCACAATGATATTGTTAGTCAAGGGTTGTAATTGAAAGAAAATCTCGTGCTCGGCACTGCCTTGGTCAACATGTATGCCAGATGTGGTGCACTTCATAAAGCACAAAAAGTGCTTCAGGAGCTTAATGTCTAGGATTTTGTCTCTTGGAATGCATTGAAATGAGCTACAAACTAAATAGAGAGAGAGGGAGAGATAATCTGTATAATTGCGGAATGGGATAAATATGGAGAGAGAGAGAGAGAGAGAGAGAGAGAGAGAGAGAGAGAGAGAGAGAGAATGATTATCTATACACACACACACACACACACACACACACACACACACACACACATATAATATAATATAATATATAATATGTATATATATATATGTATATATATATATATATATATGTATATATATATATATATGTATATTATATATATATATGTATGTGTATATAAGACTTACGTAAAGCTTATGTAGATAGTGCAGGGTCCAAAAACGGGGCCGACGGGTCCAAAAACACATGAGAAATGGCGCCCGGGGAGGCGGGGACGCACGAGGAACATTTGCGGGGCAAACGGGGATGGGGGCTGACGGGGCCCCGGAGAACCCCCACGGTAGAGAACCCCAACAATTCTCTCTCCCCCTCCCCCCCTTAAGGAACTTTGACGTCCTCATCAATTGGAAGCATAACCACAAAGTGCATACATTACATCCAAAACGCATATGACTAACTGATTGCATAACACACTGGTATACATGTAATGACTTGCCTCAAACATGTGCTTGAGTTCATGCATGTTGTAATATCTTAGAAGCATCTATTTTTCCATTGCAATGACTTTGTATTCAGGAACCCATGCGCAATCTGACATTGGGCGCCCACGCACCTTACACACAAAATGGTGTTTTAAGATGATCTCGCACTCAAAAGGGTTTAAGCCTTTGTCAAGAAATGGAACATGGCAGCCGAATCTTTTGTCTTCATAGAAATGATTCAGTAGGGTGACATGAAACACGTTGTGAATCTGAACATTGGAAGGAAGTTCGAGCTTGTAGGAGACGTTGTTATAGTCCTGCAAGATCTTGTAAAGTCCATAGTACCTGTGGTTGAACTTGGGAGTTTTTATTCGAGTTTGAATTGTGAGTAGCTCATAAAAAGGCAATTAATGCTGCTTGCATGAGATGCACAGCGTGGTTTTTATGAAAATTTTCAAAAATGAGAAAAAAATATGTTACTTGTAACATAGCGACGCCTATAGCAACGCTTATAGCGACGTCGACAGGGCTAAAAAAACAGTCGAGAGCGAGCGAAAACTCAGATCTCAGATCTGAGTTTTCGACGCGCGCTCAAGCAAGCAAGGTAACACTCTCCCTCTCTCTCTCTCTCTCTTTCTTCTCCACACACACACACACACACACACGAGGAGAGGAAGAAGAGCCAGGTATGCTCCTTCCCTCTCCTCACTCTCATGTTCCTTTCCCCTCTTTCTCTCTCCCTCTCTCTCTCTCTCACACACACACACACAAACACACGAGGAGAGGAAGGAGAGCCAGGTATGCTCCTTCCCTCTCCTCACTCTCATGGTCCCTTCCCCTCTTTCTCTCTCCCCCTCTCTCTCTCTCTCTCTCTCACACACACACACACACACACACATTGTGTTTTTGAGAG
Organism: Adiantum capillus-veneris; assembly: GCF_014529385.1. Lineage (NCBI taxonomy): Eukaryota > Viridiplantae > Streptophyta > Polypodiopsida > Polypodiales > Pteridaceae > Adiantum > Adiantum capillus-veneris. The sequence goes on along the minus strand of NC_140942.1, from coordinate 84,367,156 downwards.
AGAGAGATAGAATGAGAGAGAGAGAGAGAGAGAGAGAGCGAGAGAGCGAGAGCGAGAGAGAGAGAGAGAGAGAGAGAGAGAGAGAGAGAGAGAGAGAGAGAGAGAGAGCACAAGCATAAGCAAAAAACGCACACACATGCATAAACAAAGAAAGCACACACACATTGAGAGAGGAAAAGAGAGAGAGCATGCATAAAACAAAAACGCGCACACACACATGCATAATCAAAGAAAGCACACACACATTGAGAGAGGAAAAGAGAGAGAGAGCATGCATAAACCAAAAACGCGCACACACACATGCATAATCAAAGAATGCACACACATTGAGAGACGAAAAGAGAGAGAGAGATATATATATATATAACAAAGAGAGAGAGAGAGAGAGAGAGAGAGAGAGAGAGAGAGAGAGAGAGAGAGAGAGAGAGAAGAAGAAGAAGAAGAAGAGTCTTAACATCGTAGGAAACTATCCCAAGAGACCTTAAAGATCTAGTCGACAGGAGTTGAACTCAAGACATGTTATTCATAAGGGAAATGGCATAACCAATCCATCACACTTCGGTGATAGAAAAGTTATACCATTTTTCTCCTTTTTTTATTGGCGTGCACACACACTAGAGAAGAAGAGAGTTTAATTTAACGTCGTAGGAAACTAGTTAAAGAGACTTAAAAATCTAGCTGACGAGGAGTTGAACTCAAGACTTGTTATTCAAGAGGAAAATGGCATAACCAATCTACCACACTTGGGTGATAGAAAGGTTATACCATTTTTCTCTTTTTATTGGCACACACAGACCCCCACACACACACACACA
>NC_140942.1:82158337-82370837 GCF_014529385.1 Adiantum capillus-veneris | reverse complement strand
GACCGCGGAGAGCACGACGGCTTTGAGAGCTTCGAGGCGATAGCTCGCTTGCTCTCGACGGTAGAGAGATTAAGAAAGCTTGGAAGCTTTGTGAGAATGCAATGGGAGCTTGTGAGCTCAGTTGAGAGTGATGTATGCTCTTGTGGAAGCTCAGAAAAGAGTGTGGAAGATTGTGTGTAAGTGAAGGTGTTGCCCTAAAATTGTGTGCGCAGCAGCACTGTTTTCAGATTCGTTTTTCTCCTTGTAGAATGCAGATCTGAGAATTCTGTCACCGGAGCCCATCCGTTTCGACGTGGTCTACAACCTTGTAGAAGAAACTTTTTGCAAATTCCTCACCGTTTTGCTGATATTCAGCTCAGACTGACTGTATACAGAAATTCCAGATTTTCTGTTGTCGCATTGTGTGCGAGTTTGATGCACTTTTGGAAGCACGGGAGATGCTTGAAGTTGAGTGCATAAATTATGAGCTGAAGATGCAATTGCAGCTTGTGTTAAGCTTGTGGTTTGAGGGTTTTTTGGTAGACTTAGGCAACGAAGTACGGAGGCGTTTACACACCATCGAGGCGGTCTCTTGAGAGACGCAGTTTTTTGGAGCACACAGGTGGAGCTTCTTTCACTGGTTTTCACAGGATACTTTGGCAGTGATTTTGTGCTTGGATTCATGGTCTTTGCGGATGGTTTGCATATGGTTATGGCGCATGGTTGATGCCCATTATACATGCATTTTGACGAGCACTTTCAAGTGCCGGTGAGCTCTCTTGAGAGCATTGTTTTCGCATTGAATAAGTTTCCGGATTGCAAATCTTTTGGCGCTTGCTTATGCGCGGTCACTCCGTTGATGTACGTTGAGTGCGGATTGCCATTGTATGTGAAAATGTGGAGCCATTTTGGCATTTCTACTCATTGGCATTGAGTAGTGTTATGGTTTATGGTAGAGATTGTACTTGAGTTTTTTTCTCTGTTTTCAGGGGAAATTCTGTCAAATTTTTCCCAAATTCTCGCCATAGTTTGTGATCGAGTGTTTACTCTCACTTTGACAGGTTTTGTCAGTTTGGACACAGTTTTGTGTTTTTGTATCCACTCTCGCAAGAGTGAGGAGTTGTGTATCTTTCTTTGCTTGAGACAGTGGTTTGCTCTCAGGTGGGAGAGTCTTGTGATCTCGAGCATTTTTTGCCATAGTTTTGCAGAGCTTATGCATGTATGTTGAGTGTAGTTTGATGCGCATTGATTGCTCATTGTATTGAGCTTGCAGGACAATGGTTATTTTGTGTTGATAGCCATTGTGTGTCGAAACTCTGGTGAAATTTTCCCAGGAGTTTTATGTGTATCATTTATGCGATCTAGGTAGAGATTGCGGGTTGCACTCAGCATTTGCGTGCGGTGTTCTCTGCAGGTGGGAGATTTGTGCGTGTGTATGCATCGATACCGCACAGTGTGGGCTTGGTGATTAGCTCACAGATTGCAGTGTGATACTAGAGCATGCGAGGCTTGTATTGACATTGCAGGAGCTCTATTTTGGAGTGTGTCTCACAGGTTTTACATTGTGTTTCTGGCCATATTTGTAGACAGTTTCCAGGTGTTGTTGGTGAGGTGGTTTTGCTTTCTAGTTTGCTACATTGTGCTCATGGCAGAGACAGGTGATCGCTCAGATTATGATCTCTCCGAAATGTGCATGTTTGATGGGTCAGACTTTGTAGCATGGAGAGAGTGTATGCTTGATGCATTGACACAACGAGGGTTGCATCGACCATTGAGTGGTGATGTAGGTAGACCTTCAAACATGTCTGACGATCAGTGGCAGGAGCTAGAGCAGATGGCACTATCTACACTCTCTTTGCACCTTGCGGAATCTGTATATGCTCTTGTTATGTATGAGACTACTTCGAGAGCACTTTGGTGCAGATTACATGAAATGTATGATAGATATGAGTCATCACGGACTCGTGTGAGACATGTACATTCACGAGTACGCCGACAGGTGACATGTTGGTATTGTGGTCATTCTGGACACGTTAGACGGCGCTGTTTTCGTCGTATGAGACATCGTAGGAGACATGGTAGTCTCAGAGATGTATGTAGTGATGCCATGGACTCAGCTACTTTGACAGTTGAGGCACATGTAGTGTCGGAGTATCCTAGTGACGGGGATGTCACTTTTACCTCGAGCTATGCACGAGATGCTATACATGTGGATAGTGCACTCCCTTCGCAGTGGTTGCTAGACGCAGATGCTATGTTTCATGTCACGCCGCATCGTGAATGATTTTGTAGCTATTCTAGCGGGATGCTTGGCAGTGTACGTTTGACCGATGGATCAGTGCATGCGATAGCAAGTGCAGGAGATGTGAGACTGTCATTACCGAGTGGTGCATCTTACTTGTTACGACATGTGCGCTATGTACCAGATTTGACAGTGAGTTTGATCTCGATTGGTCAGCTTAGAGATTGTGGATGTCAGATTTCGCTACGAGAGTGAGATTTTGTGATGCATTTGGGTTCGCTAGTGATTGCGAGAGGTGCCAGGAGTGGTACAGGTTACCCATTGCATGTGGATCACGGGAGAGACGGTGTTGTCTCTGTGATCATGCAGCCAGGTAGAGAGCGAGAGAGCAGGGCTAGTCTCTTTTGCTTGTGGGTTGCAGGATGCTTTGCATGGAGTGCAGAGCAGTGACCTTGTTGTGCAAGTTGCGTCTACGAATACACATGTAGAGTGGGACAGCTCTAGTGAGTCACAGCAGGATGAGTCATCAGAGGTGATGACAGAGATGACTCACATGGATGCTGAGATGTTGGCTATTGTGGAGTCATTCCTTGATATGCTTATGCCAGAGCTTGATGCAGATTCAGGACAGATGGATACTCTTGGTACACATGTGATATGTGGTGGGCACGAGGAGTCACTCCAGAGCTCGGAGTCAGAGTGCCATGGTCTCTATGATAGGGGACAGGATTGCCATGAGTTGAGTTCTAAGTTGGAGGTGGCAGAGGTTGCCAGGGTTGCATCAACGTTCGGTGTCCTCATGTACAAGATGCTGATCTCGAGGCCCGACATAGCAGCTGCAGTGGGAGCATTTGCAGCAGAGTTGATTAATTGTTCGACGACTGATCTCGGCATAGATCATAGGGGAGGTTTGCAGGTATTGGACGAATACTTGCAGGAGTGCATGATCTCTTGTAGACTCTTTGTAGAGCTTGGAGCTAGCTCTATGTGGCTTCCGCAGCGGGATGTTTGTCTATCAGTAGAGCCGGATGCACTAGCTCATCGAGAGTCAGTGGGCATAGGTTGAGAGAATATCTCACCTTCTATTAGTTGTACACTAGTAGATCTTGCTTAAAGGCGCATTGGCCTTTAAGTGGGAGGTTGTTGGGGTTAAGGCCTATGTGCCTTGACCGGTCGCCCAGGTCATGGGCGCCCGCCCACTGTTACCCTATACTTATAGTGAGTATATTGTATAGGGGGAGCTGCCACTTCACAGTCTCCCCACCCACATCGTGTGTGTGTCTCCTTCTCTCTCTCTCACTCTCTGTCTGTGGTGCTCCCCGATCCCCTTCAATAAGGTTTCTCTCTCTCTCTCTCTCTCTCTCTCTCTCTCTCTCTCTCTCTCTCTCTCTCTCTCTCTCTCTCTCTCTCTCTCTCTCTCTCTCTCTCTCTCTCTCTCTCTCTCTCTCTCTCTCTCTCTCTCTCTCACCCAACTCCTGCTGCCTCCTCCATCTCTGTGTGTCGTGTGTCGTCTCTGTCAAGCTTGCATCGTGCCCTGCAGGACTGCCTCCCTCGACATAGCCCGTGATGTGCAAATACGGTCTCTGATCTCTCTCTCTCTCTCTCTCTCTCTCTCTCTCTCTCTCTCTCTCTCTCTCTCTCTCTCTCTCTCTCTCTCTCTCTCTCTCTCTCTCTCTCTCTCTCTCTCTCTCTCTCTCTCTCTCTCTCTCTCCACATAGGCCGTAGGCCGCCCGGCCAAGCTCTTCTCAGGCCCTCATGCCGACATGCATGCAGGCTACACCATCCATCCCAAACTCTTCTCAAGCCCTCGTGCCGATATGCAGGCTGCACCGGGCTTGGGTACACCAGTCCTTTCAGGCTGTATGGCATACCGAATGCGGCTATGGCTACACCACCTTGTGTGATACAGTTTTCCTTGCTGGGTGTGTATAGCAACCAATTACTGATTCGGTGAAGCGGACTCTTGGGCTGCACAAGCTGCTGCAATAATATCCACCTAAGTACAGGTAGTAGCATGGCCTGGGCATTCAATACCATAGTGCCAAGCTCAAGAACCTCATCATTGTGGCCTATTTACCCGAGGCTATCCAATTACCAGCAACCATCGCCTGCGTAGGGGCCGTGACCCGCATGTTTCCTACTCAGCAGGCTGTGATCGCCATAGAGACAGACACGCGACGCGCATCAGAAGCTTCACAACCCCCTTCTTCCTCTCCAACACACGGGACGGGACCCTCAACAATTTGGAGATCAAGGTCTGAGGTATGAAGGAGACGGCGACCCTGGATTCGCGCGCTCTCTATCCGAGACATGTAAACACTCTTAGGGTCTTAGGGTCTGTGGTTATTGTCGAAGCTTGGCTAAATTGCAAATCACCAGTATTAATGCTGCTACGCGTTCATACTGTTGTTGCTGAGGGCCGGACCCTGGTTGATGAAAATGAAGCTGATTGTTGTTGCTGTGCTGTGTAACTGCATATTGTTGTTGCTAAGGCCGGACCTTGGTTGACGAAAATGAAGTTGACTCTGAGCCGGTAGGCTGCATGTGCACAGACTGGCGGTCGACGGTGGCCGGTGAAGCCTCAACCGCCGGTGCATGTGCGCAAAAGCCACAATTCGGTCGGTGAAGATTCTACTGCGCTGCAAACGGCCGGCACGAAGCATGTGTGTAGCCTCTCTCTCTCTCTCTCTCTCTCTCTCTCTCTCTCTCTCTCTCTCTCTCTCTCTCTCTCTCTCTCTCTCTCTCTCTCTCTCTCACCCAATGCAGGGCGGGAAGCGGGTGATGTGGAAACTCTCTTTCTCTCTCTCCTCCAAGTGGCCTCCAAACAAGGCATCTGTAGAAATTCCATGTAACTGCCAACCTATTGTATGGCTATTTAAAAGGGTCCATTCACAAGAAGATTTAGAAATTTTCTCATGTAGGAAAAGGGAGACTTTTTCAGTGTTTTTCATACAACGCATAACATCATGAGCTTCTGCTCGGGAGGGAAACTTGAATTTCTCCCACTTTTTAGATCAAAATTCAAGGGGAAACTTGAATTTCTCCCGGTTTTTAGGTCAAAAAATTTGAAGCTTTTGCCGGTAATTACACTAAAACTTGTGTAAATTCTCCGGTTTTCTTAAAGGCAAGCTTGACATCTAACCGGGATTTTACAATTTCAACCGGTTAAAATACACTAGACCTCGGTTTTTTTCTAGCACTGGTGCCAACCTATTGTATGGCTATTTAAAAGGGTCCATTCACAAGAAGATTTAGAAATTTTCTCATGTAGGAAAAGGGAGACTTTTCCAGTGTTTTTCATACAATGCATAACATCATGAGCTTCTGCTCGGGAGGGAAACTTGAATTTCTCCCAGTTTTTAGGTCAACACAAAATTCAAGGGGTAACTTGAATTTCTCCCGGTTTTTAGGTCAAAATTTGAAGCTTTTACCGGTTTTCTTAAAGGCAAGCTTGACATCTAACCGGGATTTTACAATTTCAACCGGTTAAAATACACTAGACCCCGGTTTTTTTCTAACACTCGTGCCAACCTATTGTATGGCTATTTAAAAGGGTCCATTCACAAGAAGATTTAGAAATTTCCTCATGTAGGAAAAGGGAGACTTTTTCAATGTTTTTTTCATACAATGCATAACATCATGAGCTTCAGCTCGAGAGGCACCGCGTACCTAGCTAGGTGCGATTGTGGACACGGGACCACTGGTCCCCCCGTCGGGACGGTGGTCCCCTGCCCCCAATCGTACCTAGCTAGGTATGCCGTGCCTCCCTCACAGAAGCTCATGATGTCGCGTTAAGTCATAATGTGGGAATTATTGTGAGAATCTGTCCAAAACTTATTGTGATTGAGTCTACCCTCCAACGCGAATCATTTGCGTCGTGCGTGAGACAATAAAAAGGCTTTGGGGTGGAGGCAAATCATTATATCTTTTTATTTTCGCCATAAAAGGCGAGAGTGAGCAAGGCGACAGGCTTGCTGGAGTGGTTAGATGCGCGCAAGGATGGGGTCGGGGGTAGGGGACACTCAGAGCTTGGGGTGGAGGCAAATCATTATATCTTTTTTTGCATAGATTGCCAATGTGAGCCATGCGGCGGGCTTGCTGGAGTGGTTGAGTGCGATTGACAGGCGCGGGTTAGAATTCCGATGTTTACTTTTGTAAAGGTAGGAGATCTTTGGGAGAGAATCTGGTAGAAGAATCTGAGTGCAAATTGAATAAAATAGTAGAGGAGCGAGTAGGCACAATATAAGTAATTAATGGTGCTCTCTATGTTGTTTCACCTGGATATGGTTTCTTTACCATAGGGATGAGACTTGTGAGACCTTTATAAATGGCACACACTTGTGGAGAAGTACTTCCAATGAAATGATGTAGTTCTGCTATCTGAGGGAAGCAACATAGAGAGACTTTATGAAAGTACTCTATTCGGTAAGCCTTGAAGATTTTGGAGCCTTAGTGTACCTATGCAGGTTCCATCACTTGAGAGTGCCCTTTATTTGATGTTACTGGTTGATGACTCCAATCATTTCGCCTGGATATATTTTATTTATCGTAAGATGAGACCTTTGATAAATTGGTATATATGCTCATGAAGCAATACTTTCGATGCCTCAATCCATTTCCAAAGAAGTAGAGGGGGAACTTGGGAAGTTTGTCTTGAAAGTCCAATAAAAATATTATATATGCTAGCTATAACACTTTTTCCAAAAGCTAGCGCTTTTATGGTCTAGTGTAGGAGGATATCATAGTCCGGAGAGATGATATCTTTGACAAGCATCTTCTTAATGAAAGCAGGAAAAAAAAATTGGGCGTAAAAAACGTTTTTTTAGACATACAAAATTCCTTTCCTTTAATTTGCCAAGGGGAAATTTTGAAAAAATAAGGTTATTTTTTGAACTTTTTACACTATTTTTGTCTATTTTGGAGCGGAATTTTGCCTTTTTGCCTTGCCCTCAACCGGCAGTTTTGAAATTGAGAACGGCACAATATTAAGTTGAAACACATTTTTCCTGAACATTGCGGGCCATGCGAGACGAACTCGTGTCCTTTGACGGTTATCTCGCACTGATGCTTTTGGGGCGGAATTTGGCCTTTTTCCCTTGCCCCTCACCTTTCCTTGATTTTTTGGAGCAAAGTTTCACTTTTTCCCTTGCCCCCAACTGGCTCTTTTCAATTGCTAGACCGAAAGTTTATTAAGAAAAAAAGGTTGTTATCCAGGGTTTGGCGGCGGAATTTCGCATTTTTCTTGCCCTAAAATGAAACTTTGGGAAATAGTTGTTTTGAAATTTTGGACATTAAGGTGTTAAAACCTTTTAAAACATACAAAATTCCTTTCCTTTTATTTTCCAAGGGGAATTTTTAAAAAATTAAGTTTAGTTCTTCTATTTTTTAACTATTTTTCTCTTTTTGGGGTAGAAATTCTCCTTTTCCCCTTGCCCTCAATCCACATTTTTTAAATTGAGAACGACACAATATTATGCTAAAACTCATTTATCTTGAACACTACAGCCCATTCGAGGTGGACCCATGTACTTTGATGGCTATCTCACACCCATGCTTTTGGGGCAAAATTTGGCCTTTTCCCCTTGCCCTCACCTTGCTTTTGGAGTATAGAAAACCGTTTTTCATTCGTACAAAATTCCTTTCCTTTAATTTGCCAAGGGGAATTTTTTTATAAAAGTTTACATATAATGCCTTATTGGTGTGCCAGGCACTCTAGAAAGAGAACACTAACTGTAAATGCCCTCGATTGGCATTTTTGACATTGAGAACCACACAATATTAAGCTGGGACACATTTTTTCCAAACATTGTTGCGAGGCGAACCCATGTACTTTGACGATTGTCTTGCACCCGTGCTTTTGGGGCGGAGTTTGGCCTTTTCCCTTTGCCCTCAAGTTATTGCCAAGCTTGCACTAATTTTCTCAAATTTTTTGGGGTGGAGTTTCACCTTTTCCCCTTGCCCCCACTTGGTGCTTTCCGATTGCTAGATCGAAAGTTTTTTAAAAAATTGGTTGTTTTCCAGGGTTTTGCACTACTTTTTCTCTATGGGTGGAATTTCGCATTCTCCCCTTGCCCTCAACCGGGACTTTTTATTAACAAGGGGAAAGTTTGGAAACTAGGGTGTTTTTGCATTGTTTTCCTCGATCTTGGGGCGGAATTGGTGTATAAGCTTAGGAAGCCGTGTGATAGTGGACATAGTTGCACCACAACTAAGTCTATTATTATAATGGTAGAAAATGGTACGATGTTAAGCTGAGATGCATTTTTTCCGAACACATTGTGTGTGTGTGTGTGTGTGTGTGTGTGTGTGTGTGTGTGTGTGTGTGTGTGTGTGTGTGTGTGTGTGTGTGAGAGAGAGAGAGAGAGAGAGAGAGAGAGAGAGAGAGAGAATAAGATCTAATTCCATATATTGGTTTTTGGCATTGAAAAGGCCCAAAGCAAGAAGCCAAGTCCAAGGTTGAAGGCAAGCAAATCCGAGGCAAAGAGTGAGCAAATCCAAGGCACCACGAGTGAATTCGAGGCAACAAAGGCGGAGGAAAATCTTGACTAAATTTGAAGGTTTTCCCTAAACTGTATGCCATTCTCACCTTTGACTTGGGATTTCAAGGTCTAAATGAAAATTTAAAAATTACAATTTTTAGGCGTAAATATCATAATTTGTCAGGTGGGATTACACTAAACCGGTCCTCTTGACATTGCATTTTCTTTGCGTTTTGTGGGTGCAATCACCTTATGGTGTTCTCAAGGTCAAAATGAAAATCTCAAGGTAAATATTAAAATTTGTTAGGTGGGACTACACTAAGCTGATCTTTTAGAGCACTCCCATAGCCAAATGTTTTTTTTCAAAACACTCATGATGAAGGGCACGACGAATTAGGCTAGCCCTCCACTATATTTGGAGATTTCTAAATTAAATTCCTCCAAGTTTCATGCGTGCTATCACCTTGGGGTGAAATTTAGAGATAAATCTCAAAATTCATAGGTGGGATTGCACTTAAGTTAAGATGCTTTTCTCCAAAACATGGGTGCTTTGAGTTTCATGGGTGCTATCACCTTGAGGTGAAAGCTTAGAGGTGGATCTCAAAATTCATAGGTGGGATTGCACTAAACTTGGATTTTTCCTGTGTGTCAATGAGTGGTGGTCTTTTGACGTGGTGTGTTTTCCCTTGGGACCTGAAAGAGAAGCAAAAGCCTTTAATTTGGTGATGGTTCAAATGGTCTCACCTACAATCAATATTGTGTGGTTGACTTTATCATGATTGAGATTATTTGGCCCTCTTTTTTAAAATAAGATATCCATGGATGGAAGTACACTAAACCAATCTTTAAGCACTCCAATACACAATGATTTTTCCCAAAATGTGAGTGGTGAAGATGGTGGTGGCAAAGGGAAACCCTTGCCTATATTTGAAGTTTTTTACACCCTAAATTCCTTTGAGCTTTGGAGGTGTTCTTGCTTTCCAGTTGGAATTTAGAGTTGAATTCCAAATTTGCAAGTGAGAATGCACTAAACCTAGGTTTGAACAATGTTTAAAGGAAAATTATAGCTTTTGAGACAACTATCTCCCTCCCCCGTCCCTCTTTCTATCATAGCCACTTTTGGCCATGAGCTATCCTCTATGTCTTTGTAGGTTTTCTCAGCTTCAAATAATGATTTCAAAAGTAAATTCAAAAGAAAAAGTTAGGTGGGATTACACTAAACATAGCTCTTTTTTGAGCACTTGGATAAAAACTATCAATGCTACAATACTTGAGAGCTTTTTGATTTCTTTTGGAGTGATTTAGTCTATCACCCTGCTAAAACATCTCTCTCTCTCTCTCTCTCTCTCTCTCTCTCTCTCTCACACACACACTTTTGAACACTAGCTACCTCTCTACACCTTTGCACCATAGCCTTCGGGACCATTGGGATTACTACACCTATGTTCTATCACGCTGCCATGATGTCTAAATTGATTATACATATTGAACTGTTAAAAGAGTCCCAATGGAACCTCGTCTCAACATCTCCAAGCATCAGGCAAGTGCATGATTCACGCTCATGAGAAAAGCCGCTCTATTTCTTTTTTTTTACACATGAAACATGCAATTCCTAGCCTTGTGAAGCGTGCACACACACACACACACACACACACAGGGAGAATACAACCTCATCTCAACATATCTTAACATTAGGCAAGTGCATGATTCACACTCATGACAATAGTCATTCTGCATTTTTTTTTTAAAACACATGGCACATGAAATTCCTAGCATTGTGAGGTATAGAGAGAGAGAGAGAGAGAGAGAGAGAGAGAGAGAGAGAGAGAGAGAGAGAGAGAGAGGAAGGTAGAGCGGTCAAGAAAATTTGTGACAAAAACTAACCCCAAAATTTTCTATTGCGAAGGAAACCCAAGTGATTCCTCATATTACAGTGGAAAACGTAGAACTCCTTACCTCATTTATGTTATTCTGAGAAATATTGCATGAGATAAGCAAGACCCCTTGAAACTCTTGCGCTTAGCATAGCAGTCATAAAAAGTGGAGAGGGAGCTGGGAGAGCCAGTCTATTGCAACGGGGCAAGAAACTCTGATAACCAATCTACCAAACTTTAAGATTCCTCTGCTTCTTCATGCAGGTAGCCATGATAGGCACGTTTTGTAGCACAATAGGAAGACCCCATTACGGGGCAGGTTTTGAATGTCATACGGGCAATGCTAATAGACTTGCTGATGAGTCTTGATACCTAAGCATACTACGGTCCATGCGGTGAGTTCAATAGTTCATCTCCTTGCATGGTTGATGGCCGATGTATTAGAAAATATCCACGTTCATTTTGTGAGCAAACAAGCATGGATAATAATGGCTACCCCATTTATGTGCGACGAAACAATGGCTTCACCGCCAAGGTTAGGGGTTCTACTATTGATAACCGATGGATTGTGCCATATAATCCTGTTTGTCAACACTATTTAGTGCGCATATCAATGTTGAGGTATGCTCGACAATTTCAGCCGTCAAGTATGTCTATAAGTACATCTACAAGGGGCATGATAGGGCAATTGTAAGATTCCATACATCGCTACATGATGCAGAAAGGGTGAACATTGATAAGATAGACATGTACACAGATGGCCGCTATGTATCTGCATCTGAGTCTTGCTGGAGAAGTTTTTAATATCCTTTGCACAATGACGTACCAGTTGTTCAGAGATTGAGCGTACATGTTCCAGTTGGTCAAATGGTGACTTTTCGAGATAATGATAGACTTAATGATGTCTTGCAAAGAGATAATGCAGAGAATACCACTTTGACAGAGTGGTTCACATGCAACTTGGAGAATCCTGAAGCAAACGATAGTTTGTACATTGATTTTCCTTAAAAGTGGGTGTGGAATTCGGGTTCCAAGAAATGGACAAAGAGACGTCGTGGGGACACTATTGGGTGGATGTATTTTGTGCAGCCCTTTGCAGGTGAACGATATTATGTTCGTTTGCTTTTGACTATTTATAAAGGATGTAAATCATTTGAGGATCTACGCTCCGCAAATGGTGTATTGTTTCCAACATTCAAGGCAGCATGCATTGCAAGGGGTATCTTGGAAGATGATGGGGAATGATTCGGATGCATGGAGGAAGCTTGCAGTATACATACAGGCTTGCAATTGAGACATTTGTTTGTGACCATTCTATTGTTTTGTGAACCCTCCTCCCCTCATCTCTTATGGGAAATATTTCGATGTTTTTCGTATGAGGACTATCAACACATGTTGGAGATGAGATATGAGTCGTTAGATGGTTGTACACAGGTTGTTGAAGGGTATGCATTGAGAGATTTGCATAACATTCTTGGTACTTTTGGACGAAGTTTAGCTGAATTTCCTGGAATTCCAATGCTTGATGAACGCTTTGTGACACGTGATGAAAATAGCTTGCTTTTCCAAGAGAAATGCCTTGACACAATGAAGATCAAAGGATTGCTTTTGAGGCAGTGTTGCATGGACTGACTATTGATGGTGGGGCTATTTTTTTCCTAGATGGTCCCGCAGGGACTGGGAAAACTTATTTGTATAATTGTTTGTTGTCACGTGTGCGTGGAGAAGGAGAAGTTGCATTGGCCACAGCATCTTCTGGTACTTCAGCATTGCTATTGCGAAATGGACGCACTGCACATTCTAGATTCAAGATACCCTTGGATCTTGATAATTGTAGCACATGCAATATCCCTGTTTAGGGTCAACTTGCTGAATTGCTTAGAATGTGCAAGTTGATTGTGTGGGATGAGGCTCCTATGATGCATCGATATGCCTTCGAAGCTTTGGACAGGTCTTTGCAAGATATCATGTGCTCAACAAATCCATTTGGTGGAAAAGTGTTGCTTCTTGGGGGAGATTTCAGACAGATCTTACCAGTGGTGTTCCAGGGAGCGCGTGCTGACATTGTTGATGCTAGACTTTGTCGATCGCACTTATGGAATCATGTGAAGATTCTTAGATTGGCACATAACATGCGTGTGGGAGGTAGTGATGTTGCAAATTCTGCCTATAGAGAATGGCTTATGGATGTAGGAAATGGGACTTTGACAATCCGTGATGAACAAATGATAGAAATCCCCCGTCACATGGTGCTTTCTTCATCCTCATTGGATGTATTGATAGGTTGCATCTATTCAGAAATTGATAAAGATGTGGTCCATGCAGAATACTTCAGAGAGCGGGCCATCCTTGCTCCAAAAAACTCCGAAGTTGATATTGTCAATGCTAAGGCCCTGTACACAATAAAAGGTGATGTTGTGCAATACTTTAGTGCTGACTCCGTGGTGGAAAACTCCTTGCAAGATCCTTTCTTATACTTTGTGGAGTTTTTAAATAGTCTCACCTTGGGTGGTGGATTTCCAACACATTGCTTGGAGTTGAAAATGAATGCCCCAATAATTCTACTACGGAACATTGATCCAAGTCGAGGTCTATGTAATGGGACACGCTTGGTGTGCAAGGCATTTCATGCAAGAGTTTTAGAGGTAGAATTTATTACAGGTACACGGGTAGGCACTTGGGTTTTCATCCCTCGAATATGTTTTGTGCATTCTGGTACAAAGTTGCCATTTGTTCTTAGACGGAGGCAGTTCCCATTTAGATTGACTTTTTGTATGACGATAAATAAGTCACAAGGACAAAGCATTGCCATGTTGGGCCTATACCTGGTGACACCGGTCTTCACTCATGGACAACTGTATGTTGCATTGTCACGTACACGTTCAGCCACTGGAGTGAATATTCTCCTACGTGACATTGATGTAAACGCAACAACTGCACTAACAACAAACATTGTGTACCATGAGATATTAAACAATGCCATATGAAGGTTCCAATCCTTATTTCTATATGACGATAAATAAGTCACATGGCCAAAGCATTACCATGTTGGGCCTATACCTAGTGACACCGGTCTTCACTCATGGACAATTGTATGTTGCATTGTCACGCGCACGCTCAACTATTGGAGTGAAAATTCTCCTACGTGACGTTGATGTAATTACAAAACAATTGCACTAACAATAAACATTATGTACCATGAGATATCAATCAATGCCATATGAAGGCTCCAATCCTTCTCATCATTGTCTTCTTCTTTATATATGTTTCAAATCATAAAATATTTTGTGAATTAATGTTCTACCTCTCTCCATAACATATACTAAACCATGTCATGTGAAGGTTTTGTTCCTTCCTCACATTGTCTATTTTGTGGTTTCTATTTGGGTATATAGATCATGGATCAAATGACTTACATCTCCGAGGTGTCCTTTCTATTAAATGTAGAAGATCATCCACATCCTGGTATGTTTTTGTCCACCATTAAGACATGATGTGGAGACTTATTCTGTTATCTTTGGGACCTTGATTTTTTTTCCATTATTTTAAGCAGAGCCACTTTTTTGGTGTGCACCTTTGTCGCACAAAAAAATTGTTAGGACCATCCGCAAGCACTACAAGACCAGGTGTGTGTGCATGAAATCAGAAATTCACGGCATAAAGTAAGATTCATGGTTTTTTTGTTTCCTTATGTGTTACGGACCTTAGGAAGTTGCCATCTATCGATATCTTCACATTGTGTATTTTGGCGTACTCCTCCGAGGTTGAGTACGGTGTCTACTCGGTAAGGAAGGAGTGTGTGTCTTCCCAAGATGAAGATGATGCTCAATGGTTTGCTAGATATGAAGGATACTCCGTTCCCGATGATTGGGAGTACCTCCAGAGTTCTAGGTTCGCTGAGTTGATCTACCAAATCTACTTGCCTAAACAACTTGCATGTTTGGCAGTACCATACATAGCTGCAATAACTGGTATGTGTAAATTGTTGTGTTTGGTGCTTCAATTGTATTATTTTAAAAAAAGTCTCCCTTTTTTACTACTATTGTTTGTTAATCCAGGAGATAATCAACCTTGGGATGGAAAAACGGTCCTTAATTTAGGAATGGAGAAACTCCAAGCCGATTGCCAATTTCATGATGAAGCGAGCTACGTTGATATTGCCTCTTAGATCATTTGTGGCACGATAATGTCCTTGATTGTGTTTGCTTCTATGACAAACACACAATAGCTTTGCCATGCTTGTGATCCATTTTAGGCAATGCTCTTTGAAAATCTGGATACATTTCTAAATGTCTTGGTGTTTATTATTACTTTATAATTCTATGCAATAGAAATTTCCACTTGCGACTTGAGTTTGAGGGATCCAAGATATTACATTCATATCTTAGAAATCTTTGTTTAATCACAACAATTCTATGCATTGATCCTCACGTTTGTGAGAGGATAGGTTGCTGTGTTGATAGAGAGAGAGAGAGAGAGAGAGAGAGAGAGAGAGAGAGAGAGAGAGAGAGAAAATCATGCATGTTGCTTGATGAAAACATTAAAGTCTCTCTGTGTCTTTTCTTGAACTTGCACCTCTTATGATTTGTGTAGATTATGTTTTTTTGTATGATAAGATGTTATGTTCGTAATATTGTGCAAGGGATTGCTTCCTTTGTGGTAGTTGACACATAGTTCAACTTTATATGCATTGTGATGTACTTTTAATGGTAAAACTATGGAAAACATGAATAACAATGCCATCGTTGAGACCGAGTCGGATGGTATTGAGTCCACTCCTCCAAGGTTTGCCAATGTTCGAGCGGCAAAGAGAAGTGCTCGATGTGTGGGATCGTCTTCTATCAATCCTGTGGTAAATGATGGGAATCATGAAATCATGGCTGCATTATGGGACTTCTTTGTCCATAGTGAGTCTAGGCAATTGGACTTTGAACGACACTTGGAAGCACTTTTGGACGTGGCTCAGTAAGCGAATGGCCAACAAATTGTAGACCTTCGCAATGAGGTGCGTTTATGTGCACAACGCTTCAATGGAGGAATGGCCCAGGTTGAGGAGAATCAATTCAACATGCTAGTGCGCATGGAGCAACAATTTGAATCAATGCAAAGCTCACACATGCCCAATAGGGAAATCCAGGTCTAAATTGATGCACTTAAGGACCAGGTCCTTGCTTTGGAAGGAGAGGTAACCCGACTCAAGGTCCATTTGAATCGATTGAATGCATTGATGACAAAGATGGCTCGAGCTTCTGATGGTCGTGCCATATAGCAACATTCAACCTTGGCTACTAGAAATAGTTGAAGCACGTACTTTTGTGTCTTAATTTGATTCACTATGTTGATGTACTAAAGCATACCTTGCTTTGAATTGCGTTGATAGGATAAATTAGTGAACGTGTTTTTTTTTTGTTTTATACTTGTGTTGTTTAATCTACATGGCATGAATCCATAGAGTATAATTAAATTAAGTTTTGAGACTTTGGTTGAGATGATATTTTTGGTCAAAACAATATGAGGTACTACCTTTGTGGCTTGCGGTCATAAGGTAGCATGTTTTTAGAAAAGAGGCTTCCATCGTTACAACTACGCTTAGCTATGTGAGCTTCAGGGACGTTGCAATGAAATACTTGGAAGCTTGATAGATTCCATGATATTTTTCCACTCTCTACATTTCATTCTAAAAGTTATCTTTAGGTTTACAAGTAGAAATTGTCTTACTTCTTTAGATTTGGTTCACTTTATGCACTCTCAAATAATTGGGTAGCACTTTCCAGACCCCATTATTAGTTCGTAATGACCATTGTAGACAACTTCAGATTGGGGTCATGCACATCAAACCACTTCAATGGGATATTTTATTGTATTGATGCATATGCACGTGCCTAAATTTTGTTTTCTCTTTGCAAACAACAAACTTCCTCCTATGAAACCCTTTGCCTTTGGAAATTAGGGACCATTGAGACCCTGTTATGATGTGTATCCACAAAGTATGTATAATGTATCCTAATTGTGGAAGGTTCAAACAAGACGATAGAGTTTGTGGGATTATTTTTACAAAAGCGTCATCGATGTATGATAGTGTAGGAAATTTGAATGTTATTATTGAGACTCCACCAAAGCATCCTTTGCCACTAACTATTTTGTTGATTGTTTCCTAAGAGTTTTGACATTTTGCATGGAGTGGAAATGTCAATCGTAAATAAGATCTGTCGGTGTTTGAAGGTTTATTGGTATTGCATTTGAAGTTATTCTCTTTTCTTAAAATCTCAAAACTATGTGTTGCTGCTGCTTTAAGTTGTTGCATATGCGTGATATTTTTCATGTTTTTCCATCTCATTATGTGAAAATGTTGAAAATTTAAGCCTTATGTACACATAAACGAGTAGATTTTTGTAGCTCTTTATGCATGTCTATGAGTGATCGAGAACTAAGATTTTGTTACAAACTTCAAAGTTTCAATGGTATCAATAGTGTGCTCTTTTGGATTACACCAACATGTGGATCGAATACTATAGTTGCTATGTTGATTCAATTCTCTATACACTTTGATAGTCATGAAAAGCTGATGTTATGATGTTTCTTGGACGGGGTTGAAATATTGTATTTATAGATGCCACGTTAAAGAAGGCATTGGACAATATCTACGTTTAGCTGGATGCTTCATCATCCGCCGTTTCTTATCTATGGTAGGATCTAAGTATATCCTTTGAAAATTTTCCACCTTAGTGTTCAAACTAACAATTTTCTCATTTAGATCCACCTGGTTGGAGAGGCCCACTTAGTACGCGTGATGTTGTAAACATTATTGAAAGCTTTGAAGTTGTTAGGTAAGGAACACCAATGAAGCACAATGCTTTTTTATTGAACTTATTGTAATTAACCAATTGGCTTGCAGGAATCACTATTATCGTGATAACATTTTAATGGAAGTGCATGAGTTTTTTGGAGGACTCCAAGGGTATTTTCATATCAGTGTGGCTTAGAATCGTAATGCAGTTTCAGCTCGCATAAGGGTTCGCGAGCTCAGAGATCTCTTGCCGGTCAATGCAGAATACTCTTATAGGGATAGATATGAGAATTGGAGGATTGTGTTATACACCCTGTGTGAGGGACATCGTCATTTTGGTAGGAGCGTTCATTGTGTGGGTCCATGGGCTCTACGAGTACCAAATGCAACATCCCGAAGGCTGTCATTTTGAAGTTGCAGCTGTTTTGTTAGTTAAGATTTAGTGACTTTCAAAAAAGTTTCTTTAGAGACGAATATTAGGGCTTACAAAGACTACTTATAGTAATGGAAGTGGATTGTTGTTTTTCTTTTAGTTTCCCTTTTCCCGTCTCTCTCTCTCTCTCTCTCTCTCTCTCTCTCTCTCTCTCTCTCTCTCTCTCATCCCCCCCCCCCCCCCAACCTCATGTGTAGTCTTTTAAGTTTATGTTATGTAGTTGTTATGTTCATTCAATTCTCTATGCACTTTCTATTGTCGCACAAAGCCAGTGTGATTTAGGTTGATACCATAATGCAATTGGTTAATTACATAATGCAATTTAAGATATGGTTGTCACTACCTTCAATTGGATGCATAAAAAATACTTACACATGTTATCCTTCTAAAGAAGGGGGGAGGGGGGGTTACACAAAATTGAATGATACTCCTTCTTGGCCACAGCAACGCGCGGGTCACATACTAGTAAATGTTGAAGTTTGATTGCACATAACAAAAAGGTTACCTTCAATGGAGGTTTTATTACTTAATGTGAATTTACTTTTGGAAGCTATAACAAAAAAAGAATAATTTTAATGATTTTTTTAATGGAAATATAATTTTTGAAGATATATTTGGCTTTATCTTTTCAAGGGTATTTTTTCAAGACCAATATTGATATGTTTTAGAAACTTTTGGAAGTATGTATCTCTTTAAAGAGCTTGAGAAAAAGAAAAAAGCTCGCCTAACGTCGACTTGGGCAGTTTCGCTTTGAGGACTTGCACGGCATGTAAATGCAAGGGTCGTTATCCACATTATTGACCATGAATATGAGAGAGAGAGGGAGAGAGAGAGATTGCCTGTGTGCATATACATGTATATTTATGAGGAGGAGAGCGAGAAAGAAAGATTGTACCGTTGAGCTCACGCACTTTTCATTCTTTCAAGATATTATTTTTTAACATTAGTGTACTTTTAAAAGGACAGCTAAAGTTTTTCACCCATAGAAATGATTTAAATGCCTGACAAAGACCACCGCTCACATTAACACCCCAAATCGGTAGAGAGATTTCTAAGTTGATGGACCTTTTACCAATTCTTGGATATTTTGTTCTTTTCATTTTTAAGAGTTAAGATGTGGGCCACGCTTAAAAATCTATGAATTCCTTAAATTTTGACATGCAAGGGTGTCAATCTAAAATCAACGAGAGAGAACATCCCAAATGGTTAGAGAGATTTCCGAGTTGATGGACCTTTTACCAATTCTTGGATATTTTGTTCTTTTCATTTTTAAGAGTTAACATGTGGGCCATGCTTAAAAATCTATGAATTTCTTAAATTTTGACAGCCAAGTGTGCCAATCTTAAATCCATGAGAGAGAACACCCCAAATGGGTAGAGAAGATTTCGTAGTTGATGAACCTTTTACTAATTCTTGGATATTTTGTTCTTTTTATTTTTTAAATTTAACATGTGGGCCATGCTTAAAAATCTATAAATTCCTTAAATTTTGGTAGGCAAGGATACAAATCTAAAATCAATGTGTGTGTGTGTGTGTGTGTGTGTGTGTGTGTGTGTGTGTGTGTGTGAGAGAGAGAGAGAGAGAGAGAGAGAGAGAGAGAGAGAGAGAGGACAATTTTTTAGTGACGTATTCAATGTGTTGAAATGCAAAGTCCAACAAATGACGCAGGAGGAGAGAGGAAAACAAAACAAAATGTTAGTGTGTAGGAAGAATCTAAAGTGACTTTAAAAGTTACAAGACAAGTCTTCAACAAAAGTGAATATCTATGGAGAGAGAGAGAGAGAGAGAGAGAGAGAGAGAGAGAGAGAGAGAGATATATATATAGATATATATAGATATATATATATATATATATATATACATACATATATATGTATGTATATATATATATGTGTGTGTGTGTGTGGTTGTGTGTACTATGTGTACATATAGATATATATGTATACATACATCCATACATACGTACAAGGATAGAAGCAAGTAAGAGAGTGGAGCAGAGACATTGAATTCAATTACGTTCCTATCATTGAAATGAATTATAGAACCCACTCCATTTATAAAAAAAGTTTTATTATTACATTGACTTCTCTTAGCTTTCATCTCTTCACACCATGCTAACTTATCTAATCTCTATAATCAAGCTTGGTAGCATTGTTAGATCAAGGTAGACCTAAAGGAGGAATCTCTCTCTCTCTCTCTCTCTCTCTCTCTCTCTCTCTCTCTCTCTCTCTCTCTCTCTCTCTCTCTACACACACACACACACACACCAATAGAATTAGAGCACTCCTACGTTTGTTGAACAAAGGTTAGCACCTCATGAAAAATAATGTCTATGTGAAGCTTCCAATCTTGGTATCAAAGAAGCCTTTGCAGCATCTATTAAGAGGTTGTGTCATGCATCACTTTTATAAATGCGATAGCCTATACATTTAGGAAGAGAGTATTGATAGTGTTATACTTGGAAGAGAAGATAGCCCTATGAAAATAGAGGCATTGTTTCCTTGGCCGCAGCAACGCGTGGGTCACATACTAGTAAAAATAAAAAGAACAAAATATCCAAGAATTGGTAAAAGGTCCATCAACTGGGAAATCTCTCTACCCATTTGGGGTGTTCTCTCTCATTGATTTTAGTTTGACACCCTTGCCTGCCAAAATTTAAGGAATTTATTGATTTTCAAGCATGGCCCACATCTTAACTCTTAAAAATAAAAAGAACAAAATATCCAAGAATTGGTAAAAGGCCCATCAACTTGGAAAAATCTATCTACAGATTTGGGGTGTTAATGTGAGGGTTGGTCTTTTTCGGGCATTTAATCCATTTTTGTGGTGGGTGAAAAACTTTAGCTATCCTTTTAAAAGTACACTAATGTCAAAAAATAATAACTTGAAAAACTGAAAAGTGCATGAGCTCAACGGTAAAATCTTTCTTTCTCACTATCTTCCTCATAAATGTACATGTATATGCACACAGGCAATCTCTCTCTCTCTCTCTCTCTCTCTCTCTCTCTCTCTCTCATATTCATGGTCAATAATGTGGAGAACGACCCTTGCATTTGCATGTCATGCAAGTTCTCAAAGTGAAACTGCCTCAAGTCGACGTTAGGCAAGCTTTTTTCTTTTTCTCAAGCTCTTTAAAGAAATAAATACTTCCAAAATTTTCTAAAACATATCAATATTCGTCTTCAAAAAATTCCCTTGAAAAGGTAAAGCTAAATATATCTTCAAAAATTACATTTCCATTAAAAAATCACTAAAATTATCCTTTTTTTGTTATATCTTCAAAAAGTAAATTCACATTAAGTAACAAAACCTCCACTAAAGTTAACCCTTTTTGTTATGTGCGATCAAACTTCAACATTTATTTTATGTAGAATAGAAAATCTTTTGACTTTACATTTGAAAAAGCAAAAGATTTACATTTGAAAAGGCTTGTCACTTCTTACATTATGCAAAGGCTATCTCTCTTACAATTTTACCCTTTACTTTTGCATTTTAGATTAGATGTTTTGTAAGCTATTTCTTGAAATGAACCATGGAGTGACACCTGGATGCACTCTCCTTCATTGAGAATTTTAAGCTACATTATAAAGAGTATAGAATACAACTTGGATTAGAAAAGGCAACGACCAGCTACTACTGGCCAAAAAATGTTCGCAAATGATTCGCTCATATTCTCGAAGGCGTGCCCTCAAGTTGTCAGGAGAGATCTGGAGATTGTGCAAACTTTTGTTGTGGCCTCGGGATCCAAGTGCAATATAGAGAAGTCAAGACTAATATCCCTATCGGAGAACGACTCTTTTGGCCCTACTGGACAGGAGAGATTATCTCAAAAGGGAGTGTATTCAGACACCTGGGAGCCCCCGTTGGGGTGGACATAACCCACAAGCAAATATTTCAATGGGTCCTTGAAAAAATAAGTTAAAAAATGAGAAGATGGGAGTTTGTTTTCCTCCCCTTCCAAAGCCGGATTAGAGTGATAAATGCTTTTATGATCCCGTATATTTCTTTCCGCAGCCCCGTGATCAAGATGGCTAAGTGTAATCAGAAAGAATTCTTAAAACCAATGAAAATGTTTCTTTGGAAGAACAACACTAAAACCTCCCGGCCATGGCACTGGGCTAGATGGGAGATAGTTGCTCGCCCATTAGACCAAGGAGGGCTCGGCATTCTTAACCCTATATCCCCTGTTGAGGCCCTTTGTGCCAAGTTTATGGTCTCATTGGCTAAATAGGACCAAGCTTGGGCTATCATGACCAAGGAAATGCTTGATGTAGTAAAACTGGGATAGAAAGGGAAAAAGTGGAAGGGGGTTGTGATGCACGACAAATTTCTCACCCCGAAGTGATCTTATCTTAGATCTGGTGGACTCTCAGGGGAGCTAATGAGGAAGTGCAAAAGTGTAGCTGAGGTATTGGAATAGGGGAAAGTAACCAAATACTTTAAGAACTCTATTTTGCATTGTTCCCTTTGGCTCTCTAAAATATTGGGGCCGCCGCATAGCCCATATTGGATAGAAATGGCCAGGAATGTGAATAATAAGGGGCTCGTTTGACTTGAGCAATTCTGGGATGGAAACAGGAAGTGCTGGAAAACTGTTGACTCTTTAGCCACCCAATTTCAATTGAATGGCTTTGAGATCTTACTAGTCTACAGGGTGATGAAAGAGCTTGATAAGGTGGTGATGCCAATTTCTGAATCCAACTTTGAATGGGATGCTTGGAGATGGCCCAGGAGTAGCCTCTTTTGGAAACCACATTCTAAAGGCATTTACCATGCATCAATGGACGAGGCTAATTGGTGTAGCCCCCTAAACAAATTATGGAAGAGGCACTGGACGGAAAAACGGTGGGAGGGAGTCATGGAGAACATCTGGAAGTCAAGATGACCTCAGTATATGAAGATATTTTTGTGGAAAGTGATGTGGGGTGCTCTGCCGATGGGCGTAAAGATACAAGAAAGAGGAATCGGGTCCGATTGTTGCTCGGGGTGCAGAATAGCTAGTGAAGACCTAGCCCACCTTTTCATAGGATGCCAGGCAATCAGTGGGATGGCTGGAAAAATATGCAAGTGGATTCAAAGGACATGGAAAATTAAGTTCTTCAAGAATGATCTGTTCTTTGGTAGTAACATGTTGGGAAGTCATTGCTCTTCTTGTCTGCACTCAAATAATCAGGTACGACTTCTTTCACCATATTTACCAAGCAAGGAACCGCCATGTGTTTGAGGGGGATCTGGTTGTGGCAAGCTTTGGTGAAATAATACAAGAGACCAGAGTGATGATCCACATGATCGGAGGCAAACAAGCCTCAGAGGACTGGTCTAGAATAATACATGACATCTTGTAATAAGTAAAGCCTAGGAGTAGTTGTGGTCTCTATGTCAAGCAGAAAACTTGTAGTCCTTTGACCCTCAAGGCTTGGTCCGAGCTCGAGGTTGGTGTACATTCTAATTTTATTAATACTATCTACTCACAATTGTGAGTTTTGCAAAAAACAAACAAAAAAAGGCCTTAGGATTAAAGAATGAGGTTCTTCAATAAAGACCCCGCTATGGAATCTATGGCGGGAGAGTTGGACTCACGAAATGCAAGGTAAACTTGACTGTTCGAATTTAAAATGACGTGTCCGAGTTTACCTTTTTTGTGCTAGTTTATCCAGGGGATTACTTTATGTGTTTTTGTTTGGGCTTTATGGGCAATAAAACACAAGTGCGCGCTCAGTTAGTTCATTGTGTTGCCACAACCCAAATCCATGGGGGGCGTTGATTAATGCCTTTTTGCTTGGCATCCATTGTCCTCAAGATTTGTGCTTGCGCTTGCAGACATAGATTCCATTATGGGATCCTCATTAAAGACCCTTTACCCTTTAATTTTGTGGTAAAAAAAGCGAAGATTGTATATACTCTCATTGGCTCTATGCACCCTCTTTTAGGTCAAATCTTGTGAGATTCCACCCCCACATTGCATGCAATGTATAAATCGATAGTGTGACTGATGTTTAGATGATTTCGACCTCACGACCCCGAAGATGGAAACAAATCGTCTCAGATAAGGCAGGCCGTCGCGGCACGATGTCCTGACTCTCGAACGAGCCATGAAGCTTTAGAAAAAGGTTATTCTTCCCTCATGCCACGACTTCCCTCCAATCGCTTCCACCATTTGCATCCAAGGCTCAGTTTCTAGGTATCGACTTTGCCTAATCTACCTCCCGTCCCTGTGCACCTGAGCCAACACCCGCTGCTTTCCTTTTTCTCCTTTAAACTATCATGTATCCTCCAAGATTCGGTCAAAAAATAAAGTTCCAAAATCGCAAGGACATATTTTCATTGTCTAAATCAAAAGGTATTCCTAATGGCTTCAAAAACAAATTTATGTGTAATATTTTGTCTTCTCACAATACTAGGTCTACTTTCACTATTCATAACACAGAATCTCCCCAAGATGCTTTAACATCTCCAATGCAGTCACGATTTAAACCCATTTTTAATGGGTAGGAACAAGGTAAAGATTTACGGCGG
The DNA here is from genome assembly GCF_014529385.1 of Adiantum capillus-veneris. Taxonomy (NCBI): domain Eukaryota; kingdom Viridiplantae; phylum Streptophyta; class Polypodiopsida; order Polypodiales; family Pteridaceae; genus Adiantum; species Adiantum capillus-veneris. The sequence goes on along the minus strand of NC_140942.1, from coordinate 82,346,527 downwards.
CCTATAGAAGAGAGAGAGAGAGAGAGAGAGAGAGAGAGAGAGAGAGATACCTCGACTCCAACGAAGTGAGAGAGTGGGGAGTCACTCCCATGTGCACACATTAATATCCAAAAACATTCAAATGCCACATGAAGAAAATCCAACAATTCAATTCAATGGTAAAGGAATTGCACAAAAAATCTTTGCTTTTCCTTATACCCTTATGTATGAGTGTTATATTAATCGACCTCATGAAAAATAAAACATATAAAATATTTGTGAGAGTTTAGGGATTGATATAATTCTTGTATAAATGTATCAATAAAACAAATTACACAATAAAATGATGCATGCTATTAAATGGAATAAACACATAATATTTTTAGGATAAAAATAAATATTAAAAATATATAAACCTAATCCCTAATAAGAATACATGCGCTAAAGTAACAAGGTGACATGTACGTATCAAAACAAAAAGTTGGAAAAAAAATTCTTAGGTGTGAATTTTTTTAAAGCTAATCCCTACTAATAATACATGCATTAAAGTAATAAGGTGACATTTCCATATCAAAACCAAAAGTCAGAAAAAATTTCTTAGTGGTGAAAAAATTCTTTTATGCAAAGACAATTTATAAATTTTTAGTTAGAAATTGTCTGTAAATGAAAAGAAAATTTACAAGGAAAAAAGTATGTTTCAAATCAAAAAGCTGAGAAGAAAGTAATTAGATCCTTAAATGAAGAGACCGTTTATAAACTATACAAAGATTAAAAAATAGTCAAGTGAGCATTAGATATAGGGACCAAATTACAATGATGAAAAGATCCCATTTACATTATAAAAAATATATATAACCTTTATTAAACAAGGAAGTCAATTGAGCATTAAAAGAAGGACCAAGTTAAAATGATGAAAAGACCCATATACATTATAAAACAAGCTCATTTGACATGTGTCACGAATCCATGATTCTTAATCAACGGTCCAAAAAGTGCACCAATTATCCACCCACTCTCCTATGGCCTTTTGAAGGTCAAAAAGAATACTCCTACCCTACCCTCCCCTCCCCTCCCCCCCTTTTCCTTTCCCTCGATCCTTTTCCTTTCTTTGCCTTCCACAACTAATTAATGGCTTCACTTAAAAACAACTTTTTGGCCACCTACTGGCTTCAAAAAAATTAAAAGATATTCCTAATTCAAAGATTCCATCAACAAACAACAAAAACAATGTACTAATCTATAACACGTAGCAATGAACAATGATGAAGCACGTAGACTTGCAACAATATTAGCTGGGCAAGACGGATGAGAGAGAGAGAGAGAGAGAGAGAGAGAGAGAGAGTGCAAAGACACTTTAAAGAGAGAAAAAATGCTAAAAAAACAAATGAAAGAATCACAGTGGCTTTCTAAAAGAGTGGCTTTCTAAAAGAATTAGAATGTGATAAAATCATTAGGTTGAGTTAAAGTAGAATTAGTGTTCAAAAAAGGATTGCCTCAGCTTAGCCTTGAGCCGGTTGAAAATGGAGACTACTTGGTTGCAAACCATGGAGAAGGGAAGAAAAACTGATGAAATATGTGAGAAAAAAATTCAAAAATCTTACAAATTTTTAATTTATGTTAGTATTTCCGGTTCGCTTCTTTGTGAGAAGGAAACTTAGTCGACGACCGCTTAATAAAAGAGACTTTCTTGAATCTTGATAAGAATTAAGTTATAAAATATAAAAAAAGTCAAGCGATGTGAGATTGAGAAATGAAATGTAAAATTAAAAAAAATAATATATATATAAATATATATATATGTGTGTGTGTGTGTGTGTTCTCATAGAATTTACTAAAATTATAGAAGTAAAGTTTCACTTTAACATTCTAAAACAATAGAATTTAAAAAAAATCAAAACACGCAAGGATATAAAATGAAAGTGAAATAAACATTTAAAATAAGTCTACATCATGCACTCAAAACAATGAAAGTCTAAGTCTCCCTAACCCAACACAACACTGAGGTTTCTTTTAAAAAGCGAAAATAAAAAATAAAAGAGAAGAAAAACACTTTTTAATATGGACACAAGAGATCTTTTAACTTTCCACCTTTACATGTCTTTTGACTTTCAACCTTCATCTTTCATTTCTCTTTTGGTTTCCTAAACTCACCACTCACTAATAAACATAATATGTTTTTGAAAGAATTTTTACTTTTTTGAGATTGGGGAGACATAATCTCACTAAAGTGTTCATTAGAGTACCCCATGCGAAGGGGGGTAATGTTTTCTTCTTAACTTTCGTTTACCCAGTACACCTTTTATCCATCACAATCAAACGTTCACGTTTGAAGAAAGAAGAGTTGAGAACTTGAGAGAGACATAGGCCTGGTGAGAGAGAAAAGCTAGTTGAAAAGTGTGCATTTGAGTTGTGATGATAAAAATATTTCTTTTTTATATAAGCAAACTTTTGAATGCTTTTGAACTTTGAATATACCAATATAAAACGCTTTGTCACGGCATAGTGAGGAATCCCAAAGGACTTATCTTTCCTACTCTATTATGAAAATGAATCGGAACTGATGCAACTTAAGGATGTTGAGAGGGTGCCGCGGTTGCTTTCTAGGAAAGAAAACAGGCAGCAACGGTTTGGAGAAATGCGTATAGTCAGCTGATGTGTGGTCCAAGTGGGAGAGTGGGGATAAGAGTGCCCGCTGGAGAGAGAGGGAGAGAGATATTTCTACTATGGCAAGCTGCAATTGACAAGCGGTTGAGTGCATGGTCTAAGAGAGGGAATGGGGATATGGAGTCCATTGTTGTTGAGGAGCTGTTGGTTGGAAAGAGAGCGGGACTTGTATGAGCTGCTATTGGAGAGAGAGAGAGAGAGAGAGAGGGAGCGGGACGTGGGAAGGAACAAAGCACCTGCAAAACTGTAGCTTGTTGAAGTAAAATGCCAGGTTACCCCCGCCCCCCCCCCCCCCCCGCCCCCTCTCTCTCTCTCTCTCTCTCTCTCTCTCTCTCTTTGCAAAGCTGGGCTCCCGGCGACGTATGTCTGCGCCTGCATATTGTGGTACATATTGTCTCTGCACAGTTGGGTCCTCACGGCGACGTATGTACTTTGCTGCATGAGGGAGTTTTTCTTGATAGGAGAGTTGTCTATGGGCTCGCCATCACACCTCGCATGCAGAAATGGGTGGAGAACCACAAACGACAAACTGAGGAAGGAGTTAAAGTCAAAAGCATAGAGTGCATACACAAGATTTTTGTTTTTGTGAGAACCAATGCCACAGAGGGGAGGGTTTCTGTGGAGGCCAAAGCGGACCGATGAAGCTTACAAAGGCCAAGATGCCACTAATGGATTGACCATACATGCCCATGCGCTTGGCTTTAGGGTACTGAATATCCTTGAAGTCGAAATCTTCACAACAACGGCTCTCGTGGAAGAAGGTTTTGGACAAGATCTTGCTGAAGACTTGGACAATGAGAGACGTGTGCCTGCGGGGAGGAGGAGGCATCTATGAGGAGGAAGTTGAGGATGCAGAGGCTGTAGGTGAAGCCGCCAAGAAGGTGGACGGTGGCCCAGATGAGAGCGTAGTAGCCTGTTTAACAATGAGTTAAGAACTTTCAGCTAAGCCGACTCAAGAGTTTTCGAATTCACAAGTTACAACTACACTTGTTTAACGACGACTTTCAACTAATTCGACATTTTTGTTGCAAATTTTGTGTTAAAATGCTAAAAGTTTTAATCATAAACCTACCTAGGTTTAGTGCAATTCCTTTCCCACATACACATTTTAAAATTTGAAGACAATAAAGTCTACAATTTAGTGCAATCTTTTCTAAATATGGCTTGACGAGAGAGACGGTCCTTATTTGCCCATCCCGGCACCACAATATCTGCCACATACCCCCCCTCCCCCCCCCCCCCCAAACAGTCCATCTGACAATTTTGTTTCAATTTTCGTGCCCCAAAATACTAAAAGTTTTATAACATATTTCCGTTTAGTGCAATTCCTTTCCCGCATATACATTTTTAAATTTATCATTGAATTTTTATATTTAGGTTGAAGACAATAAAGTCTACAATTTAGTGCAATCTTTTCTAAATACAACGGCTCAAGAGAGATGGCCCTTATTTGCCCATCCCGCCGCCACAATATCTTCCACATGCTCCAACCCCCCTCAAGATGAAACAACTGTCTGTAGCTCAATGTCCCTTTCCTTCTTTCGCATAATCATCGTCTAACAATGTGGAAAACTTTAGCCATGCACGTGCTAACGAGGCCTTTCTTGTCTATGTTAGCCGAAAGCAAATGTGAACCCTGTTTCACGTCTTTGATTTGTTGCGTAGAAGCATCATCTCTGTGTGTGTGTGTGTGTGTGTGTGTGTGTGTGTAATAGAAATGGCCTATGAACTTTGAGAATAGCTGAATTAAGAGAATTAGAGTGAGCATTTTTGTGAGATAACTTTGAGAACATAGATGGTGAACTTAATTGATGGTAGAAACATAAACATAGTACTTAATTAACTTGGCATGAACAATACTTTTGCAAGAGAGAGAGTATTAGAGAACATGACAATAGTTGAGGACCGGATTTACGGTCCCCCCTCCAAAAAGGCATTTGTATTATGAATTCTCTCATCAAGAGAGACTTGGTATTATACAATCTTTGTGTTCCTTGTGACCTGTTGATACTATGAAGCATTAGGAAAAGTTTGGACTCAAAAAATGACTTTTTGGCATTAGAGAGAGAATGTTGTTCGACCAATAGAGTTTGAGTCACCACAACGGTAGCTCCAATTTATTTGATTTTTATCTCAAATTTTTGCGTTTTCAAAAAAGAGTTTTTTATGTTAAAAATATCTGAATAAGAAGATACGACGTGATTTGTGCAAATTATTCCCCTGCCATGGGCGACAAACGTTGAATGTGTCATAACTCACATTCAATGAGGCACACCTTTTGATGAACACTTTTCAAGCTACTACTTCTTGTGTAAACTAGTGAGCCTCTTTTCTTTTATCGTTTTTGCGTAGTGTCACTTCGCAGCTAATAGAAGCAGAGATGGAAGGAAGACAACCACGACGACCATCCTCCTCTGTTAAATCTGTGGAACTATTCAACAGCTTTGACTTAGACCATGGTCGCTGGATGTCTACCACAGTCACCATTGGTAGTTGGGTTCTGCTTCAAACAAGAAGAAGAAAACGGATGTCAAATGAATTTATCAACAGCTACAAAGGATGTGTGAAAGATTTTCGCTTTTCTAACGGGAAAGACATTGAAAGAGGTGCTCATTGAGCATGCATATATGCACTTCGAACTACGACTACAACAGTCACCTTTGGGGTTTCCTGCTCATAGACCAAACTGTGTGACTACTATATTGCTAAAAAGTCTTTAAAGATCCCTTCAAGTTATTTTGTTGACTATTTCTTGTGACCATTCTCTTATCTTTTGTTTTTGCAGATATTTATCCTTCTAACAAAGAAGACCGGCAACCAGGTGAGTACCTAATTGGTATTTTTGATTTTTTTCATGCTTCGGTGGGAGAACTTATGTACATAACTAGTGCGAGAAGAGCTCTCACAGAGATGGGAGTTTTCTTTTACGACTACTTTTACAACGCCCCTTGCTCTGTCCATGGATTTGGCACTTTGAAACCTTTCCCTCTTCCCCAACAAGATTCCCCAAAGTGGCCAGTTCCAACTTCAGAAACCTCTGAGTGTTTTAAACTCAAGCTTCATCAGAAAATTTTGAAGTGTTTGCGACCAAACATTGCAAGCAGGAAAGTACGAGTCAGTCTATTTATGCCATTACATGTCTTTATAGATTTCTTCCACGATGAGGAGGTTAGAAAAACAGAAACCATGTTCATCTGCAAATCCCAAACTTGCCTTGATTTTTTGGATGATAATTGGGATGCCAGTGATTCTGAAGGCATTTGTGCAAAGTTGACAAGCGCTCGGTTGTATGCTGGGTGGGGGGTTTGGGGGCTCTGGAGCTGCTTCATGAGTAGGAGAGGTGCTGGGTGGGGGGTTTGAGGGTTCTGGAGCTGTTTCTTGAGTACGAGAGTTGGTGGGAGCTTGGGTTGGGGAGGCATTTGGGGAGATATTGATATGTGCTTGTGTTGGTATGGCAGACACGGGGTATCTTGTCGGCGGAGGCCTAGGCGTGGGCCTTGGTGCTGGCGGGATAAAAGCATCACGTGCTCCGTCTGGACGCATGGTCACCCAATTGATCAAGTTTTCAATCATTCTGTTTCTAAACGAAGAAACATCAGCCTTTGAATAATCTGCCAAATTTCTTACCTGCGTTAAGAACATCATGTTTATTAACATAGCTACTAACTTATTAAGATACAAATCTGTAAACGAGTGTCAAATGCTTACACTTCTACGACTTCCATCAAGCATGACCCCTAACAAAATTTCTGCATTGATTAAGACCCTCCATCCACAAGAGTAGGCATCGTCCTGCTTAGGGACTTTGCAACTAGTAATCGTAAGATTCTCATATATCTGCTCTTGCATTAAAGCTTCAAGAGCAGACACAAGCTTCCAAACAGATCTACGCAAAATACAATTAAAATTCATAAGCGACTTTTAACAAAATTCTATGCGATGTCAAACAAAATACAAAACCTCTTACCTACGTACTTCACCATGAAATCCATGGGATGAATTAGCAAAGTAGCACCGGTTTCGTTCAAGGTGTAAGAGAACAAGACTCTAATGAGTGATGTTACAAATAAACATAAGCAAAACATATGTCATCACAAAAAATTAGAGTTCAAGATAAAATAATTTCACTATTGAAAACATTGCGTACCCTTCATGATAAGCCAGAACAAAAAAATTTGTCGTCTCCATGTTCATTGACTGGAACCAGTCAACTACTTCCACTAAAGATGTATCCTTGGCCGTCAAAACGATCGAGAGGTTCGAGTCAAGGACGGCGACATCATCTTGCATATTCCAAGGCAAATTTGAAACTACAAAACTGTAAAGAAATTCGTGTCATACAAAATTGAATATAATAAAAGAATTTATTGCGAGAAAAAGAAAAGCACGCACCAAAGCAAGCAATTGATGATTGAGTCTGTGAGTTCCCTCGTCCGGTTCTGTAAAATTGCAATCTTGTGGGGGTGATAGGGAAAACACAGAATGCGTCCCCATAGAGGAAGGCCAACATGGAAATAGGGAAACAGCAATGACAAATCATCAGCGTTGGCGTCGTTGATGGAATCTGCCATTTGTTCCTCCATCATCTCAAGGCGTAACTACTCCAATCTTTCACTATCGTCTTCTGTTGTGTCCCGCTCGGTGTTGAGACGGCTGCTAAATCGATGCATTTGTGTAGACACTTCATGAAATTTGACCTTGTCAATAGGTGGTATTCTAAGAATATTGTCCATCTTTCGGTCTAAAATACCAGCAAGCGGTATTGTTTTGTCATACCTGAACCTGAGAAGGCGAAGTGTGTTGATGTCTCGTGGCATCAATGTTGTCCTATGGGCGTGGGCCGAGAGAATGTAGCTGTCCTGGAAAAGCTCTACAAAAAAATCATCGACGGCCTCGTGCAAGCACCCCATTCCACTTCGAGACCACCGGAAATTCAGGTTGTGTTGCTCGCAAATCTCACGAAAAACTCTCTGGAATGGCAGTTTAGGTATTGCCAATGAAATGTGCTTTTGGAGCTTACGAAGTTCGAGTATAACACTCGTATTCTGCTCAAATCTTCTTCTTCGCATTGTTGCCCATGGTCTTGCCCGGAATCACCTGCGATGTTGACGGTTGCACTATAGACGAGCTAGTCTGGGCCTGCGGACCAGATTGGCCAGGATAAACCTTCCTTGCTGTTTGCTTTGTGTGGGCCATGACCTGAACGAGGAGAATGCGAGGAAATATGGAAATCTGGATGTGGGTAAAAACGCAGAGTGACTAGAGACACTTCCGAAAAAACGATGAGAAAAAAAGAGCGGGGGGGGGGGGGTATTTATATTAGCGGAATAACTATAATGAGAAGAGGCGGCTGCATTAATCATGACATTGCGAGGTATGATGGGAAGCGTGCGAGAATAATGATTACGCGCCACGTGGCACATCAAGACTCAAGCGATATTGGTGGTGCCGAAATTAGTGGCACTGCCTATTCGCGGTGTGGCACGACGAGGAAAGAAGCACCCCAACGGGTTGCCCTAGCAACAACGGTATGTCGCAGCACAACGCGAGGAGGAGGACCTGAGTACGTTGGACTGGCCGTATCGCATTATGATGCGACAACAAGCTGTCGCGCCAAAACGCGATAGCTATGCTTTTCTGGAGCGGCGACACCATTTTTGCGTTGTGGCGCGACCGTTCCACGGCGGGGCTGACACGTGGTGTAATCATCACGGCGACTGCATGATGCACGGGTGGCGCGACAAAAAGGCATCGCCGCACAACGCGAGGAGGCGGTTTTGAGTACGCTGGACTTGCCGTATCGCGTTATGACGCGACAACAAGCTGTCGCCCCAAAACGCGATAGCGGTGCTTTTCTGGATTTGCGGCACCAATTTTGCGTTGTGGCACAACTTCCACGACGGCTGACACATGGCGTAATCATCACGACGACTGCATGATGCACGACGGCCCCATGATGCACGTTGTTGGGAAACAAGCAAACCGGAACACCTCTATAGCGATGTCACCCAAGAGCATTGAAAGAGCACTACAACAATGCCAAAAGATTTACAAAATCCCTTTGAAACACCACAAGTCCAACAAGATTATCCCCTTGGAAATTTACTAGCCGTCGCCCACCCATGAGACTATGTCACATAGGAGCAAAACCCTGCTAAAGCATGGATTTACAGCACACACCGACCAATGCATATGAAGACAAGAGCCTCTCCTTTCACAATTGAACATCACAAACCCACGACATCAATTCTACAAACCATAGATACATGCCCTCCAAATCTGTCTGCACACAATTTGCCACTAGGCTGCCATAGCCATAACCCTGCAGAGAACTGAAGAGGACAACTCCAATTGGGGCACTTTAAATCTTGGGAAAAAGCTTGAAAAATTACTGGCGAGAAAGCTAAAGATGACCAAAATTGATTCCATATGCTGCTACATGAAAAATTGATGCGAATAGAAAGCCGTCCCGACTCGACTACACGTAGAGAAGGCTAGTCGGGGCAAAAAACTGCATCCAAAAGCACCAAGGAGACACAAAGAGCTAAAACCTGCAAATTTCTGATGTTTGGCTGAAATTTTTTAAGTTTGTACATGAGTTTTTGTTATATACAAGTCTCACTTCAAAAAACTCACTCACGGGCACTTAAAGTAGCCCGATAGCTGTCACTAGACTAGCAACTTGCAGTGCATGTACGTGGGCTTGCTAAAGCAAGCTAAAAAATCCACAAAAAGAAAGTGCACACACCATATTGACATCGGGCATCATATCCGTATGTATAAATTTACCAAAAACGGGGTTCTCAAAATGCGCGCAACATAGTTTGCCAACCCCCAAGTCTGCTAGAGCATTCATGCTCAGCAGAAGCATAAGCATATTGTCCACCTGGATCAAAAGGCCATACAACATAAGCACAAAATTCATGAAGAAACACCAACCATATCAATTCTCCCACTCCTAATATGAAAGCACAAACCATGTATAGAATCCAAATCCTCTTTAGGCATAAAGGACTCTCAACAAATACAACAGAGAAAGACCCTTTCATCATTATAGCATGCAAGGAAGCCTTTAACATCTCATCCAAAAAGTCTTCAAATTTTACCTCAGCCATTTTTATATCTCATGCATATCCATCTCATTCTCCCCACTCTTCATTAAGCTTCTATCCGATTCAACCATACCATGCTTGATAGGTAGGACATCATCTACACATAGCTTCCTATCCTTAGCATAAGGATCAATCAAGGAATTATAAACCATCTCATCTTTAGGCATCCATATTAAAATTTCATGTCTTTCCATATCCTCAAACACCTCCAAATTCTCCTTCTTGATCAAGGCATGGCTACATACATCATTATAGATGCAAGCATGAGAGTCCTCATGGAAAATGTCCTCATTAGCAAGGTCCGCAACATGATCAATAGCATCATCATTTAGTAGAAAAGACTCAACAATAGCATGCATTTGAGAGATCTCTTCATTCAAATCATTTATTTCTGTATAAGTATCCTCATTGACTTGCAAATCATTCTCAACTACTTCATGAAGGAGTACGAGCGAAAGTGCGACGCGAGAGAGAGTGCGAGAAGAAGAGCACAACGATATGGTGAACTCGCTCTACTATAATGTGTAGATCATAGTGAGTTCTTATTAGGTTTTTACAAAAGAATATGTGTACATACCTGGCGGCCCGCCCACTTACCTGGGCGACCACATTGGGCTTTATACCCCAACAACCTCCCACTTAAAGTCCAATGTGGTACTTTAAGTGTGAGAGAAGCTAATATACAAGAGATGTAGAGAAGTGATGTACTACCCTACACCTAACTGCTTGAGAAAATGCGCAAATCTCTCTTAGGGAAGTCCTTTTGTAAGTAGATCGGCAGGATTTTCTGTGGTGTGAACTTTGACAAGCTGAAGTTTCTTATCCTCGAGCATTTCCTTGATGAAATGATACTTCACATCCACATGCTTTGTCTTTGAGTGATAAACTCGATTGCGAGCCAATTGTATAGCACTTTGACTATCACAATATAACACATGCATCTCTTCTTTGATTCCCAAATCTGTTACTACTCGATTAAGCCAAATTGATTCTTTGCATGCCTCTGATGCTGCAACATATTCAGCCTCTGTAGCAGACTGAGTAACACAATCTTGTAATCTGGAATGCCATGATACTGCTCCACCAGCCAATGTAAAGACATACCCTGACGTAGACCTTCGGTTGTCTAAGTCTGTAAAACATACCCTGACGTAGACCTTCGGTTGTCTGAGTCTGTAAAACCCTTTACACTTAGCTCCTGACTCCCATAGCATATACACATACTCTTTGTAGCTTTCAGGTATCTCAATATTCCTTTCACTGCTTCCCAATGTTTCTTGCCTGGGTTTGACATGTATCGACTTACTACTCCCACTGCAAATGCAATGTCTGGGCGAGTAGCAATCATTGCATACATCAAACTACCCACTGCAGACGCATATGGAATCTTATCCATTTTAGCCTGTTCTTCCTTAGACACAGGACAATCTTGTTTGCTAAGTTTCACATATGGTGGCAATGGAACACTCAATGCCTTTCCCTTCTCCATATTGAAATGTTGCAAAACCTTGTCAATATACTCTGTTTGAGATAACCAAATCAACTTCTTTGATCTGTCTCTCTCAATGCGCATACCAAGTATATGACTTGCCTCACCCATGTCTTTCATGTCAAATGATTTTGCCATCTTTGACTTCAAAGCTGAAATTTCTTCCAGGTGCTTGCCAGAAATCAACATGTCATCCACATACAAAATAAGGATCAGTCAACTGCCATCCTTAGCCTTCTTTGTATATAGACAGTGATCGAACTCACTACGTTTGTAGCCTTGAGAAAGCATAAACTTGTGGAACTTATGGTACCATGCCCTCGGTGATTGTTTTAAGCCATAAAGACTCTTTAACAAGTGGCATACCAAATCTTCCTTGCCTTTCTCAACAAACCCTTCTGGCTGCTGCATGTAAATTTCCACATCTAAATCACCATGCAAGAACATTGTCTTGACATCCATTTGGTGCAACACCAAATCTAATATGGCAACCAATGCAAGAAAGCATCTCAATGTAGTCATCTTGACCACCAGAGAGAAGACTTCATCAAAGTCAATGCCTTGTTCTTGCTTAAAGCCCTTGGCAACAAGCCTTGCTTTGTACTTTGGATGACTATCATGAGCGGTGATCTTATACCTGTAAACCCATTTACAAGGTAGAGCCTTTTTGCCCTGTGGTAATTTAACTAGCTTCCATGTCTGGTTTTTATGCAGAGCTGTCATCTCTGACTGCATGGCCAATTGCCAATTCCCGAAGTCCTTCATTTGCACTGCTTCGTTGTAACATGAAGGCTCATTGCAATCAGTCAACATGACATAGCTCATAGATGGAACAAACCTATCAGGAGGTCGTGTGATACGTCGAGATCTACGCACAATAGGTGGCTCACGCTCAGCCACAACCTGTGGTTCCACTCTATCCTGTCCTTGCTCCTCTTGAGCCCTGACATTTTGTCTTGCACGTGTAGGTCCATCTTCTTGGAAGACAACTCTTCTAATCTCCCCAACCCTGTCTGGTTTAGAACGATATTTGGCTTCCATCTTCTTGGAAGACAACTCTTCTAATCTCCTCAACCCTCTCTGGTTTAGAATGATATTTGGCTTCATTAAAGTGAACATCATTGCTGCGGATAACCTTTCTGGATTTGGGATCCCAAAGTCTGTACCCCATCTCACCAGAATTACCATAGCCTAGAAAGATGCACTTTCTACTCTTTGACTCAAGTTTGTTCCTAAATTCCTTTGGAACATGAGTATATGCCTCACAGCCAAAGACTCTGAGATGCTTGTATGAGGGCATTTTGCCTGACCATACCATCTCTGGCACTGAATCCTTCTGCAAAACCTTGCTAGGAGATCTATTTATAAGATGAACAGCTGTTGATACAGCTTCAGCCCAAAACCCATTTGGCAGCTGTGCATTAGACAACATACTTATGACCTTCTCTTGTATGGTCCTATTCATCCTCTCAGCAACACCATTTTGAGGAGGATTGTAAGGAGCAGTAAGTTCACGTTTTATACCTTTTGACTCACAAAAGTCATGAAAGGCCTTTGAAACATACTCTCCACCATTGTCAGTGCGTAAGCATTTAAGCTTCTTGCCACTCTGATTCTCCACAAGTGTCACAAACGTTTTGAAAACACTAAACGCTTCATCCTTGTGCTTGAGAAAGTAAACCCATACTTTCCTCGAGTAATCATCTATAAATGTCATAAAGTAAGAAGCTCCCCCTAGAGATAGGTTAGGCATAGGTCCACACAAATCACTATGAACAAGTGACAACTGTGTATCTCTTCTACTGCTTCTATGCTTATGTGGATGCCGTGTTTGATTACCATACAGACAATGTTCACAGAATTCAAAATCATTAAATGAAAAGCCAGGAAAATAACCAGAACCAGAACGAGACAAGATTTCCATTCCCTTCTTGGACATATGTCCTAACCGGCTATGCCACAAAGAAACGTTCAGCTGCTCGGTTACATTGATTACATTTTTAGAGACATTTGATACATAAATCATGTAAAGTCCTCCAGACTTTACTCCATGTGCTACTGTCATGGAACCCTTGGATATCTTCCACATGTTCTGTCCAAAAGTGGTGACGTAGCCAGCATCATCAAGTAAACCTGTGCTGATCAAGCTCTTTGTAATTGCGGGAACATGTCTCACATTTTTCAGCGTGAAATAAGAGCCATTCTGAAACTTCAATTGAACATCTCCAACACCTAAGATCTCACATGTCTGCCCATTGCCTAGCCGAACATGATCTTTAGTGGTCACATAAGAGGTAAACCACTCCTTGTTTGGAGACACATGAAGTGATGCCCCTGAGTCTATAATCCAGTCACTCAGTGCATTTCCATCAGATGCTGTAAGAAGAGCTGAGTCCATTGTATTCTTCAAGAAGTAGATGTCTCCTGACACTAGACTGTCATTCTCTGCAACAGTGTTTGTCACATTTATTTTTTGAATCTTCACTGAGGACTTGTTCTTCTCACCATGGTCTTCAGCTTTCTCTTTGCCTTTTTCTGCTTTCCATTCTCTACAGTCTCTTTTCATATGACCCTTCTTGCCACAATGGTAGCATTCTATGTCACTCTTGCCTTTAGCACTACGGGACTTGCTACGAGACTGATTCCTCTTTCCACCTTTGTACCTTTCTTTGGTCCTTCCCCTGACAACTAAGGATGTTCCTTTGCCTTTGTCCATTGTCTTTCTGTTGGTTTCTTCAGTAAGCAGACTGCCTTCTACACCTGCTGTGGTCAAACCATCTGGAGGTGCAGAATTACTCAAAGCTATGCGAAAAGTGTCCCAACTTTCCGGCAATGTGATCAACAGGAACATAGCTCTAACAGGTTCATCAAACTTGACACCTTGAGCTGACAACTGACTGTAGATGGTGTTGAATTCATTCAGATGATTGGACATAGGTGTCCCTTCTTTCATCTTCAAGTCAACAAGCTTCTTAAGCCAGTATACATGTGAAGCTGCACTCTGCTTCTCATAAAGGTCACTCAGCTTTGTCCATGCTTCATAAGCCGACCTCTCGTCTACTACATTGAAGTAAACGCTTTGTGCCAAAGTCAGCATAATGGTAGAAAGTTCCAATTCATCCATTTCGCTCCATTCATCTTCGTCCATATCTTCTGGTTTTATCCCCTTGAGCTTTATAGGTTTTATCTGCTTCTTTTGTACCAACACGTGCCAAATCTACTTCTTCCACAATGGGAAATTGGTTCCATCCAGCTTCTTGATATTGTAAAGAGCAGTGTCCTGTGATGCAGCCATAGCTACGCTTCACAGTAGTTTACTTTCCTGGGAAAAATTCACCAGAGTTTCCCCTGTAAACTGATCTTTGAACCAATATCAACCTGTCAAATGAACCAAGAAAGCTTCAGATTCTGCATAAATTTCGGCAGAGTCTCCTTTGTAAAATGGCTCTTGTGTACTCAAAAAACAGACCAAAAATAGCTCCAAAAACCATTGTCTCTCTAACATTGTAAGCTGTGGGTAAACCTATCCTCCACCTGTACTGTCTCTCACTGTCCTGTCACTATCGTGTAAGCATAGACTGCAACAATGCCTCAACGGCGGCAGTAAAGCAAAGATGCAATCCCAACTGTCTAACTCACAGTCAATACATCCTAGCTGCCTATCTAACGGTGCTCGAGGGATCGCTCCAAGACCTGTATCACCGAAAGGATCTCAACATTTGAGAATCCCCCAGCTCAATAAAACCTCACTCGACCCTCAACAAAGGTTGCAGTAAATCTGACAGTACATAGACTTCCCACAAAGTCATACATCCACAAATTTCCCACTATATGCTGTAACCGCTGCGGCGGTTGTTTGCTGTGTGACTCACAGCCAGCAAACCCTCGACAGACATACATCATCTTTGACAATACATCCCATGTGGAAGTACCTGCAATGTCAGGATGAAATCTGGAATATCAAGCAGCAAACACAAGCTACATGATGAACTAGTGGATGTCGCCTACAATCTGTGTAGATGCGCCCGTGTCGTATGTGACACGCCTCCAAGAATTGTGAGCCGTCCTTCGATGTGTAGACAGCCACAAATCAGCACTTTCGAAGTGCTGATATCCTCAGCACTTGCAGTCGTAGGCCGAAACCCCAAATTTGCAGAGTCGGATCTGCACCCGTCGAGACCACGTTGTCTTCGCCTGTCGAATCTCACTCCAATCTGAGCAGGTGACTCTGGCTACCTGCAAATGCTGCCCCGAGCCTCGATCTGAGCTCTAATACCAGTTGAAGGAGTACAAGCGGAAGTGCGACGCGAGAGAGAGTGCGAGAAGAAGAGCACAACGATATGGTGAACTCGCTCTACTATAATGTGTAGAGCATAGTGAGTTATTATTAGGTTTTTACAAACGAATATGTGTACATACCTGGCGGCCCGCCCACTTACCTGGGCGACCACATTGGGCTTTATACCCCAACACTTCACGTAAAGGAGAGGGATACCCAACATCCACTTTCACATCACCCACATGCTCATCTTTCACATTGGACACATCAACAATGGCATCTACAACTTGATTCTCATCATGATCATTCTTTAAGACTTCACTAATTGCATCCTTTTCCTTCTCATTAACTTTCACATTGGTAGAAACATCACCTTTGGCATGTAAAGCACCATTAAGTGGTCTAAACAACAAGGATGGCATAATGAGAGCATTCTTCTTAGCCTCTTTCTCCTTAGTACATGCTTGATCCTTTTCCTCAAGAGAACCATCATGATATAATACTACACTAGAGGCACTTTTTTTACCTACATCAATGCATAGAGAAATCTTTGGCTCCACATCAGCCTGCAATCCAAGCTCTTGCATTCTCTCTAACTTCCATTCCTGATGCTTTGCAATCCGTACTGCATCCTCAAATGTAAGTGGCCTTTTAAGCTCAACCTTTAACTTCAAATCAGCCCTCAAACTTTGCATAAACATACACTTCTTAAGCATAAGAGGAGGAACATCACTGCCCAAAGCAACACACCATCTCTTCCATAAATCGTTAAATTTCTTCACAAAGGCATTTACACTTTGATTATCACCCTGTATAAGCCCTTCAATAGAGTGCCATACATCCGTTGGGTCCTCTACCTTCTTGAACTTCTCAAGAAAAGCCTTCTTTAATGCATCATAAGTCATCATCAATGGAGGTTGAGATGATCTCAGCCAAAACTCATATTCATCATACCATCTCCTTGCATCGTCTTTCAAGCAAAAGAACAAAATCTTGAGCATAATCATTGGATCTTCCTTATTTGCCATCAAACAAGCAAAATCCATATTCTCAATGAATGCGTCAGCATCCTCACCTACATGACCATAGAACCTTGGAAACTCTGTCACCGTAGCCATCAAAGCTGTCAATTGAAGGTCACTTGAAGAAGATCCTCGGTGGGGGCACCAAAACACTGTTGGGAAACAAGCAAACCAGAACACCTCTATAGCGATGTCACCCAAGAGCATTGAAAGAGCACTACAACAAAGCCAAAAGCTTTGAAAAATACCTTTAAAACACCACAAGTCCAACAAGAGTATCCCCTTGGAAATTTACTAGCTGTCGCCCACCCAAGAGACTATGTCACATAGGTGCAAAACCCTGCTAAAGCATGGCTTTACAGCACACGCCGACCAATGCATATGAATACAAGAGCCTCTCCTTTCACAATTGAACATCACAAACCCATGACTTCAACATCAATTCTACAAATCATAGATACATGCCCTCCGAATCTGTCTACACACAATTTGCCACTAGGCTGCCATAGCCATAACCCTGCACAGAACTAGTCGTAACCTGAAGAGCACAACTCCAATTGGGGCACTTTAAAGCTTGGGAGAAAGCTTGAAAAATGACTGGCGAGAAATCTGAAGATGACCAAAATTGATTCCATACGCCGCTACATGCAAAATTGATGCGAATAGAAAGCTGTCCCGACACGACTACACGTAGAGAAGGCTAGTCGGGGCAAAAAACTACATCCAAAAGCACCAAGGAGACACAAAGAGCTAAAACCTGAAAATTTATGATGTTTGGCTGAACTTTTTTAAGTTTGTACATGAGTTGTTGTTATATACAAGTCTCACTTCAAAAAACTCACTCACGGGCACTTAAAGTAGCCCGACAGCTGTCACTAGACTCAGTGCATGTACATGGGCTTGCTAAAGCAAGCTAAAAAACCCACAAAAACAAAGTTCACACACCATATTGACATCGGGCATCATATCCGTATGTACAAATTTACCAAAAACGGGGTTCTCAAAATGCACGCAACAACGTCAATCGATGTCATCAATGTCCTCGGGAGTCCTATAAATATGACTTGCTCCCCCATTTTCCCTTTGTTTGGATGTTGTGCTCTCTCGTCTATCTTTGCTTTTGAATTTCCGTTATGGACCCCTTCAATGTTGAAGCAGAGGAGGAAGTGCCTTGCTCTGAGGATGCCCCCCAAGACAAACTATCTCATTTTCTATACCGCATTAGGCTTCAGCAGTGCGAGACAGAGATCAGGCCGATGTTAAATCTAGATTTTTCTTTGCATGAGTGGATTGTCTCCATGCAACATTACCTATCAAGTTTGGAGCAGACCTACCAGCAGCAAACGTCCGGTCGCACTGTCGAGATACAAGGAGTTCGTTTTGTTCACATGAAGGATATCAATTCAGATTCCTCCAAGAAACACATATTTTCTAGGAGTTGCCTTAAGCTGCCAGTGCACTTGTGCATAATAGACTACAAGTGTACACTTCATAACCTCAAGTGTCGAGTCGCTGAATATTATGCAGGTATTATTTTATATTTGCATTTAATTTTGGATGAGCATGTTGATTTTGTAGAGGCCTCGCTAGAGGATCAGATTGGGGAAAGTCAAGAGCCCAAGTCTCGGGAAAGCCTTGCCTTGCAGGTTTCAGAGGGAGTCCAGCTTCAGGAGGGTGCTTTACCTACTAGTGTTCTACCTACCATACCTATTGGTGATTTGCAGTATGTCATGCTTAACAACATTATGGAGCTTTTTGACCTTCGAGAGGACTATTGCCTTGCCATTGTGGCACAGAATCTCGAAGAGGATGAAGCTCTCATTGACCCTGAGCACGACAAGTATTCTGTTATAGATGTCCATGTAAATGACGATGAGTTCGTTGACCCTGAAAGTGCACTTGTGATGATTTATAATGATGTTTCTAGGTATGAGCGCACGCTTTCAACAGAAAAGGAGTTTATGGAAGTGCAAAAAAAGCTAGGGATTGAAGAAATGGGTAAGGCAAGCACTTCTTCATCATCTTTGGCCTCAACCTCCAATGCGCCCACTAGAGGTCAGGGTGGCATCAACCTATGGAATGAGGACTTACTTGAGGAAGATGAAAACCAAAAGGTAATCGTTTTTTATTTGCCTTACCTTTTTGGTTTCTACTTATCTCATTTCATAAATTTAATTTGTTGCAGTTGGTGGTCTATGATGATACCTTCATTCCTCGCCCTCGTGGACGAGGCATGGGAGATTTAGGGAAGAATTCCTCTCTCGGCCAATACTTAAAGAATCTTAAGTATCCGAGTTTTTTGGTCTTCTATTCATCCTTCTTAAAGAATACTTAAGTATCCGAGTTTTTTGGCCAATACTTAAAGAATCTTAAGTATCCAAGTTTTTTGGTCTTCCATTCGTCCTTCTCCAATGACAACGCGGAGCTACCCTTGATGACATTGAAGACACTTTCAATATATTTAGGAGGGTCCGTCATTAGGTGGAATGCAGATAAAATAACGCTTTTAGAAAAAAAGGCCACATTGTATATGTTTGGCCAAGGGCCAGGAATGTATGGTTTACGTAGTCGCTATTTTTTGACCCAAGCAGTATATGGTTTGGCATGCGGAATCACTGACCCTGTGCAATTACTAGAGTATGACAAGCATGCTATGTTTCGCAATAAACAACCAATTGCGCATCTGTCTACTGAAGAAATTTCTTGTGGCTGTGGAGGTGGAGACAAATGTACTGTCGACAAACGAACATGCAGGACTAGGTTGCAAAAGACCAAGGCAAGAAGAAGACGATAACACACAGCAGGAAAAAAGGCCAGAATATTTTGTAACTTTTCCTGACAAATACAGAAGCTACGATGTATAATGTCGATGCCAAAAAATAGTACATTTTCTATCAAAACAATGAGTACATTATGTTTCTCACTTTTGTGACTGGTTGTCTTCTCTTGGCACAAAAAATTATATTGTGTTACAATGCGCTATCTTTAGGAAGTCTCAAACAACTTGGGTCGGAGTTTTCCAAGTTTTTCCAATGCGTTCTTTTTGAAGTCGCCACTCTGCATGTCGCGATGCCGCAGAAGATGCCTCCCATATTTCCTTCTTCCGTCGTTTGCTTGCTAATCTCATTGCTTGGCCAATCTGACTGTCTTTGACACATTCCTTTCGGTGCATTCTATGCATAAGTTTTCAATAAGTCCATTGATGTAGTTCCTCCAAAATGTTGGCTTTGTTTGCACCACCTCTGTGACGAGTGTGGCTGAAATAGCCAGTACGGGCTTGGTAGTGAGTTTTGTCCATACCTTGTGTATATACCATATAGCCAAGCTACCATACTGCCTAGCAAACCAAGGCATGTGGTTGCATATGATATGCTGCAAAAAAGACCAGTCTATTGTTTATATGTAAATATATAATCATAATTTTATCAAATAAAGTAATATACCATGTAATGAGTTATGTGTTGATTCATCCATGCAGCTATGAAAGACCTGTGGAAGGTCTCTAGAGCGTCTTGAAACAATGTATAGTCAGTATCTCTCCAAGTATTGAGCTCACAAAACTTGAATATGGAATCCAAACTTTTCCACATGTTCGCTTTGCGAGTCCTTGTTGCACCATTGTCTGCGTGGTCAACCACTGCATTGTGCAAATTTCTCCACAGGTTGTATATCAATGTCAACCTTTCCTGAGCACTTTGGCTTTTGCGTTGTCTACCACTTGTTGGCATCGACAAGAAGAGACGGGCTTTCACACCACCAATAGACAACTTCTATGGCACATCTCGACCATTCTTAGACCTCTTCTCGTCCTGCTCTATTTTCACATGTCCTCCATGCAAGCCCATATCTAAGAAAACTATTTCCAATGATAATATGGCCCTTTGTTTTGCTAATGCTAGACGAGTGGTCCAAGCAAAACAAATGTATAGAAACATAAGTTTCTCAATGATTCTGCTGAGTGCATGCATCGTGCAAATATGTACTCTGGATAGTGGAATATCCAACACTGGGCGGAAGTTAAGGTCCTGCAAGTGCCTGTCCGGTGCTCTCCTCCAATTTCTTTTGTCAAGACCAATGACTCCTCCCATGCAATACAAACAAGGGCTTTTACTTGTTGCTCCTTTTGAGATGTTGTACATACACTTTAGGGTTTTGAGATCTCCAGCCATATGCCACTCTACTGTGTATTACATCGAGTGTCTTTCCATTTCTCTGTTCGCTTATGACTTCAGGAATACTTGTTTGATGGAAAACCCAGTTAAGAATATCAAAATTCTCTGCAGGCACCTGAAATGGGAAAACCAAACCAATCAAATGAAACATGTCTAACCATTTTTTAAAGCAAAAACTTGTTGATATCAAACCTTGAATGTGGCTAATAAGAAAATATTGTTTTCGGATTGCACGCTAAAGTTTCTAGGGTCGTCTGAAGCAATGCTTTCATCCAATGCTCTATTCATAAGTGTTATTGTGACACGCTCAACCTTTGTCTCTTTCACTAGCTTGCACTCATCCAGTTTAAGCACAAACTTCAAAACTCCATTGCATTCCTCTTGAGAAACCTTGAACAATTGAACAATATATGTCTGCAAAGCTACTAAATCATAAAATATATTATTGTATTTGTCATAGACCACTTCCTTGCTGATGGCAATCTGTACATTGCTTCAATGTGAAAAGGAGTGCCCAATGTCCGAAGCACTTCCTGGTTGACCTCCAGTCTTGTCTTTCGAATGGAGAAAGGATTTGGCAGCAACGTGTGCTTGAGATTGAACTTCTTACTTTGTTGCTGCATAGTTCTGTAAACAGAAACTTAAGTAAATGGACTATTTCCAAGTTTTCAAATGCTACACATATCCAATATATCTAAAAATTACAGACATTTGATCTGACTGGTGAAGACAATTGATTCAAACACCAGACATACCTAAAAATTGCAGAATGACCTTTGTTGGATATTCCGGCTTCATCCAGAATTGAATGAACATCACGTGTTTGGAGTTGATTCTGTTTCAAAAGAGTGTCAAGTTGCTTAGCAACAATCTTGCAGTAGCGCTTATCGTCCAAAAGTCCGGCGACATCTTTGCGTTTTAGTATGAGACCATAAGGAATTGAAGAAGTTGGTGTGTTGTTGTCAATCTTTGACTGAGGATGTAGCAACGATCTAAGCATAAATATGAAAAGTAAGATATAAAGCTACAAATGTAAAGATGAATTAAACCTGCTTGAATGATAATCTTACTTGATTGCTTTAACCCTCTTCTTCAAACCCCCAAAACCAACCTTCAATTGTTCAATGTCTCGTAAGCGTCGTTCTCTTAACCGAGGACCCAAGACAATATTTTTTTCTCTGAGATCCTGCATGAGCTACGTGATGCTTTCGTCCTTGCCTTTCAGTTGCTGAGCGCACTCTGTCACAGTTTGCTTCAAGCAAAATTTTTCTTTGTGTGCAAGGTCTCTCTCAAGCTTAAGAATATCACTTCTGGCCGCCAAATGCTTGGTGTAGCCATATAAACCAGAATAACCGTCTCCTACATAGTTCAGCAATGACCTTATGTTTCTAAACTTTGGAGTTGAGTTGGTGATAGGATGCTCAGGATATATCTTGCCATCCACCCAAAGATTGACGCTTTTTTTACCTTGAAATTTGAAGTTCTCTTTTGAAGCTTCGGAAGGATGCCTCGCTTATTCTTCTTGTGGAGGGGCTCGTATTCTCTGGACAGTTCGATATGCATATGATACACATCATTTTGACTCCTCATCTGAGTTCTGTGTGAACATGATAATGACATTGAGATGACTTGGTGAATGAGAAAGCTCAAAACAGAGGAGAGCGCAAGAGTGGAGTAAATGGAAGAGAGCTCAAGGGAAGAGACTGCGCGCAGGCGAAAAGCAAGAGAGACGCAAAATTGAGGAGAAGAATACCATTCAATGCACCTCGTTGAGCGCCAAATCTTAGTTTTGAAAAATCCAAAAGATTGAGATAATCGGAGTTCAATTCGGAGCTGTCGTATGTTATCATTGTTTGAACATGTTTTGAGAGTTTTAATAAACGTACCCCCCAAATCTGATATCCGAGTTTTTTTGAAAGTGAATATCAAAAATGAAATTAGGGACTTTTTACTATCTCTCTCTAAGCTAACCTGGCATTTCTTACAAGGACCATTTTTTAGTCCAAACTTTTCCTAATGATGGAAAGCACTACAAGAGGTTGTGTGCACTTGTGACGTTTTTAGCGACGAAAATACATTGGATTTTTATACTCCCCGGTGTCGCTAAGACCGTCGCTACGAGAACGTCGCTATATAGCGACACAGATAGTGACGGTGTCAGGAGTTTTTTAGAGCAAGGGATTGCGCATATGTACATACACATCCATGGTGCATCAAATAAAAAATTGCCCATTTTCCAGAGCCAGGTGATTATGTGGGGCCCACATGTGTACAAGTAGGGCATCATGTACATAGTGCATCGATTTTCACTATTACCAGTACCAGTGTGTTTTTTCTACAATAATGAGGATTTGGTAGCGCTTAAAACTTCTCGAGAAAGCTATCCGCGGGCCGACGACATGAGGTAAGCAGGTGCGTCAGATGGCATCTAGTGGCGTCAGGAGGCCGAACGGGGTCAATACTTGCACGTGGATGAATACAGACACAACGTGGGTGTTTTCTTGTGAGAGATATGCAGAAAGGTCATCATGAGGACCACTTTTTGGGGCTACTTCACGTGGTGGCGGGATGCATTATTGAAAAAAGCTGAGTGCCAGGTGTGCGGATGATGCAAAAAGGTGACAACTATGCACTGCGAGGTCAGTTTTTGGCATGTTCGGGGTCCGTTTGAGGTCATCTAAAAGGCCAAGGGTGCCCAACTAATAAATCTAAGTGTGGGAACTGAAAACACAGAGAGAAGACCAGAAAAAACCTGGAGAAGAGAGGAGGAACAACCGCAACTGTGTTTTTGCTCATTTTGGAGCATTTTTTTTGTCGTAAAATGCTCATCCGAGGTCAGATTTGAGCACTTTGACATTGTAGACTGGGATTTTGGGCCGTTTCGGACGTGATGACGCTGTCCATTTTGCCAAATTCCTCACTCTTTTGCTGTTGTTTTTCTGTGTAATCTTCTCCGGTGAGTGAAGCCTTTGCTTAACTTTGTGGTTGTATCTGGTGTATTTCTCAAATACTGTGTAAACTATTTTTCCCATTGGTGTTTGCCCAAGCTCAATTGTATCTAAACATCAGAACTTCTCCTCTTTTCAGTTGAGTTTTTTGGGTGTGTGTGTGTGTGTGTGTGTGTTTGTGTGGAGTGGGCAAGTGGATAGTCTCTCTCCTCTCACTCCAGAGGTGTGTTCCTTGTCTCGGCCAGGTGTGTTGTGTAAGCCGAGTGGTGCCCCATAGTGTGTGTGTGTGTGTGTGTGTGTGTGTGTGTGTGTGTGTGTGTGTGTGTGTGTGTGTGTGTGTGTGTGTGTGTGTGTGTGTGTGTGTGTGTGTGTGTGTGTGTGTGTGTGTGTGTGTGTATCTTCACAAGAGTGTGTGTCGGGTCGTTATAGAGGCACTGTGTGCGTTTTCATCCCGCTCACATTCTTTTGGTGCTCCCACTGAGGATCTTCTTCGAGTATCTTCTGCTTCGAGCTTCGAGCTTCGAGATTCAGGATTACAAGTTGCAGGTTGCAGGTTACAGGTTACAGGGACAGGTACAGGTACAGGTGATTCACACAGGTACAGGTAGCTGGAGTGCAGTGATATACTAGCAGTGATGTCACTTGCAGTTGTTGTGGGTATGCATCACTTGGCACCTATTTGAGTGCATTGTCTGATGGATTGTATGTTACTTGTGGAAACTGCCATTGTACGCATTTGTGGAGCCATACTTGGTTGTATTTGGCAGTCCTAACCATTTCTGAGACTTGGTTTGGAAGATAGTCATTTCTGAGACTTGACTATACGCGATTTGCATTAGCCTTCGTGTGAGGGTCGATAGCGTGAGGTTTTTATTAAGCTGGGGGATTCTCAAATGTGGAGATCCTTTCGGTGATACAGGTAGCTGGAGCACCCTTTTTGTGACCTCACCATAGGCTATGTACTAGTGAGTCCTACTTGATGCTCGGGTTCTATTGTTGACAGTTTATGCATACATATACAGTCTATATTTTGGGTTCCTACTGCTCTACTTCTGGGGAAACTGTGCCAATATTTTTCCAAGATATGATGGTTGGTTTTTTGGTCTTTTGAACCATTTATGCTGCTATGCTGATGAAGTTTTGGCAAAATCAGAGGATAAGACAGGTGTGCTTTCTTGGGAGCTGCATGGTTGACTTTAATGGATGATCAAAATGGACCTCAATTCACTCCTTTTCATTTAACTCAGAGAATACAAATAAATGTTCATGTGTCCAGGAAGATTTTTTTCCAGCAGCGCATAGTCTTTATGTTCGGGCCAAGAAGATTAAGAGAGATCCTGGAATGCCCTTTGCCTGTTGTAATTCCGATGATCAACTATGAAAACTCATTTGATGTGCATGTGTTTGTCCTTATGTAAAGTCAAGCTCCATTGAAGTTTCTAGAGGTTGAGTCAGTGAAAAGTTTTGGGTTCTTGCACGTGTGTTCGAAGGGGATCTCAAAGAATCGTAATTTGGGTAGCCATGGCTTTCTGTTATCCGGAGTTTCATGGAAGAAGTGATGAAGATATGGAAGACTTTTTGGAAAAGATGGAGGTTGCCTGCATTAGCAACCAGATTCATGACCCAACGCAGATGTTACGTCTTCTCCAAATCTGTTTGAAGAGTGATGCACGAGTCTGGTCCAAAGCATTTGAAGAGGAGTTGCGTGCAGCGGATCCACCTGTAAGATTGAGTTGGGACAATTTAAGGCATGGGTTGGAAGTGGAGTTTGTGAAGATAGAAGATCCTGACAAAGTGTGGCAAGAAGTACAAGGTTTGGTGCAAAAGAAAGGTGAGCTAGTAGATGCGTACATACGTAAGTTCTCATTGGCATGGGAGCGGATGTGCAAGGCCTTAGCACCACAGGTACCCCCGCCTGACATGATGAAGAAGGACAGGTTCTTGGCTGGTCTTTGGGAGAATATACATTGGAGAGTGGAGCTAAAGAAGCCTAGGACATATGAAGATGCACTAGAGGTAGCAAGGAACAAAGAGTGGAAGTTGAGGAAAATGAGCCAGTTAGGGGTGGAGTCTTTGCCCATAAGGTCTGAATTTCAGCCTATAGAGTCTTTACAAGGTCGTATGTCAGGGGTTCATCATGAACCAGTGGTTCCTGTTACTACTCAGGTTATGCCAGCAGTGGTCACTACATCGGTGCAAGATGATGGGTTAAGGCAAGACATGAGGCAAGTGGTAGATTTGATGAAGAATCTCAGCCTAAACATGCTAGGTCAAGTGGGAAATAATCGAGGTCGAGGGAGGTTTGCAAATCAGCCAGGAGGTGAAGAAATACTTAGGAATGGTGCTGGACAAAGCAATGGTAGGTTTTGGAGGCAGACGCCCACATGTTATAATTGTGGAGAGTTGGGCCACATCAGCCCGCAATGTGATAAACCACCAAGGATGGGGGGAGACATGTATCCATTGCCAAAACAGGTGCTAACTAGGTCGCATGATTATGGCATCGAAATTAAGGGAAATGAAGGAACCAGTGGACTGACCCAGGAGGAAAAGGGAAAGACAAAAGTGCTAAGTGTAGTCACCTTGGAGAAGGCATGAAAGCTAGAGGATACATTAGTGATGCCTATGGGGAAGAGGACCACAAAGGAAAAGGAAGGAAGAAGTGCCCCAGGTCCTAGTAAGAAGAAAGGAAAGATCCGTGAAGGCGAGGATGTCAAGGTCGAGAGGAAAAGGAGAGCTCGTCGAAAGTTTCATGTTTCAGATTTTCCACTAGGGGATGGGCAATTAAGCTATGACTTGAAGGAGGATCTGAAGACCAGGAAGGCAGATGTTACTTTTGGGCAGCTTATAGAGATGGTGCCTAAGCTAAAGCGACAGTGGAAGAGGATGGTTAACCCAATGGAGAAAGAGCCAGAGAGAGGTTCAGTAAAGGTGTTGGCAATGGATGAGCTACCAGACATTTTTCCAATAGTAGATGTGTGGCATAAAAGGAAAAATTGTGGACAAGGTTATGTGGATGGCGGAGCCAAAATATGTGTCATAACACACTCATGCGTTGAGAAGATGGGTCTCACAGTGGCTGGGGTGTCAGGTTTCTGGATTAGATTGGCAAACCATCAAAAAGTAAAATGCTTGGGTGTTGTAAAGAGCTTAGAAGTGGAGGCATATGATGCAAAGGCAGTGGTTGATTTTCATGTGATGCCAGCAGGGTTGGGAGAATATCCTATTATACTGGGCAGACCATGGTTACGTGCAGTGGGAGCTGTTCAAGATTGGCGACATGGTACGATTAGCCTCTATGGAAAGACAGGTACCAAGAAGCTTTATAATATGGACACAAGGAAACGAGTAGAGGAGCTTTATGAAGATGAGGATGATTCTAGTGATGAAGACTCTTCCACGGTGACAAATGAGGACAGTGATAGCACTACCAGCAGTGATGAGGATGCTGATGTTGCATTTCTTTTGATGGACAAAGAAATCCAGGAGTTTGGTTTAGTTGCATTTGCGAATGAGGTTGAAGATGAAAGTGAAGGGCCTTATGAAGTGATTGAAGGGCTGATGCAAACCAAGGTTGAGTTGTCAAAGAAGTAGGAATTGATGACACAAATGATCAGTGGAGACCTCTCAGCTATGGAGAAGGATATATATTTGTACATGCTGGCTAGTTTTCCTGATTTGTTCATTAATTCATATGAGGAGATCAGAGGGTTCAAGGGCGCAGAGATGCATATAGAGCTGAAAGAAGGTGCTAAGCCAGTGCGGCAAAGGCTAAGAAGGATGGGTCAAGAGCAAATGGAAGCCTTGCGAGAAGAGGTGGACAAGTTATTGAAGGCAGGGTTCATAGTCCCTGTGGAGACCACAAAATGGGTGAGTCCAATTGTAGTCAGTCCAAAGAAGGATGGGAAGTGGAGAATTTGTGTAGATTTTAAACCCTTAAACGCAGCCACTAAGAAGAACCCATATCCTCTTCCATTCATCGATCAGATCTTGGATTCAGTGGCAGGTTATGAGAGGTACACTGTGTGTGATGGTTTTTCAGGCTATTTTCAATTGAAGATTGCTCTTAAAGACTGCACAAAGACCACTTTTGTTACGCCGTGGGGCTGATATTGCTACACAGTATTGCCATTTGGGTTGTCAAATGGACCTTCCTTCTATCAAGAGAGAGCAAATTGGGTGTTGGAACCATTCATTGGTAGTTGTGTTAAAGCTTTTATGGATGACTTCTGTGTTTATAGCAGTAGGGCTGAACACCATGAGAAGCTGCAGATGGTATTGGCTCGATATGATGAATGTGGAGGACAACTAAATCCAAAGAAATGTCATCTAGCATAGCCAAGGGTGAAGTTATTGGGCCACATGGTGTCAGAAAATGGCATTGAGGTTGATCCAGACAAGGTTAAGTCTATTATTCTTCTTCCATCACCTACGAGTACGAAGCAATTGGCAACCTTTATACACAAAGTGAAGTACATGGCAAGGTTTATTCCATTGTCTTCTCAGGTTCTTTATCCATTACAACAAGTGGCAAAGCATGATCCATTGCAATGGGATGAAAAGTGTGAAGAAGTGTTTCAAGAGGTGAAAGAGGTGTTAGGGGGGTTGTCAGCCATGCAGGCTCCTGATTGTGAGAAAGTTTTTTATGTAAATCCCTCAGTAGGGGATGATGCCATTGGAGCCATGCTATTGCAAAAGGGGAAGGGCAGCCATTATATGAGGCCAGTGTATTGTGCAAGCCGAGTGAAGTTGGTAGCGGAGAGAAAGTTCTCGGAAGTAGAGCTAGTGATGGCTAGTGTAATATTTGCTTGTCGACAATTTCGTCATTACTTGCTACCACGAACTTTTGTTTTCTTGACGAGTTATGCCTTTTTGACATAGTTAATTAATGGTACTAACATGTCAAATGTGGTGAAGAAATGGGTAATTGAGCTGCAAGAGTTTGAGTTCTCTTTTCTAGTGGAAGATAGTACAAGGGCTACCCTAGCTGATTTGTTGACCTACAAGGAGAATCCCCTTATTGTTAAGGAAGAGGTGGTGAGAAAGGTAGTTGACGAAGTGCCATAGATCAGCAATGCACATGTGTTGTTCTTTGATGGTTCATACAGAAAGAGCCATGATGCAGCTTCAGGGGGTATAGCACTTTATGATCCAGAGGGGAAGCTAGTATACAAGAGAGGATTCAAATTGGATGCTCATAGTAACAATGAGGCTGAATATGCTACTCTGGAAGCCAGATTACACATTTGTTTGAAGCAGGGGGTTCAAAAGTTGAGCATAAAAGGTGATGCCCTGTTAGTGGTGAAGCAAGTGTTGGGTGTGTGGAAGAGCAAGAACACCTCATTGAAGGAAATGTGCTTCAAAATTAAAGGCATGTTAAAAAAGTTCGAAGCATGGATCATCAGACACATTGAACGTGCTCTAAATGGAGAGGCACATGAAGCAGCTCAAGGCATGATTGGGGAGCTATTTGTGTTGAGGACCACTTTACCTCTTTATCATGGCCGGGAAAGTTTGGCTCAAGAAGAGGAGTTTTTGCTAACAGGAATCATTCCAAAGGAGATTCAGAAGTCTAAGAAGTATGGCTTTGTGCCTAGAGCATACAGGTACAAATTGATTGGTGATGTCTTATACATGAAAGGGGCTGATCTTGTGTTGAGACGTGTACCTTGGCGGGAGGAGCTTTACAGAGTGTTGGAAGAGAATCATGAAGGCGCATGTGGTGGCCATTTTGCTCTAAAGATCACCTTGCATAAGATTTTGCAAGAGGGGTATGTATGGCCTAGTTTGCACAAGGATGTTCCCCATTGGTGTAGGTCTTGCAATAGGTGTCAAGCATTTGGGAAGAGAGTGTTGAAGCCAGAGCTACGAAAAACCATTATGGCGTTTGATGTGTTTGAAAAGTGGGGGATTGATGCAATAGGCCCGTTACCTATCACAAGCAGGGGCAAAAGCTATATTTTGACTGCAGTGGACTATCTCTCTAGATGAGCAGAGGCTATCGCAGTAAAACAGATCACTGCAAAGGATGTGGCAAAGTTTGTGTATGATGAAATATGTTGCTGTAGGTCATGAGGGCAACAACTTCCCGGGAGGTCACCCATCCCAGTACTGTTCCCGCGCATATGCGCTTAACTGTGACGTTCCACAAATTGGTCTAGCCATCCAGACCCCAAAACCTTAAGGTGTTAGGGACCTCCGGTCTAACCAATTTATGCAAGCCTCATAGATAGACACCACTTTGTCACCACAAGTTGGGCTTACCACAACAATCTCCCCCTTAAGCCAAACTTGGGACTTTCCTGTCCCCTTGAGTACCAACGTGTTCTGCCTTTTTCTAGGCTCAGAGGTTGAGAGCTTCAACGTGGCCGGGAGCTAGCTCAGAGGTTGAAGTCAACATCAACATGTCCTGTTCCACGGACTCAGAGGTTGGAATTTGAACCATGGCTCTGATACCAGTTGTAGGTCATGAGGGCAACAACTTCCCGGGAGGTCACCCATCCCAGTACTGTTCCCGCGCATATGCGCTTAACTATGACGTTCCACAAATTGGTCTAGCCATCCAGACCCCAAAACCTTAAGGTGTTAGGGACCTCCGGTCTAACCAATTTATGCAAGCCTCATAGATAGACACCACTTTGTCACCACAAGTTGGGCTTACCCCAACAGTTGCAAGTTTGGGGTGCCATTGGAGCTACTTTCAGATAAGGGGCCAGGATTTAGAGCTAAACTACTAGACTTTTTATGCGCAAAGATGAAGATTAGGCATGAGCATACCACTCCTTATTACCCGCAGTGTAATGGCTTA
Source organism: Adiantum capillus-veneris (assembly GCF_014529385.1). Lineage (NCBI taxonomy): Eukaryota > Viridiplantae > Streptophyta > Polypodiopsida > Polypodiales > Pteridaceae > Adiantum > Adiantum capillus-veneris. The sequence continues at coordinate 82,316,054 of NC_140942.1, read as the reverse complement.
AATGAAAGATTCAATGGTGAGTTGGTACAAATTCTTTCTAAAGTGACAGAGCACCAAGGAAAGAATTGGGATTTGGAATTGCCAGTGCATTATGGGATTACCGTACTTCGGTGAAGACAGGTACAAGGTTTACTCCATTTCATTTGGTGTATGGAAAGGAAGCACTATTGCCTATGGAGGTAGAGTTGCCTGCGGTCAAGATGTTAGAGAAGTTGCTTGGGCCGCCTAGTGATGCATTCAAAGAGAGGCTCTTGCAGTTACAAGAGGTTCAGTTGGATAGGATGAGCGCATTGGAGCATTATGGGCAGATGCAAGATAAGGCTTTGGCAAAGATAAATGAAAAGGTCAAAAGTAAGGGTATCAAGAAGCATGACTTGGTTTTGCGCTACAACAATAAGCTGGACAACACCTTCCAAAAGAAGTTTCAAATTAAGTGGGAAGGCCCTTTCAAGGTAGTGGAGTGTTTCTCAAATGGTACATATCAGTTGGCTAACCTGGATGGGGTTCTACATAAGTCAAGGGTAAATGGATTGCGTCTTAAATTGTATCATGCTATATTGATGATGGTGGAGCAGGATGAGCTGTCTGTGGAGCAAGTGATGTCTATGAGGGGTGAGGAGACCTGTGATGAGGCGAGCCTCATATCTCTTTTTGCTGCTGCTGATCATGAATGATCTAACAGGCTAGGGGATGGGCAAATTATGTCAGGAGTTTTTTGGATCAAGGGATTCGGCATATGTACATACACATGCATAGTGCATCAAATAAAGAATTGCCCATTTTCCAATGCCAGGTGATTATGTGGGGCCCACATGTGTACAGGTAGGGCAGCATGTACATAGTGCATCGATTTTCACTATTACCAGTACCAGTGTGTTTTTTCTACAATAATGAGGAGTTGGTAGCGCTTAAAACTTCTCAAGAAAGCTATCCACGGGCCGACGACATGAGGTAAGCAGGTGCGTCAGATGGCATCTAGTGGCGTCAGGAGGCCGAACGGGGTCAATACTTGCACGTGGATGAATATGGACACAACGTGGGTGTTTTCTTGTGAGAGTTATGTAGAAAGGTCATCATGAGGACCGCTTTTTGGGGCCACTTCACGTGGTGGCGGGATGCATTATTGAAAAAAGCTGAGTGCCAGGTGTGCGGATGATGCAAAAAGGTGACAACTATGCACTGCGAGGTCAGTTTTTCGCCTGTTCGGGGTCCGTTTGAGGTCATCTAAAAGGCCAAGGGTGCCCAACTAATAAATCTAAGTATGGGAACTGAAAAAATAGAGAGAATACCAGAAAAAACCTGGAGAAGAGAGGAGGAACAGCCGCAACTGTGTTTTTGCTCATTTTGGAGCATTTTTTTTGTCGTAAACTACTCATTTGAGGTCAGATTTGAGCACTTTGACATTGTAGACTGGGATTTTGGGCCATTTCGGACGCGATGACGCTGTCCATTTTGCATAATTCCTCACTCTTTTGCTGTTGTTTTTCTGTGTAATCTTCTCCGGTGAGTGAAGCCTTTGCTTAACTTTGTGGTTGTATCTGGTGTATTTCTCAAATACTATGTAAACTATTTGCCCCATTGGTGTTGGCCCAAGCTCAATTGTATCTAAATATCAGAGCTTCTCCTCTTTTGAGCTGAGTTTTTTGGGTGTGTGTGTGTGTTTGTGTGGAGTGGGCAAGTGGATAGTCTCTCTCCTCTCACTCCAGAGGTGTGTTCCTTGTCTCGGCCAGGTGTGTTGTGTAAGCTGAGTGGTGCCCCATAGTGTGTGTGTGTGTATCTTCCCAAGAGTGTGTGTCGGGTCGTTATAGAGGCGCTGTGTGTGTTTTCATCCCGCTCACAACGGTTGCAGGCTTCCTATAGCGACGTTGCAGAGCCTTATATAGCGACGCTTATAGTGACGCCTGAGAGTAAAATTTTCTGGGTGGAAGGGCATTCAACCCATCAACCATATTGAATGTTTCAATAATAGAGTAAACCTAAATGAATCCAAGATAAGCCCAGATTCACCTTTGAAAGAAAGTGCAAGCCCCAAAGTAGTCACCCACAAGACAATATAACCATTAACTCCATCATGCATAGTATTGTTTGCAGAACAAAGCTACAAAACTGACAAAAGTAAATTGATGAAAGTAAATCAATGACAATTGTACACATCATAGGCAAAATCACTTGATTGTTAAGCTTTGCAAATGTAATAGTTTCAACACCATTGTCATTATTGAGAAAATACATGGTTTTCCAATAGTTACAAAAAGACGTATACAGGTCATCTCATTATACATGCTATGAAAAAAGGAAAATAATGCTATTTAGCTAGGCTAGACTGACGTCCTCTAATTAGACGTCTCATCGCGTCCAAGTGGCGTATCTGTCGGATTCTGCAAAAAAAAAAACAATAAGACTTTCTATAAGTATAAACATATAATTTACAAAACAATCTATTTTCTTAGCTTATCATTAAAATACAACAAATGTAAAAGAGTAAAGTGAAATACTAACCATGCCGCCGCGAGAACTTAGAATGTCCATCAGGGTGTTTAAGCCCTTTCTGCTTGCATACTCGCACTCGTACGGTGTGGGGTCACATCCTATCATTGAGCATTGTTCAAAACGTACAAAGAATCCATTATGTTAGAATTTAAAAGTACAAATAAACGTAACTACCAAACCTAAAGAGCAATGCACAAACACTTACAAAATCGGTCTCAAATGATGCCCACCAGCCGCTCCCCAAGTGGTGCGAGCTCCCTACCTCTACTCGCGCTTTGGCTGCCTCCTTTTGTTGCTTCTACTTGTTAGGATTCTCGCATGCTACTCGCTTCGCATTCTTTCAATCTTCTTTGGCCAGCCAATCTGGTCTGTTCCACCCATGCTTTATTGCTTTTTGTACTTTAGAACGCTTGTGCTTGCAGTATTCGCGCTTTTGAATGTTCATCAGGTCTTCATTGAAGCGCTCATCCTGACTTGACAGGGGAAAGTCGTCATGCAGTATGCTGATGACTCTGTCTTTTAATTCACTTGGCACTTCACTCTAGGTGTTTAGTATGTAGTGTCTAAACACCTGAGAGCAAAGAGCACGCATGTGCAAGATCACCTTCTTGCCTTCGTCATCCAAGGCGATGCCGTCGCTGATGTCGACAGAGCACAGCAAGCCCTCTCGCCTGTGACGCGTGAACCTAGGTGTCTCGATAGGAGTCTCTAGCAGCGTCTTGATGGAGGTACGGATGTCAGGTGTCTCCACTAGAGTCTGGGCACCAAAACGAGGAGTGTTGATTGGGAGTAGCTAGTGGTGTGTAGCGAGGAACGGCCGATAGCCGTGCAAAACTTGGCATAGATGGCGATGCCTTGGCTGGTGTGGGGACGGGCAAAGAAGGGGAAGGTAAGGAGCCTCGTCAAACACAAGGCGGTGTCGAAGCATCAGCACCGGCATCCCCCAGCAACCACCGCCGCACTACTAGAGCGTCGGTGCCTAGATGAGTGTGAAGATCGTCTCGTCGACACCGAAGCTTTGGAGCGTGTTGAATGCTCCGAAATAGAGGGAGACACTGAAGGAGTGGAACGACGTGATGGTGCTCCAAAGCGATGATGCTCCTCGTACCACCTCCTCTGCTGGGGTGACAAAGAAGAAAGAAACTCATCATCATCCATACTTGCATTAAACACACGAACATTTAATCTTAATATTGAATGGAGAAGAAAACATGGACAAGTTATAATCTATACTATAGATAATAAAGAGAGGGATTCTTGTGTGTGTGTGTGTGTGTGTGTGTGTGTGTGTATATATATATTTATATATATATATATATATATATATAGATATATATATATATATATATATAGAGAGAGAGAGAGAGAGAGGAAGGACTCATAAAGGGGAAGGGATTCATGTGTAGAGAGATTCCTATGAAGTTCTTGTGAATTTGTCTCCCGTGGTGCATTCTACGTATCTTGTAAAAGGATAAAACTCGTAGTGCGATGGAGACCGAGGCTGCAATCACAAAGGAGGTGATCCGTCTCACCTCATAGATGCAGCATCTATGAGCAGGGATAGATCACCTCCTTTGCGATTGTAGCCTCACTCTCCATCTCACTCGGAGCACATTGCTGCGTCGGCGTATCAGACTTTCACGACACATCAAGGAGTGTCTATGCTTGTGAGAACATACCTGGAGCATACTTGGAGTGGAAGCAATGACGATCAAACACAATTTAAAATTTTCAAGTATAGCATATAGACATCAATGGACAAAAAGTGACATGAATACAATATATATTAGAAAACGGAGCAAAATTATTCAAATACAATGTTTATAGCTTTAAGAGGTCTCTCTCTCATCCTTGCATAGCTCAGCATAACTCCCTATGTCTATATAGAGCTCTCCGTTTAGGCAGATGTCCTCCGTTTCATTTTGTAGGTCCTCTGCATACACCCCATAGAGAGTAGCAGCTTGATGCTCGTTTGGCACCACCTCAGCAACTTCTGACTGAGCATGATCTCCGATCTCCTTCATTGATGCCACCGTGATTGGTACATGGTAGCCCTCATACGTCAGTGCACTACGAGGGGCTACCTCTATGACGTACCACCAGTTTGATGCACACTTTGTAGGATGAAATATCACTTGCCATAGCCACATAACTTACATGAGAGCTTCCAAGCACATAACTTCTAAAATTGGATGTTAACTATTTACATACTTACTTGTTCACAATGCTCAGGTAGTACGAAAGTGTCTCTTAGGTCGGTTCATTTTTCCGTTGAATCCACCTCAAGGAAACCAGACTCTCCTCTGCGCACAGTAGCGTTGCGACCCTCCATGTTTATCTTGAACCATTGTACGTCGAACAAGTCGACAAAAAAACCTCTATAATCGATCCTCAAAATCTCTTGTAGCGTGCCGAAGTAAGTGAGTTTTTCCACCACAGGATCTGCATCAGAGGACCGTCGTCAACTATACTGTTCAAATTTTGCCACGATTCCACAATCTTGAGTAAAATGCTTTTTGTCTATCCGTTCCACCCTAAATGTCGACCTTTACACCATGCTGCTGTGTATGACTTATACTAAAACCAACAAAGATTATGAGTGACCGTTCAAACATCTAGAAATTCGCTAGTCGTACATTGCAAACTTACCTTGATCGCGCAACCCCGAGAGTACTTCCAGTCCTCCTCAGTCACTTCTTCACCGCACTGTTGTGCGCTTTTCAATTGGTTGTGCAACCATCTTAAGCTCATGAATGTTGGTAGGCTCTCCAGACCCGTCGGATAATGCATCGACGGTCGTCTTCCACGTCTCCACTCGATTCGTGCCCTTTGTCACTCTCACTTTGCATCCTCGTATTGTGAAATCCACTTTTGCATCACTAGATTGTGAAGCATGCAAAATCGGTTGATTTTAGCCTCCAGATCTTATGTTATCTTCTTCTCAACACCGAGATTGCACATGACAATCCTAGATATGCGCTTATCATCTATGGTTCTCCATAGCGTGTCCCGGGCTTTATCAAATCCGTCTAGCCACTCTCCAATGTAAACTGGGGACTCTGATACTAGCCAACCTTCTTCCATGCTACCATCGGACGTGCCTTCTAATGCACATATCCCTTGAGCGTTTTCATAAAACGTTCAAAAAAGAACATCCATCTGGAATGTATTGTGCCAGCTATTACCACCTCATCAACTATGTGAACAAGAAGATGCACGTGAATGGTTAGCATGGTAGTAGGAAAGTGTTTCTCAAACATGCACACAACCTCCGCAACATTTAGTTTGGCAAATGGTATGGAGTCTACATTGATCTTCTTTAGTGAGATCCATTGCACCAACTTCGCAAGTTTGTAGATTGTGTTACGGATGTTAGGAGACAAACATCCCTCAATGGCCACCAGTAAAATAAATTGCAAAACACGTTGGTGCAGCCAAAGTGTGTCGGCTCTAGAAGGTGGCATGGACAGGTGTGTGCACGCAAGCAGAAGCATGGCAAAGGACTGGAGCAGCTAGGAAATTCATGGGATGGCAGGTGGCAGCGGAAGTGTATGCATGATGCGGCTTATAGGCCAGGGAATGCTCCATAATGGGCTAATTGGGATAGCAGGTGAAGGAGATGCAAAGTGCAGCCTTTGGGTCCAAGAGTGAAGAGCTTGAAGTGCTGAAGGAACAGGTCTAGACGGCTCATCAAACCGAGCTACGGAGCCCAAGTTATTGAAAGTTGAAGTTTTGGTGATTTGCAGATTCTTGCCGGACAGGGCAGCTGGGGACAGCTGATCCAAGTGGAACTTGAGGTATAGATGTGTAGAGCTCGATTTATGGAGCCTACCCGTCTTTTCGGATTACGGATCGGAGCTATGGTTTGCAAGATATGGTCAGTTGAAGTTTTTCCGGGGGTCGGGTCTGAGCCCACTTGACCGCATTGGAGAACATGCCATCTGGAGTCTTTTGAGTACCGACGAAGTTCTAGAGCACAATGTGCACCATACAGAGCTAGCAGGAAGAGACTGCATGCCAAACGGAGTCCGGAGCAAGAAGTTATGGAAGTCGGAAGCTGGGGTACCTTTGCCCAAAATTGTTTGCAGATGATTTTTTCCATTTTTGAAGGCCTAGATTCGAGGATGCCGAGAAGTCAAAGTGCAGGTACAGAGAGTGTGATTGTAGCCGGGAAGATGGATTTTTGGTTGGTGTTTGCGGCTTGGTAACAGGAGGTGGGAGCAGAGAATGGGAACCTGGCAAAGGCAGCCAGAAAACAAAGTTTTTTGTTAAAAAACGAAGGGATTTTTCAAAGCCTTGAGGCTTGGGGCTCTGTAGAGCCGCCACGTGGCCGGGGTACAGATCCCACATTCGAGGTGAGTAGCCGATGAGACGGGGTATAAAGGTAGGGCCGTGGTCTCTCCATAAGCACACAAGAGGTGTGAAGGGAGCTCCCCTCCCCCTAGCTATGGCGTCTGTGGGTCGACGCTGCGCGCGGCGCGGTTTGGCTGTCGACGGTGATTTTGGGCGAGGCTGGGCGGCGGTGGCGGGCCGCACGTGGTAGTGGTTAAGAGGCTATGCCCGCGCCCGTAAGCGGCAAAACTTTTTTGGGGGGAAGCCCCCCCCCCCCCCCCCCCCCCCCCCCCCCCTCAATAGCGACATCGCTACTACTGCCTAGAAGGGGAGGGGTCCCACGAAGGAGGTGCCGACAAGCAGTTGAAGTGCAAGGCCAAACATACTCAAAGGCCAAGAAGTGGGAAATCCGGCCGGCCAAAGTGGAAGGTGCAAAGGACAAGTGTGCACACCATACAAAGCTTTCCAAAATAATCTAGGCCAAGTGTTGGCAATGCATAAGAATTCTAAAAGAAGCTCCAAATGGAGTGCACGACATGGAAGCACACCACATTTTTCTTTTTTGGGAATCCTAGGCACACCCCTATAAAAGGAGGTTTTTGTTCATTTTTTAGGGTCTTTTTGGCCAAAGAGGGTCTTTTGACCAAGGTTGTCTTGGGAAGGTTTGCTTTTTTGGCAGGAGGTTTTTTGCCAAGGCCTTTGAGCCATTGTTTTGGTTGTTGCCGAGGTTGATGCCGGCAGTATGTTGGTTGTATATGGTATTGCATATGCTAGAGGACTATTTGCTACTGTTTCTAGGCGTCATTCCCCCTTCCTCCTTCTCTTCTCAGCTTGTGTGCATGTGTTTCCGGGTGTGTGTAGGCGTGTGTGCCCCCCGAGGTTTGTCGTGCAAAGAGAGATAGAGAGAGGTTGTATGAGTGTGGAAGGCTGTGAATTGAGCAAAGCGGAGTGATTGAGTCTGTCTAGTGCATTGCAAGGCTTATGTGCGTATGGTTGTGTGAAAGCGGTGGTTTGTTTGCGGGTAGTGTTGAGTTTTGAAGGTGAACTCTAGTGGATTGGGGCGTTGTGTATACCCAGGGCTATAGTGAGGCATTGTGTTGTGTGTTGGGTGTGTCCCCCTTTCCCCCTCTCCATCTTCTGGTGCCCAAACTGAGGAGCTATCTGATGCTCCAATTTGTGGTTGAAAGTGGTGTTTTTTTGCCGACAAAGCAGTTGGCTCACGGTCGAGATGTTTAATGGTCAAGGTTGAAGCTGACAGAGATGGTGGAGCCAGGTTTTGGCCAAATATTTACAGGCGTCGAAGATCCCGAGGATTGGTTAGCAGATTTGAATTATGGCTGCTATCGATGCGTATGTTGACGGATTCAAAAAGGTTACAGACGGTGCCGTTGTTGATGCGAGGACGAGCCAAGGTGTGGTTTGATGGTCTAAAGAGCAGTGATCGAGAGTCATGGCAAAGGGTGCAGAGTCAGTTTTTGGAGCGGTTTCGAGAGGTGATTACGGCGGAAAATGCTAGTGCAAGGCTGAAGACGGTACACCAAGATGTAAGTAAAGATTTCTCTATTTTCATTGAGCAGTTTTGAGGCTTGTTGGAAACAATTAGAGATTGCTACTGGGGTCAAAAACAATCAATCTTTGAAGCTGTCAAAGTTGTTAGAGTGCTTGCATCCGAGGATTAGAGAAAAGGTCGAAGATGGTGCCGATACCTATGAAGACATGATCTATCTAGCAAAGATAAAGAGCAAAAAGGTGAAGCAGAAAGCACATCCATATTCTTCACTTTATACCGCCTCGACACAATCAAGGTTAGCCACAGGTGCCCCTTCTTGGTAGTCAACCACGGGACAATGTTGTAGTTGACGATGATGACAATGGGATATACACTGTAAGATGTTGCTCTCTGACCAAATGAATTTATGCAATCAATAGTCAACCACGGGACAATGTTGTAGTTGACGACGATGACAATGGGATATACATTGTAAGATGTTGATCTCTGACCAAATGAATTTATGCAATCAATAGCCACGTCTATGCGCAAATTTTGAGCTTCCCGAACATGTATCGTCTATATGTTTCCAGGCTGCGCAATCTGCAGGAATCCGTAACACACCATCGGAAGATCTATTCTCCTCGTGCCATGATGCTAGGGCGGCCATGGACTTACATTCGAAGAAATGCTTGATGCGAGTAAGCAGAGGAAAATGCTGCAAAACCTTTTGTGGAATTTTTGTTCCGTGGAGATCTACTCGATATCTCTCGGAATCACATTTTGGACACTTCTCCATGTCTATGTATTCCCCTTTGAAAAGAATGCAGTCGTTAGGACAAGCGTGAATTGAATTGTAATCCATCCCCAAGTTTCGCAAGATCTTTCTTGCTTCCTTTCTGGAATTTGGCATCACATTATCAGCCGGCAGTATGTGCTCTTTGAGCAATCTACACATCAAAAAAAATGTGGTACACTTGTGTAAGTAATCTATCAGATCATTACATATCTAGAGTTTTTTCTTGAAGTAAACACATTGTAATAGATCACCTAAAAAGCGTTGTGACTCTAGTGTCACTCCATCCAAACTTTGCCTACATGTTGAGAGGAACCAGGAGTGTCTTCAATCTAGGCACACGTGCTCCATCATACAATGGCATATCGGCTTCACTTTTCATATCATCATAGATAAGCCTTTCTGAATCCATCATCATCTCAATCATTTCATCGATCTCGGGCTCAAACATTGCCTCGTTGGAAATGTGGTCTGCATGATCATCCTTCGAGCTGTCAGAGGCTACATCTTGTGGCCTCACGTATGCTACTTGACCAAAGCACCTGCGAACACGTCTATTGGGTTGCAAGATTGCTGCCTTTTGGCCAATGTCAGAGTCCGATGAGTTATAATTAGCAAAAACTTGATAATAGATGGATCAAACTCTTCAAATTTACGATAGTGCTGCAAATAAACGCGTCTTGTCGCACAACATACTTGTATTGATTACAAGAACATAAGATCCTTGTTGAGAGATAGGTGTTTCGTTTGGACGGCCCCACATCCTCGTCACTACTCATAATGAATGTAAAAACTTTATAACTTGGACATAAATTTTTTTAATTATTGGCATCCTCTGTCTTCTCTCTCTCTCTCTCTCTCTCTCTCTCTCTCTCTCTCTCTCTCTCTCTCTCTTTGTTCACATCGTAAACTACCTCACATTCTCTAGTCATGTCCAATCTCCACACACCTCGGTCTAGAGGTACACGGAGATCAGAACCACCGGCTTATAATCTCGTCTTTATTGGTCGATGCCTATATTTGTGGGTACGAAAAATCTATACACCCACGTCTACATGATAGTGCATTGTAGTGGACAAAACCCCTTTGCCTCTTCTCTAGATGTAGCAACTCATAGCGTTTTAACATCTCTTCATAGCAGTGAATGATTGATCTTGCAAGGAAAGCTAAGCCTACAAGAAGCCCAACCATCTCTCTCTTTTTTTATGTAGAGCTTGAAGGTGCTTGTAGCTTTGGAATGTTCAAAGGCTAGGCAGCAACAGAACGTGTTCTTCTTCTATTCAACTTGAGTGATGGAAGAGGCAAGTCGATAACTCAGAATTTTCATCTTATGTGTGTGTGTGTGTGCATATGTGTGTGTGTGTGTATGTGTGTGTGTGTGTATGTATGTGAGAGAGACAGAGAGAGAGAGAGAGAGAGAGAGAGAGAGAAAGAGAGAGCGTCCGGGCGAAATGGGTTGCACAAACCTATTGCAGCTTGCCTAGTGTACCTGTGTTGCTGCAAATCGGCATTTTTGTTATGTGTATGTGCATGCATATTTGAGAGAGAGAGAGAGAGAGAGAGAGAGAGAGAGAGAGAGAGAGAGAGAGATAGAAAGAGAGAGAGAGAAAGAGAGAGACCGCTATAATGCTAACTAATCCAGTGTGTGTGTGTGTGTGTGTGTGTGTATGAGAGAGAGAGAGAGAGAGAGAGAGAGAGAGAGAGAGAGAGGGGCCTAGAGTAGTTGATAAGGTAGCTTGCCTTCACAGGCATATTTCCTGCCTTCATGGGCAAGGAAGGAGAGAGAGAGAGAGAGATAGAGAGAGAGAGAGAGCACAATCAAATCTTGTAGTCAAAAAACCAGGTGTTGGAGATGCACGTGGCCATGGATTGCCCAGGATGTGAGCGCAAAATCAAAAGAGCGTTATACACATGCAAGGGTGCAAACTATTGGGTGGAGGACCCACCACCACCCCTTGAGCGAGGTGCACTTCAACCCTACTACTATAACCCTTATGCTATTAACTATCACTATAACCGCTATCCATGGCTTCTACTACCATAACCCTTACTCTCACCAAGATACACCATCTCTTGGCTCTTGCTCCCTTATGTAATAGAGAGATTTAAAAAGCTTTTCACTTCCTCTCATGGCTCTAGTTGCTTACTTTTGTAAAGTTGTTCGATCCTCCACTCACTTCTCTCGACTCTCTTGCCCTCCTCATGTGAGGAGTTTTGTGATTTATTCAACATGCGGTTTGATTAACCCACATCATCGTCACTACTCATAATGAATGTAAAAATCTTTTAACCTGGACATAAATTTAATCTTCTATTGGCATCCTCCGTCTTTTATCTCTCTCTCTCTCTCTCTCTCTCTCTCTCTCTCTCTCTCTCTCTCTCTCTCTCTCTCTCTCTCTCTCTCTCTCTCTCTCTCTCTGTTCACATTGTAAACTACCTCACATTCTCTAGTCATGTCCGATCCTCGCACACCTCGGTCTGGAGGTGCACGGAGATCAGAACCACCGGGTTATAATCTCGTTTTTATTGGTCAATGCCTATATTTGTGGGTACAAGAAATCTACACACCCACGTCTACATGACAGTGCATGTAGTGGAAAAAACCCCTTTGCCTCTTCTCTAGATGTAGCAATTCACAGCATCTTAGCATCTCTTCACAACAGATCCTTGTTCGAGGGATTACTTAGCACATTACATGTTGGCTTCCAATGTGAGTATCATGTCGTTGAAAGCTTTCCAACTTAAGGTCGCATCCGTAGGGAGGCAGAGAGGGATCACTGTTCGCCTAACTCTAATTTTCTTCTGTAATCCCGAAGGTAGACTTTAATATAGAAAATAAATCCAAAATATAATCTTAGATCTAACCTAATTGAACATATGGTGATTCTGAGCTAATTGAACATGGTTAGTGGGTGAGTTAATAGGTGTCACATTCATATGGGAATATACATATTGTTGCATACCTAGTATTTGCTCTTTGGGCAAAGCCTTCATTGACATGCCCTAAAATCTAGCCTAAATCTAATCTAACATAAATCTAGATCTAACCTAATCTCAAACTCAACATAAATCTAAATCTAATCTAATCTAACCTAAACCTAAATGTGATCTAACTTAAATATAAATCTAATCTAATCTTAAATCTTGTATTAATCTTAAATCTAAATCTAATATAATCTTAAACTCGATCAACATAAACATAAATCTAATCCAATCTTAAATCCTAAACTTAAATGTAGTCTAATTTAAATCTAACCTAGCTAATCTTAAATATTTGCCCTAATTTTAAATCTAACATAATCTTAAACTCAACATAAACCTAAATCTAATCTAATCTTAAATCTAATTCAAATCTTAACATAATCTTAAGTCTAACCTAATTTTAAATTTAGCATAAATTTTAAATATAAGTTAAATGTAATCTAACTTAATCTTAGATCTTAATCTAATGTAATTTTAAATCTAACCTAACCCTAAATCTTAATATAACATTTCATTTCATATTTTCTCTCATTTATCTCTCTAATGTGTGGTAGCAATGTGGTTTCTAATTCCTCACTCATGCAAGCTATGGTTCCAACAAAGAATGTTGAGAATGTGGATGTGGAGGAGTTGAAGGAACGGGAGCGACGTTCCAAGAACATTGTTATTCGTGGAATTCCCGAAGAGAAGTTAGAGACACCTCCTTCTCTTGCCATTGTTATTGAAGATTTCTTCAAAACCCACTTTGGCATGTCCGGAGTTATGGTCTATGGAGCACATAGAGTGGGGAAGCAAGGAGCTCCTCGCTCGGGAGAACGGGCAATTGTATGCACCATGCCGGATGAGACCAAGCGAAAGATTATCCTTGATAATAGTTGGATCTATTTGAGGGATACAAAATGTTTTGTATGTGAAGATCTCACTATTAAGCAACAAAATATGCGTCGCAAGGCATATGAGAAAAAGAATAATAAAAACAAGGAGATCTCTCATGAAGAAAATGTGCCCAAGGAGGAGGCAAGTCTCTCAAGCAAATAGGGATGCGTGACCTATGAGACCGAGTTACAATTGAAAATATGCTTTTGGAATTGTAATGGATACCCATGGAATGCGGGGGTTGGCATTGATGAACTAACAAGCAAAGACGATGTTGTACTTCTTGTTGAAACTTGGGAGCATGATACACAAAAGATTAACGGCTTGGAGGATTACAATGTACATTCATTGATGTGGTCAAAGAATCTCAAGCAACGAAGAGGACAAGGAGGGTTAGCATGTATGGTTAAGAAAGGATTGGAAGATTTTGTATCAATTGTGAAAGATGACAAGTACAAACGTTATGTATGGCTGATAATTATGACACCAAAAAGAGCACCCATTTTTGTAGCCGGTTGCTACATTCCTCATCATGATTCTCCCTTTTATGCTTGCATAGATAGAGATCAACCATTTTCTGATTTGGAAGAGGACATTGCTTATTTCAAAGGTGAAGGTGATGTTATTGTATTTGGGGATATCATGCTCGCACAAAAACATTGCAACATGATACTCAACAATTTGATATGCCATACATTTCAAGGGAGTTGGAGGAAGTTCACTTGTATGATCGTACTTCAATGGATGAGAAAGAGCCGGATCACTATGGAAAGTTACTTTTACACATGTGTAATAGCACGGGTATGCTCATTGCCAATGGTGTATCTTTGTGGAGTGGAACCAATGGATTTACATGTAGAAGACATAATGGGGATAGTGTGATTGACTATATGCTACTCTCTGAAGCCATCATGTATCGCATAAAGAGTTTTATGTTTGGTCAATGGACCCCGGAATCCGACCATCGCACCTTATGTATTGACCTTTCATGTGGAGAAGCAACTAAGCATGATAATCTCAGCCAAAGGAAAGAGAAGTTATCACTATGTATGGATTTCAAACGGGCACCAATGTACATTGAAATGGTTGAGAAAAAATTATGGATGACAAAGCTTCAATGTGATGCACCATTGGAAACTAAATGGGAAGCTTTCAAGAAAGCTATTTGTTCTTGTGCGGAAGAATGCTTTGCCATAAAGCATCTCCATGGTATCAACAAAGATAGATCACGCAAAAGGTGGTTTGATAAAGAATGTCAAGATGCTCGAAAGTCCTTGATAAAGCTTGATGCAACTATGGACAAAGACAACTATCAAAGTCATTTGCATACATACAAGGCATTGATTCAAAAGAAGAGAAGAAGATGGGAAGTAAAGCAACAAGAATTTCAAGTCCAAGAAAAGGCACATGCATGTGGAAGATTTTGGACAAACTTGAGAGGCAAGCGGGTTGAGAATTTTGGTAACTTGAGTCTAGTGGATATGTACACACATTGTAGGCAATTATATGAGCAAGAAAATACTGAAAAAATACCATTTTATGGTTCACTCCCATGTATGCCGTCTTTTTTTACTATTGAGGATGTATGCGGTGGGCTTGAAAAGTTAGCCACTCGCAAAGCGGGAGATCTTCAAGGTATCAAGCCGGAGATGATCAAATGGACGGGAGATTTTACCCATGAGTGGATGTGTGATATGTTCAACCTTGCACTTCAACATGGTATGCCTTATGATTGGAGTACTAATTGGGTTAAGCCTTTGCATAAAGGAGGGGATGTAAAGAATGTAAGCAACTACCGGACTATAATGATTGGGTCTCTTATGGCAAAGTTGTTTGGGTGCATAATGGAGATGAAATTGAGGGATTGGGCTGAAGAGAATGACAAGCGTGCAAAGGGACAAGCGGGTTTTCGTCGATGCCATAGCACCATTGATCATCTTGTCACTCTTCGTGTTCTCATGGAGGAAAGTCGGTTGAAAGGCAAGCGATTGTATTATTGTTTTGTGGACTTTAAGAAAGCCTTTGATATGATTCCACATAACAATTTGTGGAGAAGGATGGAAGAACTCCAAGTGCCAAGTGAGTTTATGCTTGCGGTTTCTCGAATCTATGAGAAGGTGATTTGTCAATTGCGCATGGGAAGAGAAATTTCAAAAAAAATTGTAAGCACTATTGGGGTTAAACAAGGATGTCCATTGTCACCAACTCTCTTTGGTCTATGCATCGATCAATTGGAACAAATGGTACTTGACTTTATGCAAGAAGAAGGCATTGAAGAGGTCACTATTTGCAATGCGGTAATCATGCTTTTGTTGTATGCGGATGATGTAGTGCTTCTAGCACACACTTTAGAAGATGCACAAAAGCTTATGGTTGTCCTTGAGAACTTTTGCTTGTATAGTGGGCTGATTGTAAATGAATCCAAAACAAAGGTTATGCTTGTGAAAACCAACCATAAGGAGAAGCCATGCATTGTGTACAACAACGAGACACTTGAAGTTGTTGAGAGCTTTAAGTACCTTGGCCTTGAGGTTCCATCCAATCACAAGTGGCATGAATGTGCTATGCGTCGTTTGGAAGCGGGAAAGAGAGCATATTATGCATTTGAGAACATGTGTAATGCGGGAAACATCAAGTGTTGGGTTCTCAAGAAGTATCTTTTTGATGCATTGGTGACACCGGTTCTTCTTTATGGAGTTGAAGTGTGGGGCGGGAGTATCTCAAAGTCTACTTGGAAAGAGTTTGAGAATGTCCAAAAGCATTTTCTTACAAACTTTCTCCAAGTTAAGACACAAACACCATATATGCTCCTACTTCTTGAGTCGGGATCTCTTCCAATTGAGGTTATGGGCATGGAAAGGGTTGTGGAGTACATGATAAAGATGCGTCAAAACCCCTCACATCGACTTCCTACAATTGCATGGGAAGCAAGCAAAAAAGTTCAAAAGACGCATAAAAGCAAGATCTTGAGCACGGGATGGATGCAAGACATAAAGAAGTGGTTTGGGAGATGGGATGCATTACACTTGCTACATGATGCTTCAATTGACTCTCAAGTGAATGAAGCTTTTCTACAACGCCAATGTATTACGGCTTGGGAGAAATCCGGTGGGTCACGCTTCATACATTACACCACCTATATTGCCCCCAACTACAAAACCATGTTCTTCGCTAAGAGAGGAAACCGTACTCACACTTACATGCTTGAGCCTATTCCCTTGTCCGCGATACGCACTATCGCAGCAATTCGGCTTAGCTCCCATTTCCTTCGATGCGAGATAGGGCGTTGGGGCAATGGAGAAGAGTCAAATCGATTGTGCACATTATGCTCACTACAAGTTCGAGAGTCTGAGTACCACACACTACTAGAGTGCTCAGCTTTTGATCATATCCGAACTTGCTTCTCTCACATTTTCAGCCATAACTTAGACCTACACACTTTCCTCTCCCAGCCAAAGTGTGGGCTCTCCATTGCGACTCTCATCACTACAATTTTGGAGCATCGAGAGTCACTCATCAGCCATACACATACTACATCACATGTAACATTGGTCCCATAGGTCATATTTGATCTCCGAGGACGATAATAAAATCTATCTATCTATCTATCTCTCCCCTCTTTCTCTTTCTCTTTGTTTTCTCCTGTCTCTCTCTCTTTCTCTTTGCTTTATATCTCTCTCTCTCATTCTCTCTCTTTACTTTATCTCTCTCTCTCTCTCTCTCGCTCTCTCTCTCTCTCTCTCTCTCTCTCTCTCTCTCTCTCTCTCTCTCTCTTTCAAAGACACAGTGTGTGTGTGTGTATGTGTGAGAGAGAGAGAGAAGCGAGAGAGGGAAAGAGAAAGAAAGAGGGGAAGGTAACATGAGAGAGAGGAGAGGGAAGGAGCATACTTGGCTCTCCTTCCTCTCCTCGTGTGTGTGTGTGTGTGTGTGTGTGTGTGTGTGTGTGTGTGTGTGTGTGTGTGTGTGTGTGTGTGTGTTGGGGGGGGGACGAAAGAGAGAGAGAGAGGGAGGGAGACCGCAGGTTTACCTCTTTCGCTTGAGCGCCGAAACTTGGATTTGAGATATGAGTTTTGGGCGCTCTCAGTTTATTTTTTACCCCTATCGGCATCGCTATGCACCAAAGAAAATAGCGATGCCCATAGCGACGCCGTCGATTTTCACTTTTGAGCGTCGCAGTGCGAGCGCTGCTAATGTGAAGTACTTCTTGTAGTGAAGCTTCATGTATCACGAGCATAACATAAAATTTGCAAAAAGCATTAACTATCCCAAGTCTCAGTCCCAAGGCCTCAAACACTTTCAAAGGTAGAGAGAGCTAGCGGGGAATGAGGGTAGGGAAGAGGAAGAAGAATCATTCATAGGAGAAAGAAATAGTTCCTTACTTATCATCATTCTTCTTGCTTAGCATAGCATAATAACATAGTAATGAAAATGAAGAAGAAGAAAAGCTTAAGCATTGAAGCATGGCTCTTGGTTGGATTTGCATTACATCGCCAAGAGAGTTGGTATAGGCTCTCCACTTCTCAACAAGCTTGGAGAAGGAGATGAAGCTCTTGCAGTTTGCACTCCACACAATGTGAGAGAGTGTATGTGTGTGTGTGCGGGAGAGTATACCCCCCTCTCATGCTTGGTCCACCTCTCTCTCTCTCTCTCTCTCTCTCTCTCTCTCTCTCTCTCTCTCTCTCTCTCTCTCTCTTTCTTTCTCTCTCTCTCTTATTATTTAATTATTTTATTTGGACATGTGTCCTCTTTTTTCTCTTTGAGAGAAAGAAATTTATTATTTATTTTTATTCATCTAAATTCTCATTGGACCCCTTTAAGATCTATCCCAATAGGATTCAAGCACATCATGAGGGTCACATGTGGAGGATCATTTGAACATGTGTCTTTTATGCTTCTTAAGTCATTTGGTTTGAATTGATTACTTCAAGCACTTAGTTAATCAAGCATGAAACCATTGATGTCTCTTTAGAGTTTATCTTTGAATTGAGCACTTGAAGAACCTTATTCATTTTTAACATAAAAATCACCTCAAGATTTGGGCAAGGTTCCCACAAACATTTTAAGCACTTTAGTTAGCAAGCCAAGAAGCACCTCATGCTTGGGTAGGGTTCCTACCTCAAAGTCAACCCTAGCTTGACTAAGGTCAAAGGACTTTTTAACGCTAATTTTTGGAGGCCTTTAATAAAGTTAACCCTAAGGTCTTTTAAGCTCCATTAGATGCACGTTGATCTTTAAAAGGATAATTCTTAAACTTAACAAGATGTCATTGGATAACGTTACCGTTTCTTAGTACCTTGTCTTCGTGTCGAAGAATTGATTCAGGTTGCAACATCTCTTCTTGATCTTTGATCTCTGGCGGGTCCTTCATTATTGGTTCTTTTGGTGGCTCTCCTTTGTAAGGCTTGAGTAGGCTCACATGAAAAGCATCGTGTATCAGCCAATGGTTGGGCAAATTGAGTTGATAAGCCATGTCATTGATTGGCTTCAAGATTTGAAAAGGACCATTGTATATTTTTGTTAATTTAGCATAATACTTTTGATGGCCCGTAGGATTTTTGCCCATCGTTTGCCTCAATCGAGCCTTGGGAAACTTAAGTGGGACCAAATCATTTTCTTTGAACGTTAAGGCCCTTCTGTGCTTGTCAGTAGCAGCTTTTTGCCTTTGTTGAGAGATGGATATAGCCTCCTTAACCTTTTGAAACGATTCTTGTAGGTCATGGCTATAATCATCAGAAGCAAAGATCTTCCCATGTACTTTAAGTAGCAAGGGTGTTTTAGGTCTTCTCTCTATGATCTCAAAAGGTGATTTTCCTGTAGTAGTATGGATAGTATTATTGTACATATACTCTACAAGGGGAAGTACTTCTCCCATTGTGAACGTTGATCTACTTCTGTAACATAAGTCTTTATTAGATCAAGTATCATAAGATTGGCTATCTCACTTTGGCCATCCATGTGTGGGTGGTAGGCCGAAGAGAAATACAATCTTGTGCCTAGATTTTCAAAGAGACCCTTCTAGAAATTATTGGTCATTCTAGGATCATTGTCCGACACTATGGATGTTGGCAAGCCATGATACTTGAAAATTTGAGATTTAAAGAGGGTTTCCATTTGATGTGCCTTAATTAGTCTTTTTGATAGGCATAGAGTGTATTTTCTTGCTAAGCCTGTCGGACTGAAACAATCCAAGTTGCTTCCCTCAATCAAATTTCAATTTTTGATATACCACGCATTTTGAACATACTCTTGTATTTTTAATTTTCATGGTAGACCAACAAAAATACATTTCTACTCCTCGAAGAGTAGATTATGGAATCCCTCTTTGCCCCGCATAAGGAGAAGCATGGGATTCATACCTGACTTTCTTATTGTATTGGTGATTAATACATAGCAGATTGTCGTTTAGAAGATAACCATCCTTCAAGGTAAATGATTCTTTTTTCTTCTCTAATGTAAAGGTTGTAACGTACTTAAAGTCTTGGTCAGTAACATACTCATCTATCATAAAAGATAGATCATTGTGAGTTGCTATAGACACCACATTTATCCTTGGCCATTGTGAAACTGCATCAACCACTTGATTGTGCTTGCCAGCAATGTGAGCGATATGAAATTTAAATTGCAAAATAAAATTTGCCCACCTAATTTGTTTGTCAGAGATCTTGGTTTGCGTCATAAATTTCTTGAGGCTTTGTGATCCATTTGTAGGATGAATGGAGTCCCCAAGAGATAGTTCTTCCATGTGTCTACTAGCGCATATAGAATAGCTAAAAGCTCTTTTTTGTATATGCCCACCAAGACCCGCGTATTGGCAGAGTCTTCGGCTCTCATATGCTATGGCATGCCCTTCTTGAAGTAAAACTACTCCAAGGGAATCACAACAAGCATCACATTGGACCTCAAATGGATTTGAGAGATCCGAAAGCATGAGGACTAGTTGAGAGGTAAGCTTCTCTTGGAGCTTGTCAAAAGCATTTTTCTCCTTACCAGTCCATGAATACTTAACATTTTTCTTTATTAAGTCATGTAATGGTCCTGCTAGTATGCACACATACCAATAAATATTCTTAGCTCATGTAGATTCCTTGGATTAGGCCATGCTTTTCTTACCTCCAACTTTTGATGAATCCATACAGATACCAGCTTGAGAGATAATGTGATCTGAATATTGAATCTCTTGTAGAACAAATTCACTTTTCTTTTGATTAATGAAAAGCTTATTCTCTCTCACAACTTGAAAGATTACCTGGAGTTGTCACTTGTACTCCTAAGAGAATTTGAGTGGCCTCAAGATTTTTTTCCATTGTGAGTTTGAATGTAGCTGGAGCATTTTTCAGGCCAAAACTTGTAACTTATCAAATAGATCTTCTACCCGTGGCACGAAAAATCATTTTTTTAATAGTGATCCTATTTAATGCTCTATAGTCGACACACATGTGATATGTTCCATCTTTCTTTCAAACTAAAAGTACTGGTGAACAGAATGAGGAGGAGCTATGCCTCACCATCCCTTTTCCACCAATTCATGCACTTACCTCATGATCTCCTCTTGTTGAGCTTGTGAAACTCAATAAGGAGGTTTATTAGGTGGTGAGCTTCCTAATACAAGCTCTATTGCATGGTCATCATCCCCTCGTTTTGGAGGTAGCTCACTAGGGATGTCATCAATAAAAACATCTTGGAATCCATTTAGGAAATAGACAACTCTATTCCTCTTGATTCCTTTTTTGCTACTTGTGAAAACATTAGAATCATTTATAGATTCTCTAACATATACGCAAAAATAGAGCTTTTCATTGACTTATCAAAAGCAAGCATATTTACCAGGGATATGGTGTTCCCTGACTCATTAGCATCTATGTACATGCTCTTTTCCCTGTAGGTGAAGTAGATTCTCCTTTCAAGGAACTTCATGTTGGCAGCCATGCAGTTGAACCATGGTGCCCCTAGGATAACATCCTCATGTTGAAGAGAAGAGATAAAAAAAGTCTTCTTTGTCGACGTAGCTTTGGACATGAAGCCTCAACTTCCCAATCAAGGGAGTAACGTGTTGGGGTAAAGCCCCATGTGCCCGGTTAGGCCAAGTGCCCGCCCACTATACTTATTCATATGTACATAATAGAATAAGGGGTAACACAAGGTCTCCTCTTCTCTTCTCTTCTCCATTGCTGCACACACTCACACACGCTCTCGCTCGTGCACTTCAACTGTTATCATAGCTCAGGGATTTGGAGCTCGACGGGGAAGCACGTAGAGAAGTAGCAAAAACTGCAGCAAATTTTTACAAATCTACTTTGACTATCAAAACATCTTCATTCAAGCCGATTCCCTATCCACTTGATCGATTTTTTGTCCTGTTCAACTTTGCAGAAGAAATTTTTCTCAAAATCTTCACTAATTTTGAGATACGTCACTAAGACTGCCTGCACATCTAGAATACACGACTGCAGATTTTTACAGATCTGTTTTGACCTATAAAAATCGCACATTTTATGTCCATTCCCAACCGTTTTTGTGCGGGCCACAAAAGAAAGTTTCTGCAAAATCTGAACGGTTTGAAAGATATGGGTTGATCGGCTGTAGGGTATTCAGAAAGTTGACGATTATGTATGCCTATTGTGGTGATTTGCTACATTCGGAGAGCTCAGATTGAGCTTTGTCATTCTCTTATTTTACGCATTGATGTTTCTCTCAATGAAGAGAGTGTGGGTTGAGATTTTCAACAAATTTATGCACATACATTGAGAATACTTTATGGATGTATGCATTCTTGGGACTCTCAGGATTCGAGAGTCGAATTCATCATAGGTTATGTGCATTGACTTGTGCGATTAAGCAGATTTCAAGAGTGTGGTGCACGGATTTGAAGGGATTGTGAGCTGAATATTCAGATGATTTGGATGCTCATTTGCTACACATTTGGTACATGTCGATGCTTGTTTATATTGCCATGTGGATGCACATGGTGTGCGCTTTTTGGCGGATGATATTCTTCGCCTTGCAATGGCATATGTGGATGGTTTTCAGCTATTTTGAGCATCAATTTGTGCCATATTTTGGTTGGTTTGCATCCAAGTTTATGCTAGTATATGCCTCGCTTGTAGAGTGTGGTCGATGCACTTTGTGTTTCGGATTACAGAATTGTTTTCCAAGTTTAGGGAGTTGAGACTTTGGGGCAGATCATGTATGCTCGAGTGTGGATTTTGTGCATGATTTGCTCATGTTTATGGCAAGTATGGTTAGATAGCCAAATATTGCCGAGACTCTGCCAGATTTTTCTGGCGAGTTTATTTGTTTATGTGCATGGTTTGCAATCATGTTTTGATTGCATTTGACACCAGTGGTTGCTTTGCATTAGTGTTTTGGCATTGCATCGTGAGAGTGTTTGCTCACCAGATTATGTCATTTGACATACATGTGGTAATCTCTTCAGGAGGGAGATTGTTGTTGATAGTTTCATGAATTACCACATAGTGCTCTTGGATTAGAGCGGGGTTTTTTTGGCATTATTTGAGCGGTTTTGCTCAATTGTTCGATACATTGATCGCCATTTTGCTAACACTTCTCTTAGACAGATTATGCCAGCTTATGTTGTATTTTGACAGTACTTGGTGTATGAGTTAGCCAGGTTTTGGCTATTGTCAGTTGATCGATTTCTACTTGGTCTTGTCACAGGTTATCGCCATGGATTTGGCATGTATATCATTGTCAGGGTTTGTTCTTTTCCATACAAAGTTTCATGGTTCAAACTCTTTAAGCATTGGAAAGCAGGTACGCATGATGCATTGACTCAGTTGAGCCAAGTGTTGCCATTATAGGGCATGGATGCTACGTTAGAGTCTATGACTGGCAATGAGTGGGAGCACTTGGATGAGCTTGCACGTTCGACGATCATGTTATACCTTGGTGAGTCTGTCCATCACATTGGTTTGGATGCATGTATAGCTAGAGAGTTATGGCAAAGATTGTGCAATGCTTTTGGCACAAATGAGTCTAGAGAGATGCCTACAGTCAAAGGATGATCTTGCAGACATAGAGATGTTGTGTGTTGGCATTGTGGTCATAGAGGGCATGTACATAGGCATTGTTTTTTACAGATGAGACAACACGGGAGAGATGCTATCACTTTGGATGATGTGGGAGCAGATGTAGCGTATGTGACTACGCATGACAGAGATGTCGTCTTTGCTTCCATGTTTACACTTGACTTTCTTATGTCGGTTTTTGATGACACATTACCTTTGCTTTGGATACTAGATGTGAGTGCTAGATTTCATGTCACGCCGAGTCGTGAGTGGTTTAGCACATATGCTAGTGGTATGCTTGGACGTGTGTGTCTAGTTGATGGTTCAATGTATGACATAGTTGGTTCAGGAGATGTCAGACTATTGTTGCCGAGTGGTGCATCATACATATTGTGAGATGTACGCCATGTGTCAGGTTTGACGTAGAGCTTGATCTTTGTGAGTCAGTCATTACGAGACAGCAGATGCCAAGATGAGCACAATTTTAGATTGCATCATGGACATCTAGTCATAGCGAGAGGTGCTAGTGTTGGCACGATTCATGTGATGCGAGTATGCCACATATGAGATGGCACAGTCTTCGTGAGTACGTAGCCATGCAGAGAGACGAGACATGTCTGCTTTGCGGATAGGTTGCATGATCCTCCAGTTTGTGAACATGTTGAGCCAGTTGTGCAACAGGGCATGTCATTTGTGGATATGATGACAAATATGGATATCTTGAGTCCTGAGGATTCAGCCGTGATTCAGTCATTCATGGATATGCTTCGGCCAGAGGCTGATGTGTGTGAGTTAGAGCTAGGCATTGCTCTTACCACACACGGTTCATGACAAAAAGATGATCTTGGTGTGCATGTGACATGCGATGGACACAAGGATGGATTCCAAGGATTGGAGTTCAGGTGTCAGGGTGATTTCCATGAGTAGATTTTTGAGCCAGATTTGACTGAGATGGTCAAATTGGCAGATATTGCTAGGATTGCATCAGCATTTGGGAGTCTCATGTACGAGATACTCGTCTCGAGACTCGAGATTGCATTTATGATAGGTGCACTTGTAGTGGGAGCAGTTAGTCGTGCAGTGACTGATGTGGCCTTGAGCATAGGGGCACTTTGCAGCGTATGGTGAGATTCCTGCAGGATGTGTGCAGCTTTGATGAGGAGTATTGTCAGGACAAGGGTAGGACCAGTCCGGGCCAAGCGCTAGGACGGACATGCAGTCAAGGGGTCCCTATATTTAGAAGGCCAAGGACCTATATAGGGCATGGCTGGGTGGTGATGAGCATGTCAGTTCCCTTGCCCTTTCAGTGGTATCAGAGCTCAGGGGAGGAGGAGGCATGGAGGAGGGAAAGAAGCATGGCTCTCGTTCCCTCTTGTTCTCACTCTCTCTCACGATTTTTAACTTCACATATGTATCTTCTCCATCATCTATGTTTACGGTCTCCAAACATCACTTGTGCTTCCAAAATGTCAATGGACGCAAATATACATGGTCTCCCATAGGCCATCTATGGTCAACTTTCCAAAAACCAAAAGTCACGTAATGGTTTTGAAGAGTCAACTGTCCAAAAACCAGATAACTCTTTTGGTGTGTCAATTGATTAATATCCATCTCTCTCTCTCTCTCTCTCTCTCTCTCTCTCTCTCTCTCTCTCTCTCTCTCTCTCTCTCTCTCTCTCTCTCTCTCTCTCTCTCCCCCCCCCCCCCCCCATACTCAAAGACTCAAATTTCATTTGCATTGATGATAGACACATGCGAGTATGAATGTAAAATCCCTACAAAATTCAAGTCCTAAAAAATATCGCTTAGTTCTTGGATATCTTTGTGGTCTTGCTAAACGCGACTGTAACTAGAGCAACTTCAACACCAATAGCTCTTCCCTTCTTGCACCCTTCCTCTAACAAATAGCCTTTCCTTGGGCTCTCTGATATTCAAATTGATTTGAAAATGTATTCTTACGTGCCTTTTTAGCCTTTGACGTGTGGATACTCTCCACAAAGAAGTCAATGTAGAACACGCATGCATCTTAGCCACAAGACCTTGGATGGAACCAAATTTCATCCTTGGCTTATAGTAAATATTGTCTAGATTCCAAATTACAAAACCATCTTTGATGATCTTGGTGATGTCCTGCCATACTGAAAGTGAATTGGCCAAGGAAATCTCATTGACCTCATTGGGATTGGGCCATCACACATTTGAGAATGCTGGCTGAAGGAGTACGAGTGAAAGTGCGACGCGAGAGAGAGTGCGAGAAGAAGAGCACGACGATATGGTGAACTCCCTCTACGGTAATGTGTAGAGCATAGTGAGTTCTTATTAGGTTTTTACAAAAGAATATGTGTACATACCTGGCGGCCCGCCCACTTACCTGGGTGACCACATTGGGCGTTATACCCCAACAACCTCCCACTTAAAGTCCAATGTGGTACTTTAAGTGTGAGAGAAGCTACTATACAAACTAATATACAAGAGATGTAGAGAAGTGATGTACTACCCTACACCTAACTGCTTGCGAAAATTCGCAAAGCTCTCTGAGGGAAGTCCTTTTGTAAGTAGATCAGCAGGATTCTCTGTGGTGTGAACTTTGACAAGCTGAAGTTGCTTATCCTCGAGCATTTCCCTGATGAAATGATACTTCACATCCACATGCTTTGTCTTTGAGTGATAAACTGGATTGCGAGCCAATTGTATAGCACTTTGACTATCACAATATAACATAGGCATCTCTTCTTTGATTCCCAAATATGTTACTAGTCGATTAAGCCAAATTGATTCTTTGCATGCCTCTGATGCTGCAACATATTCAGCCTCTGTAGTAGACTGAGTAACACAATCTTGTAATCTAGAACACCATGATACTGCTCCACCAGCCAATGTAAAGACATACCCTGACGTAGACCTTCGGTTGTCTAAGTCACCTGCATAATCTGAGTCTGTAAAACCCTTTACACTTAGCTCCTGACTCCCATAGCATATACGCATACTCTTTGTAGCTTTCAGGTATCTCAATATTCCTTTCACTGCCTCCCAATGTTTCTTGCCTGGGTTTGACATGTATCGACTTACTACTCCCACTGCAAATGCAATGTCTGGGCGAGTAGCAATCATTTCATACATCAAACTATTCACTGCAGACGCATATGGAATCTTATCCATTTCAGCCTGTTCTTCCTCAGACACAGGACAATCTTGTTTGCTAATTTTCACATATGGTGGCAATGGAACACTCAATGCCTTTCCCTTCTCCGTATTGAAACGTTGCAAAACCTTGTCAATATACTCTGTTTGAGATAACCAAATCAACTTCTTTGATCTGTCTCTCTCAATGCGCATACCAAGTATATGACTTGCCTCACCCATGTCTTTCATGTCAAACGATTTTGCCATCTTTGACTTCAAAGCTGAAATTTCTTCCAAGTGATTGCCAGCAATCAACATGTCATCCACGTACAAAATAAGGATCAGCCAACTGCCATCCTTAGCCTTCTTTGTATATAGACAGTGATCGAACTCACTACGTTTGTAGCCTTGAGAAAGCATAAACTTGTGGAATTTATGGTACCATGCCCTCGGTGATTGTTTTAAGCCATAAAGACTCTTTAACAATTGGCATACCCAATCTTCCTTGCCTTTCTCAACAAACCCTTCTGGCTGCTGCATGTAAATTTCCACATCTAAATCACCATGAAAGAACGCTGTCTTGACATCCATTTGGTGCAACACCAAATCTAATATGGCAACCAATGCAAGAAAGCATCTCAATGTAGTCATCTTGACCACCGGAGAGAAGACTTGTTCTTGCTTAAAGCCCTTGGCAACAAGCCTTGCTTTGTACTTTGGCTGACTATCATGAGCGGTGATCTTATACCTGCAAACCCATTTACAAGGTAGAGCCTTTTTGCCCCGTGGTAATTTAACTAGCTTCCATGTCTTGTTTTTATGCAGAGCTGTCATCTCTGACTACATGGCCAATTGCCAATTCCCGGAGTCCTTTATTTGCACTGCTTCCTTGTAACATGAAGGCTCATTGCAATCAGTCAACATGGCATAGTTCATAGATAGAACAAACCTATCAGGAGGTCACGCGACACGTCCAGATCTACGCACAATAGGTGGCTCAGGGTCGGCCATAACCTGTGGTTCCACTCTATCCTGTCCTTGCTCCTCTTGAGCCCTGACATTTTGTCTTGCACGTGCAGGTCCATCTTCTTGGAAGACAACTCTTCTAATCTCCTCAACCCTCTCTGGTTCAGAATGATGTTTGGATTCATTAAAGTGAACATCATTGTTGCGGACAACCTTTCTAGATTCGGGATCCCAAAGTCTGTACCCCATCTCACTAGAACTACCATAGCCTAGAAAGATGCACTTTCTACTCTTTGGCTCAAGTTTGTTCCTAAATTCCTTTGGAACGTGAGTATATGCCTCACAGCCAAAGACTCTGAGATGCTTGTATGAGGGCATTTTGCCTGACCATACCATCTCTGGCACTGAATCCTTCTGCAAAACCTTGCTAGGAGATCTATTTACAAGATGAACAGCTGTTGATACAGCTTCAGCCCAAAACCCATTTGGCAGTTGTGCATTAGACAACATACTTCTGACCTTCTCTTGTATGGTCCTATTCATCCTCTCAGCAACACCATTTTGAGGAGGATTGTAAGGAGCAGTAAGTTCACGTTTTATACCTTTTGACTCACAAAAGTCCTGAAAGGCCTTTGAAACATACTCTCCACCATTGTCAGTGCGTAAGCATTTAAGCTTCTTACCACTCTGATTCTCCACAAGTGTCACAAACGTTTTGAAAACACTAAACGCTTCATCCTTGTGCTTGAGAAAGTAAACCCATACTTTCCTCGAGTAATCATCTATAAATGTCATAAAGTAAGAAGCTCCCCCTAGAGATAGGTTAGGCATAGGTCCACACAAATCACTATGAACAAGTGCCAACTGTGTATCTCTTCTACTGTGTCTATGCTTATGTGGCTGCTGTGTTTGCTTACCATACAAACAATGTTCACAGAATTCAAAATCATTAAATGAAAAGCCAGGCAAATAACCAGAATGAGACAAGATCTCCATTCCCTTCTTGGACATATGTCCTAACCGGCTATGCCACAAAGAAACGTTCAGCTACTCGGTTACATTGATTACATTTTTAGAGACATTTGATACATAAATCATTTAAAGTCCTCCAGACTTTACTCCATGTGCTACTGTCATAGAACCCTTGTAAACTGACCTCTGAACCAATATCAACCTGTCAAATGAACCAAGAAAGCTTCAGATTCTGCATAAATTTCGGCAGAGTCTCCTTTGTAAAATGGCTCTAGTGTACTCAAAAACAGACCAAAAAATAGCTCAAAAAACACAGTCTCTCTGACATTGTAAGCTGCGGGTAAACCTGTCCTACACGTGTACTGTCTCTCACTGTCCTGTCACTGTCCTGTAAGCATAGACTGCGACAATGCCTCAACGGCAGTAAATCAAAGATGCAATCCCAATTGTCTAACTCACACTCAATACATCCTAGCTGCCTATCTAAGGGTGCTCGAGGGATCGCTCCAAGATCTGTGTCACCGAAAGGATCTCAACATTCGAGAATCCCCCAGCTCAATAAAACCTCACTCGACCCTCAACAAAGGCTGCAGTAAATCTGACAGTACATAGACTTCTCACAAAGTCATACATCCACAAATTTCCCACTGTATGCTGTAACCGTTGCGGAGGTTCTTTGCTCCGTGACTCACAGCCAGCAAACCCTCAACAGACATACATCATCTCTGACAATACATCCCATGTGGAAGTACCTGCAATGTCAGGATGAAATCTGGAATATCAAGCAGCAAACACAAGCTACCTGATGAACTAGTGGATGTCGCCTACAGTCTGTGTGTAGATGCACCCGTGTCGTATGTGACACGCCTCCAAGAACTGTGAGCCGTCCTTCGATGTGTAGACAGCCACAAATCAACACTCTGGGAGTGTCGATTTCCTCAGCACCTACAGTCGTAGGCCGAAAAAACCCAAATTTATAGAGTCGGATCTGCACCCGCTGAGACCACGTAGTCGAAAATGGCCAGCGCAGACCTTTGTCGAAGCCGAACGGTGGCCGAGATGACCTCAGAATGAAATTCTGACAACACCAAGCCCTTTGGGCCCTCCCACGAGATTTGGGGCCGTGTCTTCGCCTGTCGAATTTCACTCCAATTTGAGTTGGTGACTCTAGCCTCCTGCAGTGCTGCCTCGAGCCTCGATCTGAGCTCTAATACTAGTTGAAGGAGTACGAGCGGAAGTGCGACGCGAGAGAGTGCGAGAAGAAGAGCACGATGATATGGTGAACTCGCTCTACTGTAATGTGTAGAGCATAGTGAGTTCTTATTAGGTTTTTACAAAAGAATATGTGTGCATACCTGGCGGCCCGCCCACTTACCTGGGCGACCACATTGGGCTTTATACCCCAACACTGGCTACCAGCCACTTCTGCAGCTTGAGAGAACCCATGGACTTCACGCGAGGTGACACTCACTATTCGCCTCTCTCTCTCTCTCTCTCTCTCTCTCTCTCTCTCTCTCTCTCTCTCTCTCTCTCTCTCTCTCTCTCTCTCTCTCTCTCTCTCTCTCTCTCTCTCTCTCTCTCTCTCTCTGTGTGTGTGTGTGTGTGTGTGTGTGTGTGTGTGTGTGTGTGTGTGTGTGTGTGTGTGTATGGACACATACTTAGGCCCTGGCTCTGATTCTATCGATAGAGAGTACATGGAATGCAGCTTGACAATGGGGACCACTAGAATGGTATAACCTCTCTATCATACAAGTGTGGTAGATTCGTTATGTCATTTCCCTCTTGAATAACAGGTCTCAAGTTCAACTCTCCTCGTCCGGATAGATCTTTAAGGTCACTCGGGATAGTTCTTGTGTGTGTGGGTGTTGGGTGTGCTAATAAAGAGGAAAATGGTATAATATTTTTATCACCGAAGTGTGGTAGATTGGCTATGCCATTTCCCTCTTGAATAAGAGGTCTTTAGAACAACTCTCCTCGTTGGATAGATCTTTAAGGTCTCTTGGGATAGTTTCCTACGAAGTTAAAATTATCTCCTTCTTCTTCTTCTTCTTCTCCCTCTCTCTCTCTCTCTCTCTCTCTCTCTCTCTCTCTCTGACTTCATGCCAGCTTCCTCTCCCTGGTCGCCGTCTCGTCCCCCACTACCTATGAGATTTCATGAGCCGCGATGCTATGAAATAAAGGCATCTTTGCCTGATTCTTGTATTTAACGATATAAAATGAATCGTGGGCACATACTGTTCCAGGGTTTATTTTTATGCAATGCAAAGCTCTCTCTCTCTCTCTCTCTCTCTCTCTCTCTCTCTCTCTCTCTCTCTCTCTCTCTCTCTCTCTCTCTATAATATATATATGTATATGTATATATATATATACGTGACTTTCTGAGGTAAGCGAAATGCATGGGAGCTCAATATCATGATGCTTGCTGGACCTCATGCACTAAGGAGGAGAGCAGCCGTAAGAGGATTCTCTAACCTGGCAGCTCCGGGAAGTTCCACAACATCAGCAGCAGCACCATCATCAAATATCTGTACGAGAAAGGACACCTCGACGAAGCTTTGGAATCTCTCCTCTGCACACCTAGAAACCCCCCTCTTGACGCATACCTTGCCCTCTTGAAGGCCTGCATTACCAGACAATCCCTGCCCATCACCTTGCTTGTTTACACCCATCTCACCTTGCAAGTTTCCAACTTTGCGCTGTGAGAGAGAGAGAGAGAGGCATCTGCCCCGCTGCTGTCTTGCCAGCCAGTTGCTTCTTCTTGTAGGCGTCGAAGAGGTAACCGTCCAGGAAAACTACCTGTAGCATCCACGCCAGCATGTATGGCTACATGTAGTTCATTTTTGGGATAATTACCAAAATAACCCTTTAATTTGTGGAAATTCCTAATACATAGCTACTATTATTCGCTCGTCTTTTAAAAAATTCAATAGATGGGTATATTCCGCGTTTTATCCCCCGCCCCGCCCCCCTCCTTTGCTCTATCTGAGCCCGCCTCCCTTCTTCCTCTGCTTTCTCCCGGCTCCTCCCCTACCTCCCTTCCCCTCCTCTCCTCTTGGCGCACAATTTCTTCCCCACTCTGCTTCCAAGACACCTTGCCTATAGAGAGTGCTTTCGCTATCCACGCACATATAGAATTGAAGCGAGGAGGGAGAATATGCATGTGAGAGAGAGAGAGAGAGAGAGAGAGAGAGAGAGAGAGAGAGAGACGGCCTTCACTACCACGACAGCATTGAGGGAAGGAAAGAGAGAATGTCCTTCACAGGCTTCTGTGCATGCAACAGAGAGGGATAAACGTGGTTTGCAAAAACTTTGTTGCGCATGCGACAAAGAGAGAATGAGAGAATTCACACCATACATGTCTGCAAGGAGTCGCCTCCCGAAATAGAAAGGGAGGGAGAGAGAGAGAGATAGAGAGAGAGAGAGTCGCTACGACTAGAAAGAGGAAATCTGTAAAAGATTATGCATTTTTTAATATAAAAAAATTGAACCACCTGCTACCTTTCAAATTAAAAAATCTCCCAATGCCACAATGGTACATACTGGCTCCGCTGATATTATATTCATCGAATACTCATCAGATTCTAGTTCTGAGTTGAGATCTCTCTCAAGAGAGTAAAAGGCGGATGAGGAGTTCGAACGCGCGACATAATTATGGTACGACCTCACAATGTTCTCGTAGCCAACACAGCATGCAATAGGTGTTGCGATGTTGAGAACAATTCCCTACATATAAAAAATAGCCTAAACCTCCTCCACTTCCATAGCTGCCAGTTCCCTGCTTGACGGAATGCAGAGCAGCTGCAGCATGTGGCTGGAGCATGAGCATCCGAATTCGCCTCGCATCTCCCCCCTCGCTCAGACGTTTATCTGCAAACTTCGACACCTCCCATTCAACTTCGAAATGGATCTCGCGTGATTCTATCGTTTTTCCGATTTTCCCCAGCTGGGTACCCAACTAAAATAGATACAAGGGTATTTTGGGAATTTTTGAAATTTGAGGTGTATTTTGGGACTTTCCACAAATTAGAGGGGTATTTTGGTGATTTTCCCTTCATTTTTTGAACAATCGTGCCAATGTTTGCAGGAGTGACACGTAAAGATTTCCATTCCACACCGGCGCGGATGGCTATAGGCAATTACATTATGCACCAAATAATTTCCTTGTTACATGTGGCACTCATACAAGGAAAATGAAACAACCCCGCTGGCTACCTGTAGAAACTCATAGGTAAAGATTTCCATTAGAAACTTGCATGTAGCCATTCGCACCGGTTTAGATGGCTACAGACACTTCCATTATGTACCAAATAACTTTCTTGTCACATGTGGGTACTCTTACAAGGCAAGTTGAACACCCTAGCTAACACACATGAAGGTCTCATCTGACTATAAAGTGTTCATGATGCCTCCTCGTGATCTAAAGTTCAAGACATTTAAGTGTCATTCTTGCCTCTAATAAAAGGAATGTCTTTTTCTTCTCGAGGAGGTTGCCCTAAACAACAAACGTCTCTTGCAATGTAGCTTCTTTCCATAATTTGTGCACACACATAAAATTGGGCATGTCCAAGGAGCAGACATATGTGACACGACCCACAATCTTTCATTCACATCATTTGAATGATGATAGATGTCTTGTTGCTATTCTAATGTACTTGCTTACTAAAACTTTATTTGTACCCCACAATGTCAACTTAGTTGATGGCTAGAGACACAACCATTGCAAGCATCATTGCGAGTACTTACACTAATTAAATAGCAATAGAGGGATATTAATTAATTGACACGTCAAAAGCTACAAATTAGACCTAATTTTACTGACTTAAGTTGACCTCGTATGGCATGCTTTTCTCATAAATAATTTCATGTAGTCATCCATGTTGCCAAATCCTCTCCATTCAAAAACCAAAGCTAGTGCTTATGGATTTCCCTTTTTTTCCACCTTTTATTGCATGTCCGCATCCGTGTTGGCACTCATACCTACAAGTAATAGAAAGAGATTTTTTTTTTTGGGTTATGCAATTCGTATGTGCCTGTAGGTTGTTGCATGCCTAACAATATTCCGGGGTTAAGCTCTGAAAAAATTGTATTTTAATTGAATAGATCACTTTCATGTTGACTTAGATAAGTTGATGGTCAACTCAAATCCAATATGGATTGATGCTAAAACATCATTGGAGCTTAAGCTCATGTATATACCTCCATTGCAAGCCTTGGCCAAAAACAAATTTTATAACTTGGATGCTAATAATAGAACTATTTCTTGGTGAACAATGATTGCAAAAAGCTTCTCTAGTATTATGGATGAAAACATTGGAGGGTGATTTCTATCATTATAATTGACCCAAAAAAGTGCCCAAAATTGCTTCTTTTTTTTTTTGCAATGCATGAACTTTTGAATTGAAATGTCACATTAAATTTTGATGGTTTTTTAAAAAGAATATAGAAATCAGTAACTATTTATATTGATATTGATGCTCTATGCTATAGCATAAGCACATAGGCTCTCATTTTCATGCATGTGCAAGATGAGCTTATAAATTTCTTGCATATAGGTGTCGCAAATTATAAAGATTATGTGGGAAGCCTACTTGAGAAGGATCAAAAGCTAATAGCAAGAGCAGGCAAGAAATATTGTTGAGGCAGAGAGTCTTGGTATCCACTTACTTATCCTTAAAAGTAGAAATTCAAAATCAAGTGGTATCCACTCATCCAACTAGAGGCATCTCTCTCTCTCTCTCTCTCTCTCTCTCTCTCTCACACACACACACACACACACACACACTCACACACACACACACACACATTGCTCGCTCGATTTTCTCCTTGCTCAAAAATATTCGCTCGCCATATGGTAGGACTCTCAACCGAAATTTTTGAAATTAAAAACGGCATGATATTAAGCTGAGACACATTTTTCCCGAACACTATCAAGCCTCTGTCTTTGTGTGTGTGTGTGTGTGTGTGTGTGTGTGTGTGTGTGTGTGTGTGTGTGTGTGTGAGAGAGAGAGAGAGAGAGAGAGAGAGAGAGAGAGAGCGAGAGCAAGAAGAAGATAATTTTAACGTCGTAGGAAGCTGTGAGAGAGAGAGAGAGAGAGAGAGAGAGAACTCTTGTGCTACGACCTGAATGCAAGGTAGAACTCCTATGTAGTACGAGTTCTGTTGTGTTTGTGTGTGTCAAGCCTTTGTCTTTGTGTGCGTTGGCCCTCACCTACTCCTGCATCCCCTCAGCGCTACTAGATGACCACTTTTTGCGACAGGCCCCCCTTCTCTTCATCTTACCTTCCTAACTACGTCAAAGAAACGTGATGCACCCAAACATCACGTGCGAGCACCAAAAAAAAGAGATTCAGCCTGTTAGCCTTCTCAAGTTCTTCTCCATGAGAGATTACATGTGCGTCAGAGAGCTTGGAACCATGGCATTTCCAGCAGGCAGCTTGGCATACTACACATAAATGTGGAGGGCGTGAACAATAAGGTGGTGCATGCAATGTGCATGTCATGAAATAATTAAAGCATGTCGGAGCGTGCCAAGCTTGGGCGGCATCACCGTGTCGTCATATGACGAGTTTGATCCGGGACATGGAGCCCGTGAAACGTAAGGTGATGGCCCGTCGACTGTGATGTGCATGTTAAATGAAGAGAAGCAAAGCATGTTGGAGTGTGCTATGTCATCGTCTGAGGAGTTTGATATTCAGTGACAATGTATATACATCCTGTCCCATGATTCCCCGGCCCATCATCCGACTCCTTCATCTTTTTCTTACTGTGCATTAGCCCACTCCGTCAACAATGCTTTCCTTTGACCCTTCAACTTCTTCTTGCAGTCAAGTCCCTCAATAGAGTTAGCGCAGTCTGTCGTCCCTCCTTTCTCATCCTACATACACTCCACCTTTGTGGTGCTCCCTTGACGTGGACACCCTTCCCTCGCGCATCCCCCCACTGCCAACTGGGTTGTTCGTCATCATTGAAGGGATGCCAAGCAGCCAACTGCGCAAGTGAATATTAGACCTTCAAGTTTTCAGGTGTTGCTAATTAAAAATTCACCTTTTTTTTACTTGGTGATCCAAAGGCTCTTTTCCTCCTATGTGATCACACAAGCCACCGCATGTCAGCTTCTCACTGGCAGCTTTTCCCGCTAGCAAAAAGCTAAAAAACCCGCTTAAATAATTAAAACGCCGCAAGCACCTTAGCTAGTACACTACAACGTCGCAACTTCTCCAGAAGCAATTCTCAGACAAATAAGACGTGCAGCACTTCACAAACAGAGGAGCTCGCAGGTTTCCTACAATCAGCTCGAACAGGCAGTTCCAGTTCGCAACAGGTTTGGTGACTCGACTCCAGATTATGCCAACTGATCATCGAGTGAAATTTGATATCTTCTATTTCAGCAACACTAGAACAGACCTCTGCCATGGCTTGATCGCACCAAATATCTGATCTTTGAGAGTGCTCATCACGTCGGCAAGCATCCGAAGTACCTTCCAGGTTGATGATCTGCGAACTATAACAAGTACCCAAGGTTTGCAAGGTCTTCGGCACTCCTTTCCGATTCTGCCCGATTTGTTGAATCGACATGAGTTATACTTGGAGCGGCATAATGCTAGCCGTAACTAGTTGCGCCTGCAGAAACGAGCTGAGTAAGGTAGTTGAAGCTGGACATACTGTTCAGCTGGCCACTGGGTCTTGTTGCACACAAAGCTGTTATGATCGCTACGGGGGAAGGCCCTAGTAGGCTTATAATTAGGTATTGAGGCTTCACTGCAAAAGAAGGCCGATTCCAATATGCCGATGGGGCAAACAATGACATTGTCTTGTTTTTCCTTGTGAGTGATTTTCATGGTTTTTGGGTTATCTATGGCTTGTGAAAGATGGAACCGTTTCTTGTCAGTCAAAAACAATCGGTTATGTTGAGAATGTGGGGCAAATATAGTTTTGAACTAAGCTACACAGACCATTGACACCACAGTGGGAAGGGAACTTACAGTAAGCATCATAGAAGACCCTAAAAAGCTGATGGTCAAAGAGCAAGCCAGTGGAATTGGAGAGGCAGAAAGTGTCGAGGTCGCCTATTGGAAATACACGGAGGAAGACAACACCGTTGCCTTCTTGAAGGCATTCTGGTGTGACATTGCTCTCTTGCTCCAAGGTAAGCCCTGAGCCATCCTGTTTGTAGATGATGCTGGTGCAGTTAATGCATTTAGAATATAGAGAGCTGCCAATTGAAATCGTTACTTCTAATGTAGTCAAGGGTGTAAAATTCAAAAGCCCAATTGTTGTTGTAGAGGCTGGAAGTAGTTGTATGGTTTGTGTGCAGGTGCTAGCCCGGGACAAGCACATATGTTGGCTCATCAAAGTTCTACCATAGTCATGAACACCACGGGAAATCTGTACATCCTCGGCACCAAGTCGAACTGAACGTAGAACTTGTCACTCGAGAGCTCTCTCTCTCTCTCTCTCTCTCTCTCTCTCTCTCTCTCTCTCTCTCTGGCGAGACGGTCTAGAGAGTGAGCGAGAGTGTTGTTAGGTAACGCTTTGAATTTTGAAGTTGATGGCCATCATAGAGAAATGAAATGATATATTAACTTCAAGATTGAGGCCAAAATGATATATTAACGTCTTCAAGAGGCCAAGATGACCTATGAGACACAAAGTGGTGAATCTGATACCATGTTTGGGTATAAAACATAGAAAATGTAACTAGAAGTGCTACTAGCTAGAACACACGAACACATACACACACACACACACACACACACACACACATAGAGTGATAGGAAGATCACACAAGATAGGAGACAAACTGCAATAAGAGAGAGCGAATAAGTCTTTCTTTTGTGAGCTTACTTAAAGATTGTGCTAAGAACAAGGATTTGTACCAAGGCAGTAGGATACATGCTGATATTCATAATAGTTGGTTACATGAAAAGAACAGTCAAGTGAAGTGCAATCCTCAAAGAGATTCCTATCCGCAATGTTGCCTATGGCATGCGAGTGGATGTCCCCGTGTCTAGGCTTAGGCATTATGTCCAACCATAGTCAGCAACCGCCAAGAGCTCAACATGTGGTGTGTGTGTGTGTGTGTGTGTGTGTGTGTGTGTGTGTGTGTGTGTGTGTGAGAGAGAGAGAGAGAGGGAGAGAGGCAACATGTACAATAGGTACGCTGACATATAGGGGCTTGATTATGCAGCATAACGTGCATGGGTTCGAAGCCTCAATTATGCACTGTTGGAGCTAAGAAGAAATCTTCCTTCGATAGTGCCACCACCGAAGGCGGCATCGTTGTACAAATGAACAGATGCAAGTATACAAAGAGAAGTAGGGGAATGGAGATTGATAGGGCTAGACAGAGAGCACGAAAATATTTAGAAAGAGAAGAGATCACACTAAACCTATGGTAAGAGGGGGGCGGGGGGAGAGACAAAGAGAACTTTTATTGATCTGCTTTTATGAAATTTGTCAA
Organism: Adiantum capillus-veneris; assembly: GCF_014529385.1. Classification (NCBI taxonomy): domain Eukaryota; kingdom Viridiplantae; phylum Streptophyta; class Polypodiopsida; order Polypodiales; family Pteridaceae; genus Adiantum; species Adiantum capillus-veneris. The sequence continues at coordinate 82,278,544 of NC_140942.1, read as the reverse complement.
TAGTGAGGAGTTTGAGGGTAAGAGGGGCCATGGCGTCGAAGGCGGCGCCATTTTACTAGTAGTAATAATAGACATGAGGAATGTAAAGGCCTCTCTTTTGAAGTAGAAAATCCCTCTCTCTCTCTCTCTCTCTCTCTCGCCCCAATTGTGAGTTTTTCCTATTGTGGGGAGAGGGAGAGAGTAGACTCCATATATAGAGAGTGAATTGTAGAAATAGACATGAGCCATCTTTTAAATGGAGAGCCCTTTGTTGCCAATCATAGGGTCTCCAAGTTGAGATTGAAGCATGCCTTAGAGTGATTATTACAGAGGGCCACATAGATTCTCGATGTCTCCAAAGCATGCAACTTGATAAACTTCAATCACAATAGTTGAGATCTGATCAACAATTTGAGTGAGTCTTACAATCTCTTAGGAGGAAGCTTTGCCATTTGTCTTGCAATATCATGGCTTACTACTTCTTTTTTGACTTTGCACCGTAGAGTTATGTCCCGGTTGTAGTGATTAGACTTGCTTAGCTTTGTTTGAGTGTGTTTACACAATCCTTCAAAATTGATCTGTACATATGTTCTTGATGAACCCTTCCTATTTACTTGGCAAGAAATCATATCCCTTCATTACCCCCATCACAAGATCTCTAAATAAACTTCAATAGTTCTTGCTAAGTGCCATTGTTTGCCTTCCTCCATTCCTTTAGAATCTATTAAGTAATCAAGCTAAAAATTAAAGAAATATACTGTAAAATCTCTGAATATCGTTTATTTAACCATAAAAGTATTCACATGAAGGCTTCCCAAGTTCTTAGAAAAAGGTTCATTTTCATCTTGGGTGGAGCCTAGCTCGGTGTCTGTCATGCTTTTTCGCAACTCTTCGCTCCTATATCCATGTTGCATAGTGTTTGTCTTTGTTGTGCGAGCAAGTGCATGTGTGATGCCAACATGTAGCATGGAAACCTGTTGTGGGTTTAAATTTCATAAGTCAAGACTTTATTTGACATGATCAAATGGAGCATTCCATCACAATGTTTAGTTGTTGATTTGATATTAATCCCGAGGACATTATCAAAATTAAGCAAAAAACATGACCTAGTAGCATTTACAAAACGGAAAGTCAAATTTTATTTGTCTAAAAATTTAAGTTAAAGGTCCAAAGTTGCACGTTGGCTAACCTGAACTAACTTTTGGCTTTAAACTTCAACAGATTACTTTACTGAATGAACAAGCTCACTCTACTTTGGACATTAATTACTCCAAAGATTTCATAAGAGCTTTGAGCTTCCTGTAAGAGGACCCATTCTCAAGGGAGCACTGGCCGCATCTCTCCTTCAACTTTGTTGCATTTTCTCTTACAAGTTTCCCTTCAGGACCCTCCATCAGAGCTCTAATGACTTTATCAATGTCCCCCTTTTCAATGAGGCCAGTATTCTCCTTGCTACATTTCACCCGAAGCCCAACCTTCCATTCGTCGACAATGAAACGTGCATTTAAAGGTTGATCTGCGAAGTAGGGCCAGCAAAGCATTGGTACTCCATTTGCTATTGATTCACTAGTGGAATTCCAACCACAATGTGTGAAAAACCCTCCCACAGAAGGGTGGGCAAGGACTTGCTGTTGAGGAGCCCAATTGATGACAAGGCCTTTCCCATCAGATTCTGACACAATCTGGGCAACACTAGAGGAGTAGTCGATGTCGTCCACCAGCCCAGCTCGAAAAACCCAAAGAAAACGTTGTTTGCTGGCGAGAAGGCCATTCAAAAACTCTTCATATTGGGTTTTTGAAAGGATAGTTATGCTCCCAAAGGAGATGTATAGAACAGATGAGGTGGGCTGTTGATCAAGCCAAGCCAAGCAACCTTTGTCTTCTTCCCACAAGCTAGTGGCACTCTCCTCGTTGAGGGATTCTACCCAAATCCCTACATCATAGATGGGAACATTGCAACATTTAGATAGAGTGGCAAAGGTGGAAGCCTCAAGATCTTCAAAGCTGTTGACGACGACGGCATGGGCTCGAGTGGCACAAACTTGCCATGATTTAGTTGAGTTGATCCACAGAGAGACGGTTTCATCTGTGACATGCTTGAAATGAGGAATATCTTCGTTGCGTAATGTTGGCAGGCCGGCAAGTTTGCAAAAAACCTTTCGCATTTCTATACCTGTTGCTGTTGATGCCTCCTTCACTACAAGACACCAAATTCTACATATCGAGGGTGGCCTAGGCCTTAAAACCTTAAGAGACTAATAATTCAACTTTACAAGGTAGCCTTGAGACCTTAAGACCTTAAGAACAGCAATGGCAAATTAGACTTTACAAATGCTGATTCCCTTTTGAGGACTAGATCGTAGCCACTAAACTCAAAGGAACTTTTGTGTATTATTGGCACTACATTAGAGCGTGTGTGTGTGTGCCTGTGTGTGTGTGTGTGTGAGAGAGAGAGAGAGAGAGAGAGAGAGACGAACCTTCTTCAAGAGAGACGAGCTCCCCTTGCGTGAGGTAATGGGTGAGCAGAAGGCGTGAAGCGCAGCACGGGTAGAGCACAATGCGGGGAATGCCGAGCTTATCGGCAACATCTTGAGTAGGCAACGTGATGTTGAAGTCGGAGAGGAGGCAGGTGACAGGAGGGCCATGTCGGCTGAGAGAGAGGATGAGCTGCTCGAGATCGGGGGCGATGGAGAGGAAGGCATGGAAGACTTCCAAGAAGGAGAGACTGAAGCCGTTGGAGAGGTCTACGCCGCGGCTGGGGAGGCGGACTCGGCGGACAAGTGAATGAGGGGCAGCAGCAGCCGGGCAAGGGTTGTGGTGCTCCTGTGCGAGAGGCGGGGCATCGGCGGCGTCGGCAGCGAAGTCGAGGTCGACGAAGGTGACGATGATGCCGGGTTGTTGCTTGGCTAGCAGCTTGCAGAAGCGCATGAGCGGGTTGAGATGTCCCTGCGCTGGAACGGGCACCGCGACCACATGATGCTGCTGCTTCGCCATCGCCATTCCCTCCCTCTCTGCACTAACCTATTGGCTTCACTCATGGATTTATCGATGTCCCCACCTTGGTCCCCAAGTTTTAGCAGCCATTCCATTGTTCAGCCGTTAAGGCCCTGCCTACACATGGACCACCTGCCTTTCCACAGATCCTTTAACCTTTGCTCTGATTTGCTCATGGCATGCGTAGGCACTAGGCAGTGGCAGGCCTCTAAAGGTTCTAGTAGTATGTTGCTACGATTTTGCAAGCACGTCAAATTAGAGGGTATCTCCTGAACTAGAAAGAAAATTGCAGCGACGTGGAGAGAGAGAGAGAGAGGAAAAAAAACAGGGGGAAAGGCCGTGTGTCAGCAGTTCCTTGAGAGGCGGGGATTTTTTTTTGGACGTATCGCACAACCGCGGAGTTTTTCTCCCTCGTGGAATTGAGCTACGGGCGCGGAGTTTTTCTCCCTCGATGAGAATGCGTGCAACGCAGGGGACTTGTGTGCAGGTACAGACGATGCAACCCGTGCGAAGAGCATCAGTTCATGCACTAAGAGAAAGGGAGGTTGAGACGGAGGAAAAGAGATAGCGAGAGAGGGAGAGAGAGTTGCTGGCCTCCGTCTACTGCGCATAACGACTCGCTGCAACCAATTGAGCGCCGACCTAGGTGGCAGGGCATAGTGGGGGCAAGGTTGCGCAAAAGAAGAGAGAGGGCGAAGGCAATGGCAAGAGCAGCCAGGGTGACTGCGCCGCAGGAACACGGGCAAACAGGCGAGGCTTGACTTCGACGTAGCCGGGTAGAGGAATCTGGCAAATTAATTAATTAATAGAGGCGAGTGTAGACCCAGTATGGATGTCTGGACGATTTCACAAAAATCGTTTTAAGGGGAATCTCTCGTGGTGATCCATTTCGAGTACAGGTTAGTGAGAGGAGAAACACGTGGTTGATGAAGTCGAAGCCGCTTCCAATCCTTAATTTACCTTTCATTAAGACATGGCCGGCGTCGAAGCCCGCCTCTCTCTCTCTCTCTCTCTCTCTCTCTCTCTCTCTCTCTCTCTCTCAGACTACGCACATGCACAATAACCGGCGTCAAAACAGTGGCCAACACTGCCGACGGCATGGATGTCTGGACGATTTCACAAAAATCGTTTTAAGGGGAATCTCTCGTGGTGATCCATTTCAAGACAGGTTAGTGAGAGGAGAAACACGTGGTTGATGAAGTCGAAGCCGCTTCCAATCCTTAAGCTTTGCACAGTGACAATGGAGGCAAGAACATCTCCTCCGAGTTCAAGGACTTTTGCAGTAAAAGAGGCGTTAGAAGATATTTTACCACGCCTTACAAACCAACCCAAAACGGTGTGTCTGAGAGGATGAATAGAACCATTCAAGAACGGGTCACTTCTATGTTGTCTACAGCCAACTTACCTCAAGAATTTTGGGGAGAAGCTGTTTTGATGGGTGCTTACTTGATCAATTGGTCACCTATTACACCACTAAAGTACAAGGTTTTGCAGGAGATGTGGACAGGCATTATGTGTATTTTTGGGTGTGAGGCATTCTCACATGTGCCAAAAGTGCTTAGACAAAAGATGGATCCCAAATAACACAAATGCATCTTCATAGGATACGGTGTAGATGGAGAGATGGGATATCGTCTCTAGCACCCGGAACCAAAGAAGGTCATACGTAGCTCATAGGTGATATTCAATGAGTCTAAGATGCATAAAAAGCCAGTGAAAGACATTGAGTATTGTAGAGTATGGTTTGAGGATAGTGATAGTGATGCACCTTTCACTAGTACACATAGACATGTTGCTCTAGAGAGAGTGGAATCCAATAGTCAGGCACTTTGGAGATCTACTCGTACATCTCGTGCACCTGAGCGTTTTGAGCCAGGATTAAACTACTTGCTAGTCATTGATTGCGTTGAAGCCACTTGCTACAAAGAGGACAGTTAAATGGATGATAGTGTGAAGTGGGAAGAGGCTATGCCATCTAAGTATAACTCAATTTTAGCCAATGAAACTTGGAAATTGACAAAGTTATCTATGGGTAAACAGGCATTGCCATGCAAATGGGTATACAAGAAGAAGTATATCACAGATGATTCCGAGCCTAAGTATAAGGCAAGAGGTAGAGTATGTTGTTGTTTCTAGTTCCAGTAAGGAAGCTGTGTGGTTATCTTGTCTAGTGGGAGACTTTAGTATACACCAAACTCTAGTGCTACATTGTGACGGTCAGAGAAAGTGTAATTGTTTTAGCAAAGAACCCTGTGTTTCACTCCAAGTCGAAACACATAGAGGTCAGGTATCATGTGATATGGGATATTTTTGCTACCAAACGCATTGAGTTAGTCAAAGTTCACACGGATGAAAACCTAGTGGATGCTCTAACAAAGAGCCTAGCCTTAGAGCGGTTTGCACATTGCATAGAGATGATGGGTGTAGGGTAAAACTACAGTCATGCTTCACGGTTTTTGTACATTTGTACATAGTAGCCCTTACATTCTTTAGCCACTTGGGCCACATTGGCCTTCAAGTGGGATATTGTTAGGTTTCAAGCCAATGGCCCGTGTTTGTTATGGCCATGTAGGTGACCGCCCATCTATTATTTGGTTATGATGGGAAAATAAGGAGGAAGAGAATATTCACTCTTTAATGCTCTACCAAACATAGGTCTGTCTCTCCATCCCCTTCCTTTTCTCTCCTTCCCTTGCACTCGCCAACCACACCCACACATTGCACACTAAGTAATACACTCTCTGTTGTGTGCCTTGAGATTCCTTCGTCTTCTCCAAGATGTGTGTGTTTTCCTGCAACCTTAATTCCAACAATTAGTATCCGAGCAGATTGCATCCTCCTATGCTTAGTCGCCACAACAACTCCAGCACATGCCTGCTCACTTTCTCCGATTTCTATGAGCTTTGGTGAGGGTTTGCAGGTCAACAAATATTTTGGGAGAGCTCATAGAGCATGATCTACTCATTTGGGCTCATTTCGGCCTCCGTTTCTACTACAAGCAGTACAGGCTATTTCGTCATTTTGTGCAAAAGTTTTGTTAGTGATGTTTTTTGCATAATAGGTCCCTTACAGTCTTCTATGGTTTGTTCCATATAGCACGTGTTGTTTGCGCTTTCCTTCTCTTTTTGGGTATTTTCACATCATCAAGTGCAGCATGTACCATGGCTGACAACAACACAGATGTGTTCAAGATGTTTGTTACTAAGGACAAATTGTATGGGGACAATTACCCTATGTGGTCTTATATGATGCAATATGTTCTTGTGGATCGAAGGGCATTTGGAACATTGTGCAAGGCATTGATGTATCTCCTAGTTTTGAGGATACAAACGATGTTGAGGATGTTGCAGGTCTTACTGCAAGGATTTTTGTTGTTAGAGTTGTTTTGCCTACGGTAGAACAAGCTCGTTGTTGGGATGTAAAAGATGCGCATGTTCATGCATTGCTTGCATTGTCTGTGAAGCGTACTATTACTCTTCACATTTGTTCAGTGAGATCTACAAAACTGGCTTTCTAGCTGGTCTTTTTGCAAGTCAAAAATGAGGCAAAAGTTGCATTGCTGCGTAAAGAGCTGGAGTCGAAGATTATGCATGAGGAAGATGACATGTACACTTTCCTTTCTGGTGTCAAGGATATCAATGAGAAACTTATTTATGTAGGTGAAGTCATTTCAAATAGTTCCCTTGTGCAGAATATTCTTGATGACTTGCCAAATTCTTACCAGACTTTTGCTAGTACTTGGAGACTTATGACCCAAGGAAATTCTGAAGTTGTCAAGTTTGATGCATTATGCACATTGTTGTTGCAAGAATTACTTTTTAGAAAAAATAGGACTAGACAGTGTGCAATTGAACAGGCCTTTATTGATGCTCAAAGAAAGGGTGGTAATAGCAATGTAGCGACTTCTCATGGTTCTTCTACGGCGAGCAGTAAATCACTTGTTCCTAATGCTTCTGCTGACAACAATTCATCTGGGAATTCTAGTGAAAAGGGCAGAAAGAAGATGTGTTGCCACTGTTGTAAAGCTAATGATCATTTGATCGAGAAGTTTCCTAAGTTGAAGGCCAAAGAGGCTGGTTCCACTACTAATGTTGGTGTTAGGGGAAGAGAGAGAGCGACAGTTAGAGAGAGAGGGTGTGAGGAAGATGATGTGAGAGAAAGAGAGAGACCAATAGGTTTGCAAACTTGTTCATTCAAACCTCTCCTCTCAATTACAATACAAGATCTTATATAAGTTCCCCATGCCCATTGGCACCTCCTCATAGATGAACATTCAATTCTCCTAGGCCTTAGTGTTAGCCTAGGGTAAAATGCACATTTATGGTTCAACACCTGGCACAGTCCGGTGGTATGATTTTTGGCACAAAATATGACTTGAATCCCATAATTCCCTTGATCCAGAAACTCAGTTCTCATAGAGTACCATGATGCAAAGTGTAGTGCCTAGAGTCTACTCCAAGATACACATATACACCACGATAGACCATGAAACACCACCCTTTTTTCCACCAAGCATTCTGAAAATGCAAAGCACAGTGCCTAGAACTTCCAAGATGCACAAATACACTTCCTAAAGCTATATATTGCATTACGATCACCAAACCAGGTCTAGTGTGCCTTCTCACCAAAAAATGTGAATACAAGTGCACCATTTATTGGCAACATGTCAGGGCTAGGAACCCATCAAGTAAATCATCATCCATGAGAGCTCATACAAAACAAATTTGTAGAACCATAAAGTAATGAGAAAATATCCACTCCATTGAGTACATTCCATCTTTGAGGCGATAACTTCAAAGTAAGCTTCATTGTTTTGCAAACAAGGATCAAAATTCTTCAACAAAAAATCCTTTGCTTTGACACATCCTTTGTCAAAAACATTGCAAGCTTTGGCTTCAATTTGTAAAGCTATGCTTTCAACAACATTGACATCCACCAAACATGATCTCCTTCTAGGCTTACAATGAGAAAAAGGCACAAGATCTTTGCATCATCATGCACAAAAATAAGCATTATCTTGCTCAAAGTCACAACATCATTACCTTTCCTAGCATGGATAAGCATACAAGCCCCATCATGCTTTACATAGGCACCAATTTTGTGGATAAATACACATATCCCATCACACAACATCGCCTCAAGCAAACAATCATTTAGCATACCCTCAGTTTGTGAAATAGGTTGCTTCACACACATCATAATTTGTTTCTCATGTTTGGACATTTCATCAAGAAGAACTTCATTTTGGTTAGTTGCCATTTCAACATCATGAGCAACACAAAAATCTTCTCCTAGTGCAAGAGAATTCACAAAAGCATCGATGACCTCATCTTCTTCATCATAAAGGAGGGTTTATTTTCATCATGATTTTTCTCCAATGTTTCATCACAAAGATCATCAAAACATTCATTTACTTTAGAGTTGCAACCATTTATTTCCAGATTCATCTCATGATAACAAACAATTTTATGTCATTGTCATCATCAAAATTATGTAGTTCTCCATCAAAAATTGATGGGATTTTTGACCCACAATGCTTTGGTTGATGGTGCAAGATGTGAGTATGGGGCTACTCAGGGACTCTCCTTAGCTCTCTTGGCTCATAAGGTCCTCTCTCTTCACTCCAATCTCCATCCCATTCCTACCATTCCCATGTTCATCATGGTCCTCATCATTATTAAATTGAATAGGATAACCTCCATCCCCTTCTTTGGCTACAACATGCCATGCTTTAAACAATTCCTTTTTTCCTCAAGAAACTCATGCAAATGCTCTACATTTTCTCTCAACTCCTTGATTAAATTCAAATCTCTATATATTTCCCATGTATTCTCTACATGATTACAAAACCACTTAAGCCCTTTATTCAATGCATCAACAAAATTATCCACCCATTGCTTGGGTTTATGCAACTTGTTGTGTGTGATACCATACTCAAGCTCATAAAACTGTTCCAAAAGGATCAATGAACAATGTTTGGTTTTATGGTCTTCATGATCACATTGAGAAGATGGCTTATTGGATCACTTCTTCCATTTATGGCCATTTTCCCCGCAAAAATTGCAAAATTGCTTACACATTTTCCCATGCCTTCATTTTACGTCAATGATGTGCTTCAAATTACATAACACACACCACGCACAAAAAAAAAAGCATCTTTTGAAGGGACAACTCCCATACTCTTGCCATGAAGCTCGTAAATGACAAAAGGAAAAATATATGTGCGTAAAAGCGGTCGATAGAATGTGCTGCAAAGCTCGTCGTCAACATGATGATCACGACGAGCTTTGCAGCACATTCTATCGACCACTTTTACGCACATATATTTTTCCTTTTGTCATTTACGAGCTTCATGGCAAGAGTATGGGAGTTGTCCCTTCAAAAGATGCTTTTTTTTTAATGAGAATCAATAACTGCTACCTTCTTTATAACTGCGAGCTTAAAGTCGACAAGGCTGAATGATGGTTTGTTGTAGTGATTTCTTGAGGTTGATGCTTGTTTGTTGTAGGGGTGCCTTCATAGCTTTGTTTCCTGATCTAGTCCTCTCACATCTTTGTGCCTTGAGCAACAATCGATTGTTCTCTTTGCACTTTGTTCTTCTTTAACAGGTCCAAAATTGCCAACAAAACCCTTTTCCAAAAGCTCAAGTTCTGGTCCTAATCAAGATTCATTCCCACTCTGTTAAGCACACACATATTCGTTTTTTTTCTTATTACCGCTGGATTTGTGTTCACAGAACATTGCCAAGAAATAAAGCCAGCAATAAAGGCTTCACAAGCAAACATGGAGAGAAAGAAGAACGTGCATTTCTTTTGTGAACTCACTTAAAGACTATGCTACAAAGAAGCAAGGCAGCTGGCCTCAAAATGCGCTGCTACCTTACCCATGCGCACTAGAATCATTGCAGCCATCGCAATCGGTAAAAACTAACACATGAGGTTAGTTTACACTAACATCATGTGTTAAGCATGAAATGATGATAGCCTAGTGGTTGCACCTCAAGGCAGTAAAACTGCATCGTAGTTGTGCCTCAAAGTGGAACTCTTTGCACTGCAACCAAGCAGTCGGTTTTATGCAGCACATCCAGCGTGCCATTGAAGCTGTTTTTTTTTGCATGTGCAATAGCTACGCAAAATATTGCAAGGAAGCATTTCAAACTCATGCCATGCAAAAGAATGGCGTTCACATGTCAGATGTAACTACCTCGTTGACTCTCTCATGATGCACTAGGTCTGAGCCCGGTCTGAGCCCATCCCCATAAGGAGACGACTAGCGAGATCGCCAAATGTTAGGGGAAGCGAAAGAGCAACGGTTAGAGAGACGGTTAGAGAGAGAGGGTGTGAGGAAGATGATGAGAGAGAGAGAGAGAGACGAGTAGGCTTGAAAACTTGTTCATTCAAATCTCTCCTCTCAATTACAATACAAGAGCTTCTTTTATAAGTTCCCCATGCCCATTGGCACCTCCTCATAGATGAACATTCAATTCTCCTAGACCTTAGTGTTAGTCTAGGGTAAAGTGCACATTTATGGTTCAATAGCTGGTTTCACTACAAATGCAGCTATTGTTGAGTCTTTTGTGAAAGGAGACTGTGATGCTAATGTTGATTCAGAATGGGCTTTTAGTGCAGAGTGTACCTACCATCTTGTTGTCCATGATGCATGTATGTCAGTTGCTGCAGATTCACATGTGTGGTATTTTGATAGTGGTGCTACAAAGCACATTATTTTACATCATGATTTGTTCACCTCTCTTGAGTATGTCCCTCATGGGAATTCACTTACTTGTGCCAACAATGCCTCTTATCCGGTTCAAGAAGTTGGAAATATTGTGCTTACTGTTATAAATCGTAGTTCTTTCACACTTATTGATGCACTTTATGTATATGGGATCAAGAAGAATATTTTATCTGTATCTTTACTTGGTAGACTTAGACTTGTAGTCCAGTTTGTAAATGATAGATGTATAATACATGATCTCAATTTTGGTGATAAAATTATTGTATCTGGCATTTTATGCCGTGGGCTGTATAAGCTCGCTTTGTATGACAAGTGTGGGTAGAATTTTGCAAATGCAGTTGTGGATTCTAAGGCTATTTCAAATGCATAACTTTGTGTGGGCTTCTACCGCACGTATTGAAGCAAGGGCCTTGCCTAGCACTATGTGCGAGCCATAGATGGCTCCAAGCACGCAACTAGCCTAAACTAGTAAGCTCAAAGATGACGATGGTGTGTCACTCACCGCTCTATGCTTGCTGTCGTGGAGGATTTTTCACCGCGAAGAAGAAGGAGCCGCTGCTGTGCCACGCTCAACCGCTTCACCGCCGCCGCCATGCCGTTGTTGCAATGCTCGATCACTCTCTCTCTCTCTCTCTCTCTCTCTCTCTCTCTCTCTCTCTCTCTCTCTCTCTCTCTCTCTCTCTCTCGCATACACACACACACACACACACACAAGGAGATGAAGAAGAAGAAGATGAGATGGAGCAAGAGCACTCTTCAATTGCACAAATGAAAGAATGAATGATATTTAAGTTTAGGTGACTTTTATATGCCCCATTCACACTTGGGCGCCCATAGTTAGCCAACTAACCCTTGAATGTTCCTGCTAGAGTGCGCCTCTCATCGGCGATCACTCTTACGCTTTTCCTATTGGACCGACAAGCCCGCCCCATGACTACTAGAAGTGGACTCCAGTGGTTAAGATGCCCCCCTTCCTAATGTAGATTCCATCCTTGGAATATAAGAGTGCAGCATTGGGATCCACGATAAAAGTACCTGTGTCAAAGGAAAAACAACATTGTGAAAGCTCAAAGGCAGGGTCTATTAGGTCGACTCTAAGAGAAGTACACAAGAGCTAGGGCTAAAGTAAGTACTAGATTGACCAACGTTAATTAAAAAATATTGACTAAAGAGTAGTTAACCCTAGGAATGCTCGTCGGGGTCTAAGGACTAGTGGTCTTGTCACTTATACCACTCAAGTGTGATCCACATAAAATACAAGGAAGTTTGTGCTATTTGCTTTCTCTTTTTTTTTCTTTTTTTTTTCTTTTTTCTCTTTTTCTTTTTTTTTTGGTTGTTGTTGTCATAGTTGCTACAAGTAGCTGGGGGACTCGAGGTCTCAAATACCAATAGCTGGGAGACTCAAGGTCTCAAATACCAGCTTAACACATGGGCTTCCATAACAAAAGTCACACTTAGGTGGAATAAACTAGAGAGAACTATATCCTCATATCTTAAAACATTACTAAAGTTACTATAATTAATAGAGTATTTAGGAATTAAAGTCAGCAATTAAGTGGCCTAGTTTAGCCTAAGGTCCTGATACCTACTTAAAGCCAACTAATAGACCAAACTCAAAGAGAAGAACAAGGTGCTAGAAGTTTGAAAAAATTATAGCATCTAAATTGGAAATGTCATAACTTCTTAAATTTTATGCATTGTTAGAATTCAAATAACAAGATGCAAACATGTAAATGTGGAAGCATAGATAAAAGGAAGTAGTACACCTAATATAATGGAGAACATCCGTTGTAACATGTAAACATCCATTGTTGTTGTCCTTCAAAGGCATCCTTATGTAGTCAAAAACTGCACAATAGTCACCACCAAATATCCACCTTCCAAAGGTACATCAGTGGAAAAAGGTACCAACACTTATTGAACACAATTAAAAAACATAAGAAACCCTAACCTAATTATTGCACTCCCCCTAGAGAGTTAAGGGAATAGGATATTGTAGAGATTGGGGGGCTACCCTAAGGCTAAACCCCTATCCTCATCGTCGAGAAAAAAAAAAGTCATCATCCACGAGACTATATGTGCCATCCGTGTAATCATGTAAATCTTCTTCATCATCAGAGGCACCAATGTTTACTAAGAAGTTCACTAGACGCCTATAGTCATCTTGGTCAAAAGGATAGGCTTGTGCAATGGGAGAGACACTCTCTGCTATGTATGGATCAGTCGTGGTCAAGAGACGTATTAGCCATTCTAACTCCTCGAAATTCCTCTCACATACTAGCATACCTACCAAATCCCATTCACAGGCAAGCACCGGAAAGACCATGTGAAACACTTGTGAAAAGTAATGAGGGTACCTCTCACCCAAGGCAGGAGTGGATGACTCTAGCGTACTAGCCATATTTGTACACACAAATAGATGATGGTTAGAGTGCAAATATTACAAGGGTCTTATTCTTATGCATAATGTGTTTTTATGATTTTGTGTTATGTATAGAACTTGTAAGTTTCCACATTATTGTTTGGTGGCTCTTGCTCTTTTACTTATTTATCTTGTTTTTGTGAGTATAAGGCTTTATATATACATTCCCTAGGATTGGACATTGAGAGGTCATGGAAGGAAGGTTGAGAGGGAAGCAAGTGAATGATGGATGTCAGCAAACACTCCTCTCTTCCTTGGGTAGATCATACCTTTTGGAATGATGTCATCACCTTTTGAAACCAATTGTTCCAAGTTGTTATGGGTGAAGGATTTAACCAATAGTTTTTGACCACCGTATGCGTTTCATCTAGTTGCAAGGGTGGCAAGGTACTCTCCCATGATTTTATTTGCAGCATTGTTGTAGGTGGTGAACTTACAAAGGGAGGTGCAAACTCTTCCTTGTTTGTATGGATATGTACAATGGTGGGTGGAGGTTGTGTCAAAGCTTTTATTTCCGTATAGGAACTACATGAAGAGCAAGAAGCTTCATTTGACTTCCCTGTTCCTGAGCTAGGTGGAACAAATCGTTCTTTCTTCGGTACCCAAACTAGCTCTAGAGCAGGTGTGTAGCATTCCGTGATTTTTTCCTTTTCGCGATCTTCAATTTGTTTTGCAGCCATAGGATTGGGCTCACATCGGCCAAGTGACAAGTAAGAGCACAATTTACGTTTTGGAACCCAGATTTGATCATTTCCTTCATAGTAGCCTTGGGCTTCCATTAGTTTTTTAGGAATCCAAAGCAACGTTTCTTTACATTTCTTGGGGCGAGTGGGACGTCTCTTACCAAGCTCTTGTCTTTTACCACTAGCTATGGTCTCTAAAGAAGCTTTAGGGACCCACTTGTATGTTTTCTTTGTTATGTTGGGATGGGTCTTGTGTGTCTCAAGCTTTATTTCAACTATATCAGTTGAAGCTCTAGAGAGTTGGGTGATGGGGACATATAGTTCAACCTCTTGGACATGCAATGTTTTGGGTTTTATTTCCTTAAGAGGCGATATCTCAGGGACTATGGCTTGAGTGGCAGGGCTAAGAGTTGGTTTCTGTGTTGTGACACCCCCTGTCCCCCAATCAATAGTGCATTTGGTGGCTAACATCCATGTGCGTCCTAGGTTTATATTACCGTCCATAGTTTCAACAGGCATGACCAAAAAGTCTTGAGCTACAACCCCATTGTCATATTGATAGAACTGTGCTGGATTCCAAAAACCGTAGTTTTTTCTTGTTGACACCCTTGACTTGGATAATACTTTTAGATAGAGGTGGCTTCCCTAACTGACACCACACCCCATATGATAGCAGATTATATTTAGCACCCTTGTTCAATAAGGCGTTATATAGCACTTTTCATAGGCGTTTTTTAGCTCAATAGGGTATCGTAGAGGTTGTTAGAGTCCAGCCAATCCTCGTCGGTTTCAGCGTGGAATGCATGTGTAACTCCAAGGTTAGCCTCTCGTTGGCGTCTTATGTGTTGTTGTGCTCCTTAGCGTCAGCTTGAGCTTGTATCTTCTTCAATTCTGTTTGTGCCTTGGCTGCCTTTTTTTTATGGATGGCACGTAGCTCCTCTTGGCTTAAAGGATCACAATATCTTTTAAATTTGCTCCCATTGAGGAATCCAATGGTTTCAACTCCATCAAGAGTCTCCACATGAATGGTTTCTTGTGGGGTGATCTCACATACTGTATATGGTCCTTTTCTTGCATATTTCAATTTTTTCTTCAAACATAAGAACTTTATCACCAACATTGATATCTTTGTTCTTTAGATGATGATCAAACCATTTCTTCCTCATATCTTTCTCTACAAGTGCATTTTGCACAGCTAATTGCCTCTCTTCATCTAGCCTTTCAAGATATATAATCGTTCAACTAAGGGGTTACCATCCCAACCTTCTTGAGAAGCTATTCAAAGGCTAGGAACAACAAACTCCCATGGAATAACCACTTCTTGGCCATACACCATCTTAAAACGCTATGCAGTTAATGGCAACTTTGTACGCAGTACAATAAGCCCATAAAGCTATAGTCAGCTTTAAATCCCAATTTGTGCGATGAGCTTCCACCGTTTTGGTCAAGATAGAGATTAAGGTCTTGTTGGTGCTTTCAGCTTGGCCATTTGCTTGTGGAGAATAAGGTGTGGACTTATAGTGAGCTATCATAAAGTTGGTAGTGAGTTCTTTTATTAATCCATTTATAAAATGAGTACCATTGTCACTCACAATCTCAAAGGGACAACCAAATCTTGTAATAATGTTCTCAAAGAGAAACTTGGAAGTTGACCTCGTGTCAGCCTTACGTGTCACCCTGGCTTTCGTCCACTTTGTCACATAGTAAGTGGAAATGATAATATATTGAGATTGAGTGCTACGAGCTGGCGGACTAATTGGGCCTACAAAGTCCAAACCCCATTTTTCAAATGGTTGAGTCATTTTAACAGGATGTAAGGGCATCCTATCCTTTCGTTGTGTGATCTTGTAATGTTGGCATTCATCACATCCTTTTGCAAAAAGTGATGCATCCTTGAATAAGGTAGTCCACCAATAGCCTGATTGCAACACCTTTCTAGCTATTAGTTCCCTTGAGAAATGTCCTCCGGCTATACCCATGTGGACTTCTTGCAGTATGTATAAATACTCATCCTCACGGACACAACGTCTAAGAATATCATCCTTCCCTAGCCTATAAAGATTTCCTAGAATGAGAGAGTAAGGTTCACGTTCTTTTAACAGTTTTCGAGCTATGTCCTTATCAAGCTCTTTGGGTGGAAATAACTAAAAAGTTCACAATATTCTCACTACATTCAAGTATGGTTTTGACCAGGAATAGAGAAGTATCGGGAAACTCATCATTAACTCCTGTGGGGGCTTCACCATTGGGTATGTGAGACAAATGATCCTCCATGACATGTCTTTTACCAGGTCTCACCACAACGGTAAAATTAAACTCAAGGAGAATTAACAACCATCGTGTAATTTTTCCCGTGGAACAAGGTTTATTTACTAGATACAACAAGGCTTGATGATCAACATAGAAAACAAACTTGTTGGCCAGAAGGTAGAAGCCAAATTTCTTCCCTGCATACATCATACCAAAACCTTCTCGCTTTGTAGTGGTGTAGTTTCTCTTAGCATCATTCAATTGACGACTTGCAAAGCTAATGGGGTAGTCCAGTTTATGTTCTCCTGGTTGAGCTAGAACACACCCAATAGCAAAGTTCGATGCATCAATATGCACATGTAAAATTACATTCCAATCGGGCACTCATAGAATAGGAGCACTAATCAATGTCTTTTTCAATGACTCATAAGCATGGTCACACTCTGCGGTCCAGTGGAACTCAATAAGAAGCTTGTACAAATTACGAGCTATCTCGGCAAAGTTTACAATAAACCGTCGGTAAACCAACATGGCCCATGAACCTTTGAACTCCTTTATAGTTTGTAGGTGGTGGCAATTCAGCAATGGCTTTAATTTTGCTCTGATCTGTGGAAATACCATTTTTGGACACTATGCCCTAAAATGACTCCATGTTTAACCCAAAATTGGCAATTAAAAGGGTTTAAGGAGATGAAATACAATAATCACTGCTCAAACACTTTTGGTAAGCATGATAGATGTTTTTTCCAAGAGGAATAAACACAAAGGGCATCTAAGAAAGCTTCGCAAAACTCCCTCAAATATTCTCTGAAAGCAATTTATTAATCTTTGAAAGGTGACAGAGGCATTAGTTAAGCCAAAAGCCATAACACGAAATGAGAACACTCCAAATTCGGTTATAAACGTTGTTTTAGCTTGGTCCTCCAGCGCAATTGTGATTGGATTGTAGCCAGAGTACCCATCTATAAAGCTATAAGCTTCCTTCCCTGTGACTCTTTCAAGCACATGTTCTGAATATGGAAATGGATAATGGTCCCTCCTAGTGGCAGCATTGACCTTCTTGAGATCCACACACACTCTGAGTTTCCCATTGTTTTTTGACACAATCACTAAAGGAGAAACCCATTCTGAGTGCTCAATAGTGTAACATTTAATAGTCTAGTAGCTTGTGTGTAGCGGAAAATAGCATGTACATAGTGAGCATTTCATTAGAATAGATTCCTATTGAGAATAACAAGAGTGCTTGGGTGAAGAGAGCAACAAAAAGCATAACACCTAGTTAGATAGCATGAACAATACCTCAAAAGAGAGAGAAATTAATCAATAGACAACAGTTGAGGACCGGATTTGCATGGAGCCGGTCCCCCCTCCAAAAAGGCTTTGTATTATGGGTTTCTCCCATCAAGAGAGAGATTTTACAATACAATTCGTTGTGTTCCTTCAATACTAGCTAGTGCAATAAAGTTGGAAACTTCAAGCACTAAGAAAAACACTTATCAAACACAACATCAATTTCCTCATGGTCTCAGACCCAAGACCTCACACACCTTCGAGCTTTAAAAGAAAACCGACTTAGCGAGTGAAAATTTTGCTTAGGAAACACGCCGGAAAAGTAAACAAAGCTATACGAGTTTTTGGTGGTGGGGGGAAAAAAACATGAGGGACGAGGAGAGGGGAAAGGAAGAAGGGAGAAAGATACAAATTTACACCAAACGCGTTTCGCTTTCATTAGCTCATCAGTGGTGTAAACAAAAGGGAGGGTATGGAGGGGGTATAAATAGTGAGGTGTGATGTGGCTCAAAGAACTGTAATGGTACCACATTTGAAGCAGGATAGGCTAACTTAAAGGCAAGTTATTGCTCATCTTAAGTGGGTACTTACAAAAAAGGGAGGGAAAAGTGGAGAGTTATTAGGGCATTTAAAGGAGTGGCAAAATTGTACAGGAAGGGGACTAGTCAAAAAAAAGGGGGGGATTTGATTTAGCCTAGGGAATGGGTGGAGTTTGGAAGAGTTGCATATATACATGAGGCCGAAGTTCGCTGAGATAGGGTTTTGTCAGTTACGGGTGGAATTCCTTTGGGGGGGGGTTGTGTGGGGTTTAGAGGGGTTGCATATACCCATGAGGCCAAAGATAGTTGAGGTAGGGTTTTGTCAATTACGGGTGGAATTCCTTTTGGGGGGGGGAGTTAGGGGTGTGGGGATTGAGCGGAAAAAAGTGTGGGGGTTGAGCGGGAAAAGGTGAAGGGGGTTTAGAGAGAAGGGTTTCGAGATTGGGTGCATTCATCCAACATATCAAAGGTCGAGGCAAGTGTGCGAGGTCTGCGTTGGATTTTAGTAAATTAGTGAGGGGTTGGTTAATGGAATGAGATAAGTTGAGATGGCGGATTAGAGGTGAGAAAGGAATCTTGATGATGGTAGGAGAAGGTTTGGTTTTGGACAATTTTTGAAGGAGAGAGGGTCTCTTATCATAGGAAAGGTAGAGAAAGCAAGCTTTCAACAGGGGGAAGGGATACCCTTTTGCTCTTAACCTAGTATAGAAGAGGTTACGAATAGAGATAAAGCCCGAAAGAGAGCTTTCCCTAACAATGTACCTCCTAAGCTCTGAGAGAATAAAAGCAATCTTTTGGTGAGTAGGGTTCCAAGATTACCAAGGGATATAGTAGGAGTTTAGGCTTTTTTGGTGATAGTGAGTATCAAGGATCCCATAAGCTGCAAAAGAGGGTCCCTTGAAAAAATGGATGTCTAGAATAAAAGATTCTTGAGAGCAGATTGAAAGGGAAATTTTGATATGCTCTTGGAGGGGGTGTCCATACTTTTGGAGGAGTTTGCTTAAGCTAGAGTGGTAACCATCCCAAATTCCAAAGGCATCATCTACAAATCTCTTGAAGTAGAGTAGGGAAGGGGAAGAGCGGAGATTCAAGCCTTCTTCTAAAAAGCAAAGGAAAAGGTAAGCCTACACAACCGCAAAATTTGACCCCATAGCGGGGCCTTTAATTTGGTGCCGAAATTCTCCATTGAAAGAGAGATAATGGTGGTTGAGGATAAGAGAGGCTAAGGACAAGATGAAGTTGACCTTAGGGAAAGGGAAGAAACCTTGAATGGAACTTTTAAGGGCAAAGAGGCCTTCCCGGATGGGGATACTAGGGTAGAGAGATTCAACATCAAAGGTGAAAAGGATAATGTTGGGAGGAAAAGAAGTAGAAGCTAAGTCTAAAACAAGAGAGTGAGAGTCTTTAAGATGTTGTGTTTTGGACAAAAGAATGGAGTAAAGCTGTGCATGGAGCCACTTAGAGGCGTTCTCCAAGACGTACCCTTTGTAGGAACAGATGGGACGGCCTATGAGGATGGGTTTGTGGATCTTAGGTAAAAGGAAGAAAGGACAAGGATTGGGGTTCTCCAGTGAGGAGGAGAGGATAAAAACTCTTTTGTTGTAGGGAAGAAGAGGATAATTGGTGATGATGGAGGAAAGGAGGGATTGCACGAAGGGTAAAGGAGTTGTGGAGATTTTGGAGTAGGTGAGGGGGTCCATAAGGTGACAAAAAGCTTCATTATAGTACCAAGACTTAAAAAGGATAACTGGTCCTAGAGTTTTATCTGCCGGTTTGATAATGATGTTCCGATCATTTCTTAAGGATGAGATGGAATTCATTAAAAGAGGTTTAGAGTGAAAAGGAGGAAGAGAGGATAGAAGAGGTTTTAGGAGAGAAGAGATAAGACTAAAGGTTTGGTTAAGAGTTGTGGAGGAAGAGGGAGGATTCCAAAGAGGATTCGGGATAGAAAAAGGAGAGGGAGGAAAAGAAGGTTCTTTATTATTAAAAAACATTTTAATTTGCAAACTCCTTTCTAAGTTAGAATAAGCTTGAAGAATAGAAAAGAGGGGGGGTGGGGGAGAGGGGGGAATATAATTGAGCCCAAGGCCTACAAGCCTTTGTTCGGGGGGAGAGAGGGAACGATTAGAAAAGTTATGGAAGGAGAGGTTAGTAACCTTGTGCTCGAGGGAAAATGTGGTAATTTTGCTAAGAGTCAAAATCTTAAAGAGGTGGGGATTAGTGAGGGGTAGCTAAAATTTACAACGTTTTCTACCTATGAAGGGGGGTGGGAAAGAAAAGGTAACACACAAGGAGGAGGGGTCCAAATATGAGGAAAGAGAGGGGCTTGAGAGAAGAGTAAATGGACCCAAGTGGTAGGGTGCTCTTTCCCTACTTTTTCCTCCTCCATTGCAAGTTTTTTGAAGGTTTAGGTAGGCTATACTTAGGATGCACAGGCTTGGGTTGTGGTGTGAAAGGATTGAGGGGGTAGAGGGGAGTTTTGAGTAGAGAGAGTAAGGGGGAGATGCTTGATGAGGAAGGAGAGGGGCAGGATTTCTTTGGAGTGGTTAAAATGGGAGGAGTGTAGGAGGGAGAAGTCATGCAAGGGTGGCCTAAAGGGGGAGAGGGCTTGGGATTTTTAAAGGGTTGATAGGTGAAATCTACATAGGAAGTTTTATTCAAAGGGAGAGGCTTCTTGAAAGGTTGTCGAGTGTTTTGTGAAGCAACTTTTGGAGGAGAGGACTTGTAGGAAGTTGAGTGGGATTTGTTAGAGGGCTTCTTTCGGGGGGGGTGAGAGTAGCTTTTTCATTTGGGTCGTGACCTCATGAATCACCAATTCACCCACCGTTTGTTCCTTAGGTAGAGACTCTACTTCTTCCAAGATGGCCGATTGGGACCTCTTCCTAACATTGTATGCCGCTGAAGCGGTCCGGGGCGGGCAACAAGAAGAGCAACCTCTAGACACCCTTCAATGCTCCCGTGCTGCTCAATGGGGCTGGGGCACAACACAACACAAACCAAAACAACAACCCACAGCCAAATCCCAACTACACAAGGGGCACCACCTAGTTTAAGAGCGAACTAGGACGCAAAAGAGGAGAATCGTTAGAGCAACCCACAAACGAGCAAGGAATTTACACTAACCCTAACACCAATGGAACACTCTCACACACTAAAACACGAGAGAGAGAGAGAGAGAGAGAGAGAGAGAGAGAGAGAGAGAGAGAGAGAGAGAGAGAGATGGTGCTCGGGCTGCTTTGAAGTGTATCATTAATGATCAAGTAAACATAAATATATATATGTAAGAAAGAGAGAGAAGGGGGAAGGGGGTGCTTGTTGCACTAATGCCTTCTTACAAATCTGTCATGACCAATCAAAGTGAGATTAGTATTTGTTCAACATAGCCTGAGTAAATTACACCACAACACATCACAAGAAAAAAGCCACCCCAATCACTATCTTAAGGCTAGGGAAGTCCTCTCCACCCTGTCGCCCTCTTACAGCATGTGGGATTTATGGCTAAATTGATAACAATACCCGAAGACAAGCTATCAAGAACTTAAATAAAACACCAAGACACTTACACATCATTATTGTCCATGACTTCACGTTGGAAGGGAGACAAGGTATCCATGCTTAGTCCAAATTCACCCTCCTTGATTCAGCAAATGTTGGGCTTACACTAGTAGGAGAAATGATAGATTTCCTACTCTCAATTGAATGATCACTCTCTCTTACAATGGCATAGAGTTTCCTTGCTAATCACCCCTAATACAACACATACATATGCCTAATGCCAATGAGATTCCACTCAAGAGCTCCTTCTCAAGAGGTTGAGCTTGGCTTCTCAAGCGATAGCATAGTGCTCTTTCTTCTCCCCCCTTTTTGTGCTAGCTACACCCTCCTTTTATAGCAATTTTGAAGGCTAGGGTTACTCCTCTAACCATGGTTGGGTTAGATTTTCAGCAATTTATCTAATTTCTTTTGCTTGGAATTATCAAGAAGTTGGTGGGGAAAGAGAGAGTAGAGAAATGGAGGTGATAGGACTTTTCATAGTGGGTTAGTCTTAGTAGAGTTAGTATTAATTTACAAATGGAATTGGATATTTACAATGGGAGTATCCATGTAGGATACAAATAAGGAAGAAAAACTCTTAAGAGGTAAGAAAAGGTGGATTTCTTACAAGGTTGATGCTCCAAGTGTCTTGAGTAGGGCCAATTTTGACGCTTGTTGACGGTCCACTAGCTTTGACGGTACATTTTGTCTCCACTCTTGACCTTCCTTGAGAGACAAGGTAAGTGAAGCTAAGTAATCAACCACCATGATGATGTCTTTTAAGAGAAGAGGCTGAATTTTGTGGTTTTTTTGATAGATATAGGTAATTTGGAGGAGGAAAAATGAGACTAGGTGGTCAATTTTGGAATGGGATTGTGTGTGGGAGGTATGAGTTCACCATGGTTTCTCTTATTCTTCAAGGTTGAGGAGAAGGTGAGTAGGGTGCAGAGAGGCGTGGTGAGAGAGGTGGGGATGATGAGTAGAGAAGTGTGTGTGAAAGAGGAAAATGATAAAGTGGAAGAGAGAGTGTGGCTGCATAGCATGGGAAAACTGGGGTCCACTAATAAAATCATAGCTCACAACTCGTAGCTCAAAAAAATATGAAAACATTTGAGGCAAAAGTTCAACCCACGTGCTACAACTTTTGTTTGTATCACCTTTTCAAATTCGGAGAGCAAGTGAACTTTAAAAATTCAGCAAAACCGATCGTTTTTTTCCACTGCACAAGGTCCTTGTGGGGTCCTTTTTTGGATGATTTTTTTTAATACCTCCAAGAGTGAGCCCTCCATAGTGCATGTATGCATGCCACCTACCCTTGACCTTATTTGGTAGGTCTATAATTGAAGATATTGTTGAGATCATGATATAAGTAAATAGTACAACTAAGAAAATCAAATATTGAGGGGTCTAAAAAATATGTACATGTCAAATATAAATAATATAAGTGGAAAAAATATAAAGGGGACAAAAGAAATCTCTCTCATTATGAGGCTACCATAAAATGATAAATATTTTTGGTGTTCTAATTTTTTAGAAAAAAAACAAAATAGATGTAGGAAGGGAAAAATCACAATAGTGAAAAAATATACACATAAATAAAACTAGTTTTTTTGGATTTTTGTTGGGGCGGAGTTACACCAAATATAAGAGAAGCTTACATGAAAATATTTCTATATGGAATAAAGAGTATGAAAAATGGTAAGAAAAATTGTGGTAATGGTGAGGCAATGTACAGAGCATAATAACACACACCTAGGTAGAAATATTTAAATAAATACCAAAATAATTATGAAAAAATCTTTTATTTAGGCCCTATATACAAAGAAATATTTACATACGCATGGGCCATAATATACTTATATTTTTTATATTTTTTATTTTTTTGGCTCAACTAGCCCAATGACTAGCTAATTGAGGGTTTTTTATTTCAGTAAGGAGATATGGGAAAAGTCCCCTAACTCACACGCACCTATATACAGTGAAAGGGTGAGGGTAACCACAGTGTTTGAGTGATTTGATAGGGTGAGATAACTCATTATGACAATTACAGAGAGCCGAAAAAACGGCTATCATTAGCCCTCTCCCAGGATGATGGTATATTCATGTACCATCATAAAGAATCTTTTCCAAAGAGAGTGCTTCAGAGTCCTTGACAAGATCTTCATTGTTTGGCCCCTTGGAATTTTGGTTTGTGTTACACTCATGCTTTATGGAACAATACTTACATGGGATAGTTGCCTTTTGCTCTGGTAGATCCTTTGGTAGAAGGCGACTCAAGTAAGGCTCCAAGCGATAGCCGTTTACCTTCCTAGAGTGCTCTTTCCCATTCAAGTCCATAAGTTGATAGTAACTTGAATTGAAAGCCTTCTTGACTATGTATGGCCCCTGCCATCTTGTTTCAAATTTGGCATCAAAACGATTATCGAGTCGATTGTCATACCTTAGCACAAGATCTCCTTCATTGATGCCTTTGTCCTTCAGTTTCTTGTCAAGCTTCTCCTTTGTCTGTGTGGCTTTCCTCTTATAGCACTCGTATGCTGCTTCTCTTTTCCACTCAAGCTCAGCTAAGGTAAGAAGTCGATCCATCCATGCTTCTTGATCATCTTGTGCTGATTTGCCATGAAGTCGCATTGTTGGAATGTTTAGTTCAATTGGCTGTAAAGCCTCTTGACCATAGACCAAGTGAAATGGTGTGAACTCCGTGGCTTCCCTATATGTGGTTCGATACGCCCACAAGGCACCATCCAAGAAGTCATCCCACAACTTTGTCTTGTTTTTCACCATCTTTCTAATGATGCTTGCAATGACACCATTAGCTTTTTCTACCAAACCATTTGATTGGGGATAGTAGGGTGTACTGTGACGATGTAGAATGCGAAGTTCTTCACAGACTTCTGTGAGAAATCCCTTTCTAAACCCTGGACCATTATCAGAAACAATCTCCAAAGGTGTGCCAAATCTACAGCAAATGTGAGTGTAGACGAATTTACTCACTGTCCTCTCATTTACCTTTGCCACACTTTGTGCTTCCACCCACCTAGTCATATAGTCTACAGCCACTAGAATGTAGAGTTTACCATTTTTTGTCCTAGGCAGAGGACCCATAGCATCAATGCCCCACTTTTCAAAGGGTCCATTTGCAAGCACAATTTGCCTTGGACCATAAATCAATCTTCTATTCCCATTTACTTGACAATTGTGACAACTTTTACACCAATGTTGGACATCCACATGCAGACTTGGCCAAACATACCCCGCAAGCAAAATCTTCTTCACAGTTAATTCTTGGGAAAAATGACCACCACATGCCTCTTCATGCAAACCTTTTAGAATGGCTGGAATTTCCGCGATAGTTGGTACTCTTCTGCACACTTTATCCTTCCCTCTTTGATAGAGGGAGCCTTCTAGGAAGAGATACATGCTTGCCTTCTTCATGAGTCTCCTCTTCTGAGCTTTTGTGAAGTCTGGTGGAAACTCACCCTCCAAAATGTAGCCAATGATGGGAGCCAATGGCTCCAATCCCTGGTACCTCGGTTGCTTCACAGCAGCCGCCACCATGATGACCTGCACTTCTTTCTTTACACATGCAACGGCTTGTTGTGCAAGTAAATCAGCATCTTCATTTTGTTTCCTAGGAATATGATATACTTGCACCTCCTCAAATTGATTAAATAGCCTACGGATGGTATGAACTTTGGCCCTTAGTCTTTCATTTTTGCATGCCCAAATGCCTAAAATCTGCTTCACAATGAGAAGTTCATCCCCTTTTACCATGAGACGTTGTATACCATGGCCAATGCATATTTTTAAACCATGAAGTAGTGTGTCATATTCTGCTTCATTGTTGCTAGCTGAACTTGGTAGATTGAACTTCTCTTTCATGACCACCTCTCCACTTGGGTTGAGCAACACTAGCCCTCCCCCTGCTTTTCCTGTGGCTCGACGAAAAGCTCCATCAAAGAACAAGGTAAAAGCATTAGGAATACTTTTTGGTGGTGGCAATGGTAGGGTCTTTACTTCAGGCACCTTAATCTCCTTTTCATGCACCCTATAAGTGAGAATCCTGCCAATTGTGCACACACACTATCTTCTACCTTGAAAGAGTATTGAAACTCTTGCAACTCCATAATCCACTTTGAGATCCTAGTACTAAGATTCATTTGAGATGACACCCAAGGGAACAAATTCTCTGCGGTGAGGATTACAAAAGGTTTTGGGAGCAAGTAGGATCTAAACTTCCTTATCGCAAACATGAGAGAAAGCATCATGAGTTCTGCCTCCGTGTAGCCTCTCTCTAAAGCATTCATGACCCTACTAGCAAAGTAGATGGGCCGCATCTTGGTACTATAGGGATCTTGTTGTAGCAAAACTGCACCAATTGTTTCTTTCCCAGCACTAGAGCTAACAAAGAATGTGTACTCCCAACAAGGAGGCATGAGTGTTGGTAGCTCTGACAAAATGGCTTTAATGTTACAAAAGTACTCTTCAAGCTCATCAGACCATGAAAATTCTACTTGTTGTGTCAACTTTTGCAAAGGGTGAAGTAACTCCGAGGCTAAGTGAATGAAGCGTGACATATACTTCACCTTTTGAATGAATGAGATGACCTCCTTAAGACTCTTGGGTGATGGTAGCTCAATAAGATCCTTTGCCTTTGAAGGATCCACTTCAATGCCTTTGTAAGAAACTTTATGACCAAGCAAGATTACTTCATCCTCACCTATATGGCACTTGTCGGGGTTGAGTTGACCTCCCATGTCGTAGAGCTTCTTTAAACCTTCTTCTACCCTTTGTAGATGCAATGAATTTTGAGCTATAAATACAGAAATCATCAATGAACACCCTAATTGACTTTCCAAAGAATGCTTGAAACACCATATTCATGAAACGTTGGAATGTTGCAGGAGCATTTGTCAGACCAAATGGCATGACTCTAAAAGCATAACAACCCCAAGGAGTGATAAAGGTTGTTTTCAATTGATCCTCCAATGCAATCCCTATTTGAAAGTAACCTGAGTAACCATCGCACACAGTGTACTTCTCATGACCAGCTACCTCATTTAGTATCTCATCCTGGAATGGGAGGGGAAAGTGATCTCTTTTTGTTGCCTCATTGACGGGACGGTAATCCACACACACCCTCCACTTGCCATTTTTCTTAGGAGTGACAACAACATAAGAGACCCACTCTGAATTCTCCATTGGATAAATGAAACCTGCTGCTAGATGCTTTCTTACCTCCTTGAGTAGAGCATGTTCCTTTATAACTCCTAGCCTTCGTAGCTTCTGAGCTTTAGGTGTGGCCTCAGGCTTTAACTCAATCTTGTGTTGAACAACATCTACCCCACGCACGTCGGTGTAGTCTTTAGCAAAAAGCCTAGGAAACTTCCTTAGCACACATTTGAACTCCTCTCTTTCATCCTTTGTAAGTGTTGTTGATAGCATACCTTCCAACATCCCTTCATCTTGAACACCTTCGTTCTCTTGAGGACCTACCTCCTCCAAGCCTTGACAAGAGGTCTCTTGGTTGCTTGGCTTAAGCCTTACCCCCATGACTTCGATGGAAGACTCCTCTTCAGTAATGCTGCCGCTACTTTCTTCTTCTGAAGTGCTATCGGTCCAACCTTCTTCCGTCTCACTTTGAGATGATTCTTCATGGAGCTCCTCTTGGCGTTGCTCCTTCATGTCAAAGACAACCTTCTTATGATTGTCATTCTTGCAAATTAATTTCCCACTCTCCCAATCCTGCAAAGCTCGCATTTTCATTAGCCATGGTCTTCCTAGGATAAATGGATAACCACTTCCCTTGGTCGACATAACATAAAAATCCACCGCTTTCTTAATGCCAAAGGCCTCTACAAAGACATTTTTACAAATGCCTACACACCTAGCCTTGCTATTGTTTGCCATCTTGACTTTGATTTCAGGTGTCTCCTGGATGTGCATGCCTAGTCTTTGCATGATTCCCTCTGTCATGATGCAAATCTGTGCACCCCCATCCACTAGACCTTTCCTAACCAATCTTCCTTTGATGTAACAGTCTAGCACCGGTGTAATGTCCTCATTCATTTTAGCTTGTGCAATTTTTACAACAGGCACACTCTCTTTTACCTTTCTCCTAGTGCTAACTGCCCTTGTTAAATCCCTCCTAACTTGTGGACATAATGCAAGAAATTGAGGCCATGAAATATCAGGACCCTTACCTCTCATGTCTTCCAACAAGTTGTACGGAGCCATACCATGTCCAAGAGGGAAGTCTTGGAGGTCGATACGACGTCGAGTCCTCTTGGTTTCCTTGGTTTCCTTTGCCTTCTTGCCTTGTCCATGGTCACTCTGTGATGTGACTCCTTCTTTCTCTTTACCTTTTCCTCGGCCACGCTTAATGCCATTGGCTTCCATGTCAACCTCATTTGAATTCGTCACCTCTACCACATGCACATTTGGATCTGGCAAAGGTGGAACTCCTTCTACCCCTTGTGGAGGTGGTCTTGGTCCATTTGGCCTTTGTAGAAGCCTTTGTTGTTGACCAGCTCCTTCTCCTGCATTCATCACTGGGTAATTCAAGTTAGGTCTCCCTGGCTCTCCACGGGACTAAGGACAATTATACATCCCATGTCCAGACTCTCCGCAATTCCAACATTGCAAGACTCTCCTAGTTTGTGGCTCTCTCTCTTCTGACTTCTTTGCTTGTCCCTTTGGACCTACAGCTTGTGCAAGGTGAATTGACAGGCTACTTAAAGATTCATTTAACTTCTCAATCACTTCAACCGTTACCTCAGGAAGCTCCCTAGATGTTGATGCTTGTGACTTACCTTTGGGTCTAAGACCTTCTATTGGAACCTCTCCCCTTAAGCACTTGAGTTTCCTATACTTCTCAGCAGCCCTAGTTTCAGTTGCATCAAAAGTAGCAGGTGCACCCGCCTCAACTTTTACCTTAAGGTTAGGAAAGAGTCCGGCTATGAACATCTCCTTCTTTAAAAATTCTGCACCATCACCAGGGTTAGCAACATTTCGTATCCATAGAGCCCAAAGACGTAGAAACTCTTGCTTGTACAAGTAGTAGTCATCTAAGTCTTTTTGCTTATGAGAAACAATGTCTTGCCATAGTTTTTGAGTGTTTTGGGGATCAAAGAAGTATCTCTTAAAACGATTCAAAACTTCTGTGTAATTCCCCTTAACTTCCTCAGGCAAAGAGTCAAACCAAGTACTAGCATCTTTCCTAAGGACCACCTCAAACATTTCTACACGTTCTTGATCGGTTACTATCCTCTTGATACGGCAAGACATCTTGAAATTTGCTAAAAATAATTCTGCATCCTCTCCAGGCTCTCCAAAGAAAAGAGGATATCCAGACATTTGGCGTTGGCTCTCCATTATTACGAAAGATTACAACACGATTTACAATAAGGGATACAATAGAGATTTAGAACCACTCGCCTGCAAATGAAGAAGTAAGAAAATACCACTCTAGGTTTTCTTCTTCAGCTATCCAAGCTTCAATGAGGTCTCGATTTGTTTGATCAAAACAAAAAGGTAGACTATTGATGAGCTCTAAGAAGGGTTGAAATTCTTCAAAGCTAAGGCGATAAACAGAAATCTCTAGAACTTCATTTTCTGGATCCAAAAGAGCAACCACGTACCAAGTGATAAATTGCACTTGCTCTACAATTCCCAACGCACAAGCGGTTTGTATAAAAACTAGATCTTCATGCTCGTCGAAGGCCGTGAGAAAGTAGCAATTGACTAGGAGCTCCTTTCCTTCGAGTTCCACACAGTCGGAGTGAGGCAACCTTCTCACAATTTCATAAAGTACATCCTCATCAAGTCCAATCAAGTTTGCAAGATTTAAAGAATCCACTTGTGCTACAAAATTCCTGGACAAAAACTCCCTAGGATTATGTTTAAATCATTCAAAAGAATAAAGAGATTTACAATGTCTCTATGAACAAAGTGTCATAGAAAGTAGAGAAGGATGAGAATTTATACAAATTTGCAATCTTCTCTATGCTCTCTTTATTAAGACAAGCTCTGAATAGCTCCCTATCTCCTTTGTTGAAAGCGAAAGGAAGACTATTAATAAGACGCAAATGAGGGAAAAATTCACCAAATGTGAGTTTATGAAGCATGAACTCTGGCCGCAAGTTTCCTGAAGAGTCTTCCTCAATGGTGAAATGCACTCGCCAAACGCCAAATTTCACTCTATTTACCAATCTTAGGGCACACACTAGTTGGATGAATGCGCGGTCTTCCTTAGTGCCCAACAACAAGAGAAAAATGGAATCCACGCGTAGGACCTTTCGTCTTAACTTCACCACCCTCTTGTTATGAGGGAGACGCCTTACTACTTGCTCCTGCAACTCAATTGGTAATAGAGCTAGATCTCTAAGGATTGAACTTTCACTGCACACAGATTCCCTGTTAGAACAAATGATCTTTTTTTGTTTCTTGTAACAACTTGGACAAAGAAAAAACAAACCTACACACTATTTTGCCGAGCTGCACTTCATTTTAAAATAAAATGAACACATGTACATCAAAAGAAGTGTGGTAGTTGATGAGAGGGTTTGGTGATGCAAGAATTTCTCCTACTCTTTGGGCACCAAACATGAACACCATTCGTTGTTGAAAATGGATCTTTCTACTAATTGCAACGTTTATTCTAATGTGTGGAGTAAAATGAAAGGGAAAAACCTCTATTCCTGGGCCATTATCCATGGCCTATGCATGTCCTAATGCTTAAAATAACACAAAAATATAGACGTCCAAGCTAATATCGTACCTAATGAGAGGCAAAATAAAAGGATTTACCGAAGTGTTTATCTCGGCTAACCTAAGAGGACCTAAAATCCTACGAATTACCCGTTGAAATTGCAACTTAGTACTAACAATTATGTGTATCTTTTGCCTTGCAATGGGAATGAAAGGATCATACAAACTCTCGTGATTCATGCAAACTACTTGACTATGCTAAAAGTTGATCCTACACAAAAACATACACGAGTTGTTTTCCTCAGTGGGGGCACCAATTTGAAGCGGTCCGGGGCGGGCAACAAGAAGAGCAATCTCTAGACACCCTTCAAGGCTCCCGTGCTGCTCAATGGGGTGGGGCACAACACAACACAAACCAAAACAACAAACCCACAGCCAAATCCCGACTACTCAAGGGGCACCACCTAGTTTAAGAGCGAACTAGGACGCAAAAGAGGAGAATCGTTAGAGCAACCCACAAACAAGCAAGGAATTTACACTAACCCTAACACCAATGGAACACTCTCACACACTAAACCACGAGAGAGAGAGAGAGAGAGAGAGAGAGAGAGAGAGAGAGAGAGATGGTGCTCGGGCTGCTTTGAAGTGTATCGTTAATGATCAAGCAAACATAAATATATATATGTAAGAAAGAGAGAGAAGGGGGAAGGGGGTGCTTGTTGCACTAATGCCTTCTTACAAATCTGTCATGACCAATCAAAGTGAGATTAGTATTTGTTCAACATAGCCTGAGTAAATTACACCACAACACATCACAAGAAAAAAGCCACCCCAATCACTGTCTTAAGGCCAGGGGAGTCCTCTCCACCCTATCGCCCTCTTAAAGCATGTGGGATTTATGGTTAAATTGATAACAATACCCGGAGACAAGCTATCAAGAACTTAAATAAAACACCAAAACACTTACACATCATTATTGTCCATGACTTCACGTTGGAAGGGAGACAAGGTATCCATGCTTAGTCCAAATTCACCCTCCTTGATTCAGCAAATGTTGGGCTTACACTAGTAGGAGAAATGATAGATTTCCTACGCTCAATTGAATGATCACTCTCTCTTACAATGGCATAGAGTTCCCTTGCTAATCACCCCTAATACAACACATACATATGCCTAATGTCAATGAGATTCCACTCAAGAGCTCCTTCTCAAGAGGTTGAGCTTGGCTTCTCCAGCTATAGCATAGTGCTCTTTCTTCTCCCCCCTTTTTGTGCTAGCTACACCCTCCTTTTAAAGCAATTTTGAAGGATAGGGTTACTCCTCTAACCATGGTTGGGTTAGATTTTCAGCAATTTATCTAATTTCTTTTGCTTGGAATTATCAAGAAGTTGGTGGGGAAAGAGAGAGGAGAGAAATGGAGGTGATAGGACTTTTCATAGTGGGTTAGTCTTAGTAGAGTTAGTATTAATTTACAAATGGAATTGGATATTTACAATGGGACTATCCATGTAGGATACAAATAAGGAAGAAAAACTCTTAAGAGGTAAGAAAAGGTGGATTTCTTACAAGGTTGATGCTCCAAGTGTCTTGAGTAGGGCCAATTTTGACGCTTGTTGACGGTCCACTAGCTTTGACGGTACATTTTTTCTCCACTCTTGACCTTCCTTGAGAGAAAAGGTAATTGAAGCTGAGTAATCAACCACCATGATGATGTCTTTTAAGAGAAGAGACTGAATTTTGTGGTTTTTTTGATAGATATGGGTAATTTGGAGGAGGAAAAATGAGACTAGGTGATCAATTTTGGAATGGAGTTGTGTGTGGGAGGTATGAGTTCACCATGGTTTCTCTTATTCTTCAAGGTTGAGGAGAAGGTGAGTAGGGTGCAGAGAGGAGTGGTGAGAGAGGTGGGGATGATGAGTGGAGAAGTGTGTGTGAAAGAGGAAAATGATAAAGTGGAAGAGAGAGTGTGGCTGCATAGCATGGGAAAACTGGGGTCCACTAATAAAATCATAGCTCACAACTCGTAGCTCAAAAAAATATGAAAACATTTGAGGCAAAAGTTCAGCCCACGTGCTACAAATTTTGTTTGTATCACCTTTTCAAATTCGGAGAGCAAGTGAACTTTAAAAATTCAGCAAAACCGATCGTGTTTTTCCACTGCACAAGGTCCTTGTGGTGTCCTTCTTTGGATGATTTTTTTGAATACCTCCAAGAGTGAGCCCTCCATAGTGCATGTATGCATGACACCTACCCTCGATCTTATTTGGTAGGTCTATAATTGAAGATATTGTTGAGATCATGATATAAGTGAATAGTACAACTAAGAAAATCAAATATTGAGGGGTCTAAAAAATATATACATGTCAAATATAAATAATAAAAGTGGAAAAAATAGAAAGGGGTCAAAAGAAATCTCTCTCATTATGAGGCTACCATAAAAAGATAAATATTTTTGGTGTTCTAAGTTTTTAGAAAAAAAACAAAATAGATGTAGGAAGGGAAAAATCACAATAGTGAAAAAATATACACATAAATAAAACTAGTTTTTTTGGATTTTTGTTGAGGTGGAGTTACACCAAATATAAGAGAAGCTTACATGAAAATATTTCTATATGGAATAAAGAGTATGAAAAATGGTAAGAAAAATTGTGGTAATGGTGAGGCAATGTACAGACCATAAATAACACACACCTAGGTAGAAATATTTAAATAAACACCAAAATAATTATGAAAAAATCTTTTATTTAGGCCCTATATACAAAGAAATATTTACATACGCATGGGCCATAATATACTTATATGTTTTATATTTTATATTTTTTTGACTCAACTAGCCCAATGACTAGTTAATTGAGGGTTTTTTATTTCAGTAAGGAGATATGGGAAAAGTCCCGTAACTCACACGCACCTATATATAGTGAAAGGGTGAGGGTAACCACAGTGTTTGAGTGATTTGATATGGTGAGATAACTCACTATGGCAATTACAGAGAGCCGAAAAAACATCTATCACCGCTACACTTAAGGAAGAGGCTAAATGAGTTTGGAGTATCTCATTTTGAAGTTGTGCATCAAATTCATTGAGGGAGGTTAGCTTCCAAAGAGAGAGTTGATTCTCCCAAGTTGTGGAAAGCACCCTTGGGAAAGAGATGGGTGCGAGCTTTGTGGTAAGGTCCGAAAGCCTCTCCTCCACAAGATCGCGGTATTCATCAAAGGTTTTTTGGAGGTTATTGACAAGTAGATCTTGGGCTTGGATGTAAGCTTTAGTGCAATCTAATTGAAACTGGATATTGAGAGCGTTAAGTTTGGCGCTTAAGAGTGCTTTAGCTTGAGAATCATCCAAGGTGAAGTGAGGAGGCTTCATACAAAGGCTATGTGGGGCTTTTTGAAAGGAGTGAAGGTTTTGCAAATGAGAAAGGTGTGATTTGGCTTTGCTAAGCTTATTATTGAGGGCCTTAAACTCCATCAAGGAGAGGGAAACAATTTTATTGAATTCCAAGGGCTTTTCAATTTGGGGTAGAATGGGAGAGGGAGCAACCGCAAGGGAGGAAGAGCTTGCGGAGAAAGAACCAAAAGAGGGGGGGGAGGCAAGGGGAGGACTAGTGAGGAGGCCGCCTTGAGAGGTGTTGGAGAAAATGCCACCCTGCATGGTTTTTGGAGAGTTGGATAAAATGCCACCTTGTATATTTTGTGGAGAGTAAGTAAGGCTGGGATGATGAGAGAGAGAGGGGTTAGTGATGCCGAGGTTTTTTGTCACAGGAAGGGAAAGTTGATCAAGGTCCTCAAGCGGTAGGTTGGCAGTGAGTCCGAGGATTTCTTCCGAGCTAAAAAGAGTCTTCTTCGAAGAGGTGGGAAGAGACGACGTTGAAGAGGGTAGGTTAATGAGGTTAGCCGCCGAGGTGAAGCCAAGAAAAGTAGATTTACCCTTAGAAAGGGTGTTGGGTTTTAAGGGAATTACAAGGGCCGGGGAAGCGGAAGTGGGTGTTAGAAGATTTGCGTTGTGGGCCGCCATATTGGAGATAGGGGAGGCCAAAATGGCAGAGCTGGAAGCGAAGGAGCCGGGTACCCTCTATTG
This sequence comes from Adiantum capillus-veneris, assembly GCF_014529385.1. Lineage (NCBI taxonomy): Eukaryota > Viridiplantae > Streptophyta > Polypodiopsida > Polypodiales > Pteridaceae > Adiantum > Adiantum capillus-veneris. The sequence continues at coordinate 82,244,333 of NC_140942.1, read as the reverse complement.
CCATTGGTGTAGGGTTTGATCCCAACGTCGATGCCGAAGCGGGGGAAGGAGTTGCCATAAGGATTGATACGAATGGAGGAAAGGTTTGGGAAGGGTTTGGTATGGAGATTGCCTCACCCCGAGAGGGGAAAGGTTATCACTTTGCTGAAATAAGTGACAGGTTTTTGCTTGAGCTGTGTTGACATTGAAGAGGAAGCAAAAAAGACACACTTCGAAAGCTTCTAGTTGAGGGTGTAGTTGATGCCGAAAACGACGGGGTGAAGGTTGTCGGGTAAGATGATTTACATTGGGCTGCCTAAGGCGGGGACACGTCGATGGACTAGGGGAAGTGGCAGTTCTTTCAAGACCGAAAGTGGAGCACCGAACAGAGTAAAACACCTCATCGTGTACAGCCTTGCTGGGAGTCCGAGAGTGGAACACCAAGAGTGGAGCACCGAACAGAGCAAGGCACCTCATGCACGGCCTAGCTCGGAGTCGCCTGTTGAGGCTGTATAGCAGCCCTACTTGGGGTCGCCATCGAGACTGTTCCACGAAGCTTTTCAAGCTGGGTTGGGATCTGCACCAAGATTGTGCCATCCTGCTTCAAGCTTGCAACTCATAGCAATATCCTGCCTAAAGCCTGCAGAGTGCAGCGGTAGCCTGCCTAAGCAACGTGCAGCAGTAGCACAACCTACGAGTAGCAACCGGTAGCAGGAGCACATCACATGAGCAGCCACCTGCCATGCGTAACGGTCATGTACAGCGGTAGCCTGCCTCAAGCTAGCAAATTGCAGCCGTATGTCAACACAAGAGCAGCAGCCCACCACGCGCAACTGTCCTGTACCGCCGTTGCTGGGAGTAGTAGCCTGCAAAGCATAGGGGTCATGCACAGTGTAGGGGTCATGCACTATCGTTGCTGGGAGTCGCCACCTGTGACGTGAAGGGAGCCGCAGCCCTGCACTAATCCGTATTTCTTGGTTGCAGGGTTGCGCAGGTGTTGTGTAAGTGAAGACAATCTCAAGCGAAAGAAATCTCAAGTGCAAGCGTGCGAAATTCTGAGTGTAGGGGAGTCCGAGTGTAGGGGAAAGCCTAACTGCCACCCCGCTATAGTACAGGTGAAAGAGCAGGTGCTGTGAGATGTTGTAAACAGTTTAGCGTGTCTATTGTAGAGAGGTTAGCATGAGCAGTGCTGCTCTACAGAGCTTAGAGTAGGTGTGGGGTGTTGACCCAGGAGTGACGCCGAGGACGCTGGGAAAGAGAGCAACGGGAGGGGATGTACTGTGGCTCAACTTTAGAGGGAGAGGAGAGAAACGTTAATGGAAAAAAATTAGAGGCAAACCTTAAACCCCATTTTTCAAATGGTTGAGTCATTTTAACAGAATGTAAGGGCATCCTATCTTTTCGTTGTGTGATCTTGTAATGTTGGCATTCATCACATCTTTTTGCAAAAAGTGATGCATCTTTGAATAACTTAGGCCACCAATAGCCTGATTGCAACACCTTTCTAGCTGTTAGTTCCCCTGAGAAATGTCCTCCGGTTATATCCATGTGGGCTTTTTGCAGTATGTATAAATACTCATCCTCACGGGCACATCTAAGAATATCATCCTTCCCTATCCTATAAAGAGTTCCTGCAATGAGAGAGTAAGGTTCACGTTCTTTTAAGAGTTTTTGATCTATGTCCTTATGAAGCTCTTTGGGTGGAAAACCTTTAACTAGAAAGTTCACAATCTTCTCACTCCATTCAAGTATGGTTTCGACCAAGAATAGAGAAGTATCGGACAACTCATCATCGACTCCACTGGGGGCTTTACCATTGGGTATGCAAGACAAATGATCCTCCATGACATGTCTTTTAACGCGTCTCACCACAACGGTAAAATCAAACTCAAGGAGAATTAACAACCATCGTGTAATTTTTTTCGTGGAACAAGGTTTATTTACTAGATACAACAAGGCTTGATGATCAACATAGAAAACAAACTTGTTGGTCAGAAGGTAGTAGCCAAATTTCTTCCCTGCATACATCATACATAAACCTTTTCGCTTTGTAGTGGTGTAGTTTCTCTCAGCATCATTCAATTGACGACTTGCAAAGCTAATGGGGTAGTTTAGTTTATGTTCTCCTGGTTGAGCTAAAACACACCCAATAGCAGAGTTCGATGCATCAATATGCACATGTAAAATTACATTCCAATCGGGCACTCATAGAATAGGAGCACTAATCAATGTCTTTTTCAATGACTCATAAGCATGGTCACACTCCACGGTCCAGTGGAACTCAATAAGAAGCTTGTACAAATTACGAGCTATCTCAGCAAAGTTTACAATAAACCATCGGTAATAACCAACATGGCCCATGAACCTTTGAACTCCTTCATAGTTTGTAGGTGGTGGCAATTCAGCAATGACTTTAATTTTTCTCTCATCTGTGGAACTACCATTTTTGGACACTGTATGTCCTAAAATGACTCCATGTTTAACCCAAAATTGGCAATTCAAAGGGTTTAAGGAGATGCAAAACAATTTGCACTTCTCAAACACTTTTTGTAAGCATGATAGATGTTCTTTCCAAGAGGAATAAACACAAAGGTCATCTAAGAAAGCTTTGCAAAACTCCCTCAAATATTCTCTGAAAGTAGTGTATATTAATCTTTGAAAGGTAGCAGGGGCATTAGTCAAACCAAAAGCCATAACACGAAATGAGAACACTCAAAATTCGGTTACAAAGGTTGTTTTAGCTTGGTCCTCCAGCGCAATTGTGATTGGATTGTAACTAGAGTACCCATCTAAAAAGCTATAAGCTTCCTTCCCTGTGACTCTTTCAAGAAAATGTTCTGAATATGGAAAGGGATAATGGTCCCTCCTAGTGGCGGCATTGACCTTCTTGAGATCCACGCACACTCTGAGTTTCCCATCGTATTTTGACACAATCACTATAGAGACACCCGTTCTGAGTGCTCAATAGTGTAATATTTAATAGTCTAGTAGCTTGTCTGTAGCGGAAAATAGCATGTACATAGTGAGCATTTCATTAGAATAGATTCCTAATGAGAATAACAAGAGTTTCTTGGGTGAAGAGAGCGACAAAAAGAATAACACCTAGTTAGATAGCATGAACAATACTTCAAAAGAGAGAGAAATTAATCAATAGACAACATTTGAGGACCAGATTTGCATGGAGCCGGTCCCCCCTCCAAAAAGTCTTTGTGTTATGGGTTTCTCCCATCAAGAGAGTCATTTACAATACAATAATTTGTGTTCCTTCAATACTAGCTAGTGCAATAAAGATGGAAACTTCAAGCACTAAGAAAAACACTTATCAAACACAACATCAATTTCCTCATGGTCTTAGACCCAAGACCTCACACACCTTCGAAGATGGTGAGAGCTAGCGGAGTATGAGAGTAGATTGTGAGGAAGAAGGAGTAGTCTTACAAGAAAGATGTACATATCCTCACATAATCTTTCATATTAGCATAGCTTAGCTTAGTAATTAGCATGGTAAAGGAGATGAGCATGCATTGAAGCTTGGCTCTTGGTTGGATTTGCATCACAAAGCCAAGAGTTGTTGATGTAGGCCTCCCTTCTCACAAGCTAGGAGTAGGTGATAAGCTTTCCATTAAAGCTTGAGAAGCGAGAGAGATTCTTCTTACTCTACACATAGATTGTGTGAGTGTGTAAGTGAATAATGCCTTTGAAAAATGAGCCCCCTCTCTCTCTTAGTCAACCCCCCTTGCTATTTTCTCATGCTCTCTCCCTAGTGGACCTCCCGAGGCTCAGCCAATGAAAATTAAGCAACATAAGTGGTAGCCTTCTAACATGTGTCCCCCTCTTCCCTTTTGTGAGAGCTTTTGCTAATTAATTAATGCAATTAAACTCTCATTGGACCCGTTTGTCTCCTTGCCAATAGGAATCAGGCAAGCCATTGGACCCCTTTGTCTCCTTGCCAATAGGAATCGGGTAAGCCATTGGGCTGTTGAATGCTCATTGGATCCCTAGGGAGACTGTCCAATAGTCTTCTAGAGAGCTTAATTCTTATTGGTTCTTGTATTAAGTGTTTTTAAACTAATTAAACTAGATTTACGCTAGCCTAATTCTCATTGTTCCACCTCCAAGGCCACCCAATAGGATTTGAGTACACCTTGTGGGCATATGGGCTAGGGAGCTGACATGTGTCCCTCTTCCCCCTTGTGTACAAAGGAAGCTTGTGTGTGTGTGTGTGTGTGTGTGTGTGTGTGTGTGTGTGTGTGTGTGTGTGTGTGTGAGTTTCTCTCTCATCCCCTACTTCTTGGGCTTGCCCCCTCCTTTATAGGGCTTGAGATACACTTTTGGGACACACACAAAGCATCCAATTTCCCTAGGCTTTTGACCTTTGGACACAACCTTTGAATTATGGAACCTTAGCATTTTGGAAGTCTTAATGGGCTGAACCTTAGGGTCTTTTAAGCCCATTGTTGCACATTGCTCTTTTGCAGATGGCCCCCTCCTTTGGATCCCTATTTTCACTCCTTTGGATTCCTATTGTGGCCGGTCTGCTAGCTTAACCAATATTCTAGCTTTTTCTCCCTTGGCACTTTCCCATATTAAATTATCAGTTTAACATGAGAAAATCATTTAGGAGAATTAGATATTGATTATTATGACATTATCTCTCTCTTGAAATCATAGTCGTCCTCGACTATGGGGTAGAGAAGATAAAGCATATCCATTAGTCCTTTTCCTAGCGGGTAGAGGATCCCTATGTTACCCTACGACATCATTCTAGAATGGATGACTAGTCCATTTGGTGCTTGAGAGCCTGAGCTTCCGCAAGCATGTCTGCACATTAGTCCTATCAATCTTCCATAGGTGAGTGACAAGCTCTACTTGGTGTTTGGGAGACGTCATCTCCGCAAACTTAATCTAAGCATGCATACTACTTCACATTTGTGCACAATAAAGAAAAAGAGAGTGTTATAAGACAAAAGCTTTGTTCATTTTAACATTTGTACATTTGCTTACTCTTGGGAAGCATTGTAAGCATTGACAAGGTTTAGGTTATCCTTTAATTGTATGCCTTGCATCCATCTAGCATCTTCAAAAGGATAATTCTTAAACTTAATAAGATATCGTCGGATAGTCTTACCGCCTCTTAGTACCTTGTCTTCATGTCAGAGGATGGACTCAAGCTACAGCACCTCTTCTTGGTCCTTGATCTCCAGTGGGTCTTCAATAGTAGGTTCTTGAGGTGGCTCTCCTTTGTAAGGCTTTAATAGGCTCACATGAAAAGCATTGTGTATGAGCCAATGACTAGGAAACTTGAGTTGATAGTCCATCTCATTGATTGGCCTAAGAATCTGGAAGGGACCATAGTACCTTTTTGCTAGCTTAGCATAGTACTTTTGGTGTCCCGCAGGATTCTTGCCCGTCGTGTGCCTTAATTGAGCCTTGGGAAATTTCAGTAAGACCCAATCATTTTCTTTAAAGGCTTGGGCTCTTCTGTGCTTGTCAGTAGCAGCCTTCTGCCTTTGCTGTGAGATAGAGATAGAATCCTTAAACTTTTGGAAAGATTCTTGTAAGTCTCGGCTATACTCATATGCAACAAAGATCTTCTCGTGTACCTTAAGTAGCAGGGGACTTTTTTATCTTCCCTCAATTACCTCAAAAGGTGTTTTTCTCGTGGAAGTGTGTACAGTGTTATTGTAGGCATACTCCACAAAGGGTAAGTACTTCTCCCATTGGGATCTTTGATCTACTTATGTTACATAGGCTTTTAGTAGATCGCGAATTGTTAGGTTATCTATTTCACTTTGGCCATCTGTTTGCGGGTGATAGGCCGAAGAGAAATTTAGCCTTGTTCCTAAATTCTCAAAGAGACCCTTCCAAAAATTACTGGTCATTCTAGGATCTCTATCCGACACTATGGACATTGGCAAGCCATGTTACTTGAAGATTTGTGAAATGAATAGGGTTGCCATTTGATGGGCTTTGATAGTCTTTTTGACATGTATAAAATGAGCTTGTTTACTAAACCTGTCTACTATCGTCCATATTCCCGTATTCCCATGGATAGACTTAGGCAATTCAAAGATAAAATCCATGGATATGCTCTCCCATGGTGAATCAGGGATTGGCAAAGGTTGAAGCAATCCAGGTTGCTTCCCTCTATCAAACTTTGTCTTTTGGCATACCACACATTTAGAAACACACTCTTGTATGTTTGCTTTCATGGTAGGCTAATAGAAATATGTATCAATCCCCTTTAGGGTAGACTGAATCCCTCTGTGCCCTGCATAAGGAGGAGCATGAGATTCATACATTACTTTCTCACAGAGTGAGTTAGTAACGCATAGTCTATTGCCATAGAATAGATAACCATCTTGTAAGGTAAATGGCTCCTCTTTCTTTACTAGTGTAAGGGATGAAATCACAACTCTATAATTGGGATCAATAGCATACTCATCTATCATAGAAGATAGATCATTGTGAGTTTCTATGGAAACCGCATTCACTCTCGGCCGTCTTGAGAGTGCATCGGCTACTTGATTATGCTTGCCAACAATGTGAGCAATATGAAAATGAAATTGCGATAGGAAATTCTCCCACCTCATTTGTTTGTCGCAGAGCTTGGTCTGCATCATGAAGTACTTAAGACTTCGGTGATCCATTCGTAGAATGAAAGGAGTCCCCAATAAATAGTGCTTCCATGAGTCTAAGGCATGTAGAACTGCGAGGAGCTCCTTTTCATCTATGCCTAGAGCTTGCTCAACAGGGTCGAGCCTTCGACTTTCATAGCCTATGGTGTGCCCTTCTTGGAGCAAAACAGCTCCAAGGCAATCACCACAAGCATCACATTGGACCTCAAATGTCTTTGAGAGATCAGGTAGTGTAAGGACAAGTTGAGAGATAAGCTTTTCAAAAGCATTGTTTTCCTTGGCAGGCCATGTGTACCTAACGTTTTTCTTTGTTAGGTCATGTAATGGTCCTGCTATTAGTGAGAACTTTTCTATGAAGCATCTATAGTATGCACACATACCTATAAAGCTTCTTAGTTCATGAAGATTCCTTGGTTTAGGCCATCCTTTTATTACCTCTAACTTTGATGGATCCATTTGGATGCCATCTTGAGAGATAATGTGACTAAATATTGAATCTCTTGTAAGAAAAATTCACTTTTCTTTCGATTAACATAAAGTTTATTCTCTCTTAAAACTTGAAATATTACCTGGAGGTGTTGCTTGTGTTCGTCTAATGAATTAGAGTAGATGATGATATCATCAAAGAACACTCCAGTAAAGGTTCGGTGAGGCCCGAATAGCTTCTCCATCAAACAGTTGTGGCTGGTGCATTGGTCAAGCCAAAAGGCATGACAATGTATTCATAAAGACCAAACGTAGTGCGAAATGCGGTCTTTATAATGTCTTGATTAACTATCCTTATTTGATGATAGCCACTTTTTAGGTCAATCCTATTGAAGTAGGTGGACCCTTGTAGCTTATCAAATAGGTCTTCTACCCGTGGAATGGGAAACTTATTCTTGATAGTGATCCTATTTAGTGCTCTATAGTCGACACACATACAATATGTGCCGTCTTTCTTTTGCAGTACTAGCAGAGGAATACTCCAAGTATGTACAGTGTTATTGTAGGCATACTCCACTAAGGGTAAGTACTTCTCCCATCGGGATCTTTGATCTACTTCCATTACATAGGCTTTTAGTAGATCGAGAATTGTTAGGTTAGCTATTTCCCTTTTGGCTATCCGTTTGGGGGTGATAGGCCAAAGAGAAGTTTAGCGTTGTTCCTAAATTCTCAAAGAGACCCTTCCAAAAATTAATGGTCATTCTAGGATTTATATCCGGCACTATGGACATTGGCAAGCCATGGTACTTGAAGATTTGTGAAATGAAGAGGGTTGCCATTTGATAGGCTTTGATAGTCTTTTTGACAGGTATAAAATGAGCTTGTTTATTGAACCTATCTATTATCATCCATATTCCCATATTTCCATGGATAGACTTAGGCAATCCCGATGCTTGCGAGCTAATAGATTTAGGTTCAACAGACACTCTTTCTCCTTGAATCATCAAATTATCCTCCAATTGGATCGCATTGGTGGTGACAGCTTCCCAGGTGGTGATAACTCTAATGACTAGTCCATTGTAGATATCCTCATGTCGTTATCTCCTAATAAATCTATTAAGCAATTGATTATTATTGAAGCGCTCATTTAGATTACAACCAGAATTCAAATGCTTTAAGCGACTGATAAAGTCTCTCACCAACTCTCCTTCCTCTCGTTGGGCTTTCTGGAGTTGAGAGGCTACACCCCAAATCTTTCCCTCTCGTATGTATTCTTTCAAGAACAATCTCCTAAGAGTAGGGTAAATTGTTTTTTCTTCCACCCTTAGGGTTCTATATCAATCCCCAGCCTTCCCACTTAAGGTTAGGCTTAAAGCATTACTCTTATGCAATTCATTGTGTTCTCCTAGAGAATTGCATATTTGTTCAAACAATTCGATATGCTTTCTCACATCCCCGCCTCCACTGAACTTTTGTGTGAGCTTGGCTATTTGTACTCCCTTACTTCTAGGTTCTCTATCAGGCGTGTTAGGCATATTCTCAGCAATAGATCGACTGATAGCTTCAGCAAATGTTGCCAAGTCACCTAAGTGAGCAGGAACAGGGGGTGGAGGTGCTCCAGAGATCACATGCGGAGTAGTTATTGGCATTGGGCTTGGCACATAGGAAGCCCTTGGGTTCCACGTTTGGTAGGATGTTGTGCCATGTGGCAGTCCAAAGTTCATATGTGTGGTCCTAGGCATAGCAGACGTCGGATGTGACATGCTAATGCTAGCTGGTATGGTCCCATGGAAATAAGAGCTTAGGTGTTGTGGTTGTGGAGCATAGATTGTTGAAACAATGGGAGGAGTAGGGGCTACATGAGTGCAATGACCTATAGGTGTATACGATTGGTACACACTTGTAGGGTCCGTTGTCGGCATTGAGTTACCATGTAGAGGTGCTTTACTAACAAATGAGGTCCATGGCATGTTTCTTGGGATGCCCACCATTGGGGTAGGCATGGTAGTCGTGGCGTCATCAAGGGAAAGATGAGCTAGACTTGAAAAGTAAAGCTATCACTTGTGGGCTCAGATTGCACTGAGGCCCCTGGCGAAACAACAAATGGAGGATCCATCGGACTTACCAAGGGAGTCTCCATTTGCGCTAAGGTTGGTTTTTTAGCCTTCCCTATATCCAAGAATCTCATGAGACCCGTTGAAGGCATATGGATCCCCTTGTTCTGTCTTTTTAGCTCAATAACCCTATGGATAACCTCACAAACGCTTTGTTGTTGATCCTCCATACTAGAAGCACCCGTTGTGGATTGTAGGACATCTAACTAACCCACATGATAGCTGTGACCTATGTATAGGTCGATTAGAGTTTTGGTATGTAGTTCTTACTCCCTGTTCTCATTTAGGAATGCTCCATCTAGGCTTGAGGTGCTTAGGGGTGTCCTTTGAATTAGATGCAATGTGGCTCTCTATGGGTTGACCCTTAGTGGTTGCTAATTCAGGAGCACTCGATTGCTCTCCTAGAAAAGATATTGACATAGGGGATTTCGCTTTTAACTCTCTTCATTGCTCCGCCTTGTGTAAGCTCTCAATTTCCTTTTCCCTACCCGCGATGATATACCGCTCAACTTCTTGTACTTTGACAAGGATTCTACCATCAAGTAATATAACCTCAGAGGGGAATAGCTCTGAAGATTCAAGGGGTGCAGTGAATGGAGTATTCACATGCACATTCTCTAAGGGCATAGGGTCTATGTTGGTCATGAAGAGAATTTACTTCCCCCCCTCATTTACATCATTAGCTCCATGTTCGGAGCGAGTGGCTCTACTAAAGGTTTTCTTCAAGTGGCTAAGCACGCTCGGCCCGGACCATTTGCCCAAGCATGCATGTCTTGGCTTGAGCTATCAGGATTAGGCATTGGGTAACCCTCCATGACGTCGTAGTCAGAGGAAGAGTCACTCGACGCTATATGCTGGTCATGAGTGGTACTACCTTGGGTTCCTTTTGAGGTCCTAGAGCCTAAGGTAGAGGAATAATGAGTGCCCGCGTAAACGGAGATACTCTCGATATGCTCCTAATCTAGCACACGACCAGAGCATAGGTGCATGTGACCTCGACACTCTAGAGGTGTTGGTGAGTGCCCGTGGAGGCTGCTCACCTAGTTTTTTAGGTGTTTATAACCCTTTTTTTATATTTTTGGTCCCTTTTTTTAATCGAGCCACAAAATATGGCGTGCAATAGCTCAAAACAAGTGTCTTGGCTAGAGGGACGTGTCGTGCTTTACAGCCCCTATTTCAGTTACGTACAGCCCTCGAAATCCTAAAACTAGTCTTTTCCTAGGTGGGGAGAGGGCTAGAATTAGAAAGTCTAAAGGGTGAGTGTGAAGGGGATGGTGGAGGACTTGAGGAACTTGTCCCACATGCCCTCATTCCCTCTTCTGGGGGTAGGGTATATATATAAGAGTGAGTTTAGTATATATCATAAGACTGAGGCCTGGGCTTGGGCTTGTTGGGCTTGATCCCGATTCCGATCCAAAATTTTTGCAGAGCACGCTCACACCTCATGCTTAAATATTTGCAGATTTTTTTTATTTTTTATTTTTTTGGCCGGTCGTCGTGCGCAGTTCCGATGGCCTTTTTGGGCCACACACACACACAAAACTTTTTGCCTACTCACCTAACTAACCTAGCCTTGTCTCTTCTGCAATAGCTAACTACTCTGCTAACTAAGTTTATCTACTCTGCTAACTACTAACTCATAGTACAGCTTCCTACTCTGCTAACTGCTTACTCTTTCACTACCTAACACACTAACTACTAGCTGTGCAAATAAAAAACTGTGTAAAAGCAGACATTGACATAAAACAAGCTATTCAACAACTATGTAAAGACTGTGTGCAAGCAGAAATTGGTAGAAAACACTCATTCACTACTAACTACTAACTATGCAAATTATGAAAACTGTGTAAAAGTAGACATTGAAAGAAAACAAAGATTATACAGGAAATTAAAGCTTGCAAAAAATAACTTCTTCCTCTTCCTTCCTAACACAAACACTCATAGAAGTAGCACAGAGTGCCTCTTGAGCTTAGTGCAGGGTGATTCCTCGGCAGCGGTGCCAAAAATGTGGGCTTCTACTGCACGTATTGAAGCAAGGGCCTTGCCTAGCACTATGTGCGAGCCACAGATTGCTCCAAGCAGGCAACTAGCCTTAACAAGTAAGCTCAAAGATGACAATGGTGTGTCACTCACCGCTCTACGCTTGCTGTCGTGGAGGATTCCTCGCCGCGAAGAAGAAGGAGCGGCTGCTGGCCCACACTCAACCGCTTCGCCGCCGCCATGCCGTTGTCGCAATGCTTGATCACTCTCTCTCTCTCTCTCTCTCTCTCTCTCTCTCTCTCTCTCTCTCTCACGTGCGCGCGCATGCATACACACACACACAAGGAGATGAAGAAGAAGAAGATGGAGATGAAGCAAGAGCACTCTTCAATTGCACAAATGAAAGAATTAATGATTTTTAGGTTTAGGTGACTTTTATATGAGCTCTCCCCATTCACACTTGGGCACCCATACTTAGCCAACTAACCCTTGAATGTTCCTGTTAGAGTGCACCTCTCATCGGCGATCACTCTTACCCTTTTCCTATTGGACCGACAAGCCCGGATGATGAATACTAGAAGTGGACGCCATTGATTAACACTTTGGCATGCACACTTTGGACATCTGAATTTTTTCAGTTTCCTACGTTTGCAAAAATCTAATATGGTTTCTTCTTTGCTGCCTCTTGAAGCACCTGTCAAACATGTTTGTGAAGGCTGTATTTTGGGTAAGATGCAGTGTTCAAAGTTTCCAAAGGATGTTCAGTTATAGGGCCACATGCAGGTTGCAGCTTGTGCGTAGTGATTTTTGTGGGTCCATGCAAACTCCATCCTTGGGCAATTACCTTTACTTCATGACTTCCATTGATGATTACTCAAGGCATGCATGGGTGTATCCGCTTAAAGCAAAGTAGTGTTTATGTGCTTCAAACAAATTTTGGATATGGTTGAAAATGTCTCAAAATGTACCGTGGGCACCCTACGTACCGATCAAGGGAGGGTGTATCGCCCCATTCACACTTGGGCACCCATACTTAGCCAACTAACCCTTGAATGTTCCTGTTAGAGTGCACCTCTCATCGGCGATCACTCTTACCCTTTTCCTATTGGACCGACAAGCCCGGATGATGACTACTAGAAGTGGACGCCATTGATTAACACTTTGGCATGCACACTTTGGACATCTGAATTTTTTCAGTTTCCTACGTTTGCAAACATCTAATATGGTTTCTTCTTTGCTGCCTCTTGAAGCACCTGTCAAACATGTTTGTGAAGGCTGTATTTTGGGTAAGATGCAGTGTTCAAAGTTTCCAAAGGATGTTCAGTTATAGGGCCACATGCAGGTTGCAGCTTGTGCGTAGTGATTTTTGTGGGTCCATGCAAACTCCATCCTTGGGCAATTACCTTTACTTCATGACTTCCATTGATGATTACTCAAGGCATGCATGGGTGTATCCGCTTAAAGCAAAGTAGTGTTTATGTGCTTCAAACAAATTTTGGATATGGCTGAAAATGTCTCAAAATGTACCGTGGGCACCCTACGTACCGATCAAGGGAGGGTGTATATGCCTCATGAGTTGAATGCATTTTTGGCTAGTCCTGGGATAAAACACCAATGTATAGTGCCTTATACACCTCAGCAAGATGGTGTTACTGAGAGGAAAAACAGGTTACTTATGGAAATGGCACGATGTATGGTCAAAAGTCAAGCTTTTCCGCATTCATTTTGGCTTGAGGCCATCATGTGTGCCACTTACGTACTAAACAGGTGTCCTACGAAAGCTTTGCAATCTATGAACAATGGCATGATAGAGATTCTTCTATTGAGCACATGCATGTTTTTGGATGTTTGGCATATTCTTTAGTGCCACAAACACAGCGCAAAAAATTGGATGATAAGGCTATCAAATGTATTTTTGTTGGTTACAGTACTGAAAGCAAAGGTTACAGGTTGTATCATCCACAAACAAAGAGTATCTTGGTCTCACAAGATGTGTGTCTGTGAAAGATTCTGTTCAGTCCTTCCTATCATGTACTAGAGACAGTTATGTAAGCTCACAAGACATTTATGACACTTTGTTGCCTCTTTTCAGTGGTGGAAGTTCGAATGTAAATTCCAATGAGACAAATGTATAGCCTATGGGGGTTTCTAAAAATGTTACAAAGTCTATTACTGATGCAGATGTACATGATGTACATGATGAGTAAAGGGTTGAAAATGAGTAGGCTAGAGGTATGCCAAAATGGTTGGTGCATACATTGTGTGACAATAAATTGGATGCACCTTTGTCTACTCGTACTCATTCAGCTTTTTCACCATGCATCTTATGCATCAGATTGTTATGCTTTAGCTGTGTCTAGCTTACATGATGTTGAGGAACCTCTGTCTTTCAATGAAGCACAGAATTTAGAAAATTGGATGGATACCATGCAATCAGAATATGATGCACTTATAGAAAATGACGCATGGACTTTATGTGATTTTCCTCTGGAAAAAGGGCCATTGGTACAAAGTGGGTTTACAAGTTGAAACGCAAGCCGGATGGTGAGATTGATAGCTATAAGGCTTGACTTGTTGCAATGGGTTATGCATAGCAAAAAGGCATAAATTATGAAGAGACTTTTTCTCCCACTTGTCGTATGACTACTTTGCGTTTTATATGTGCAACGGGAGCTCATTTTCATTGATGTACATCAATCACACATTGTTATTGCTTTCTTGAATGGTGACATATTTCAGGAATTTTATGTAGCACAGCCTCGTGGTCTTGTCAAGAAAGGACAAGAGGATAAAGTGTGCAAATATAACAAAGCTTTATATGGGTTGAAGCAATGTCCTTGTGCTTGGTATGAGAAGGCTAATACTCATTTGGTCAAACGAGGCTTTCATAACAGTCCAACAAAAAGCACATTGTATGTAAAGTGTGAGGGTGATGTACTTCTCATTGTGGTTCTCGATGTAGATTATTTGCTGATCATTGGACCAAATGAGAGACATATTGCTGAATTTAAGGCTGATTTGAATGTTGCTTTCAAGATGAAAGATTTGGCATTGTTGCATCATTATTTGGGTATACAATTTAAGCGGTGTGATGGTGGTATTGCATTGTGTTAGACAAGTTACATAGAAACATTGCTATGTAAGTTTTGACTTGAGGATTTCAAACCTATTGCCACTCCCATAGAAACGGGTTTGAAATTGAGTCTTCATGATGCTAGTGATCCTGCCGATGTCACTCTTTACCAAACTGATGTTGGCTACCTCATTTATGTATGCAACACAAGGTCGGATATTCAGTTTGCAGTCTCATAGGTCAGCAAATCTATGTATAGCCCAGGGTCTAAGCATTGGCAGACTGTGAAGAGGATTTTCCACTACTTGAGTGGCACTTTACATCTTGGCTTGTTTTATCCCAAGGGGGGATCATTGCCGCCAGACTTACATGCTTTTTCGGACTCCGATTGGGCTAGTTGTTTTGACACGCGAGTGTCCACAAGTGGTTTTTGTTTCATGCTTGGCAATTCGTATATGATGGTTGAGAAAGAAGCAACCTAATGCGGCCACTTTGAGTTGTGAGGCTGAGTAAAGGGCGGTCTTTACATCTACGGTTGAGTGTGAATGGCTCAAACACCTTATGGCTGATTTGGGTGTTGGACATGACACTGCCAACACTATCTACACTGACAATCAGAGTGCATTACTAGTTGCAAGAAACCTAGTTTTTCATGCTCGCACAAAGCACATTGAGGTGCATTACCACTATGTCAGGGAGAGGCTCTCAACAGGAGAGATCATCTTGGCTTATGTGCCAACACATGACAACCTTGTAGATCTTTTCACAAAGGCATTGCCTCATGAGAAGTTCGAAGCTTTCCGCAAAGCTTTGGGCTTACTCCCCTTGGTGGACTAACCATGTCCTTAGGGCATGGCACTTCCCTATACTCTATGTGCCATCTCTTGTTCACCGCATCACTCCTAGGGGGGATTTGTTACCATATACATGTGGTAGTAATGTGTGTGAACACACTTATCACTGTCGGGGCATTTTTTCCCTCACTAGGAGGTTTTTCCTCCCGTGCATTCTATATTCGCCCATCACTCTAGGGCTATCTATCTTTCCATTTCACACCAAGCAATACATTCTCTGTTGTGTGCCTTGAGATTCCTGTGTATTCTCCAAGCTATGTGTGTTTTCCTGCAACCCTAATTCCAACATTGGGAAGTCCTTAAGCAGTCTTTTTGGGAAGAGTATTAAGAGCACAAGTCCTTAAAAGTGATATGGGGCCAGTTGTTGAAGCTTCATCAGACCTTTCTTAGTGATTATAGGCTTTATGAAGGGCAATTTCTAGAGCTATGGGCAAAGTGGTCAACCTCACTTAACAAAGGTGAGAGAGCTGTAGATTCTCTAAAGAGGGATTATTTTCTTGACGGTTTGCACCCTACCTTTCAAGCTAAAGTAGAAGGTCAATTTCCTAGAACATTTGAAGAGACACTGAGAATAGCTCAAAGGATGGAGGAAAAGCAATGACCATTAGGAAAAATATGAACCCTCTAGGGGCCCTTTGGAATTAAGTTTAATTAGAGGCCAGCCAATAGGAAGAGGGTGGTGGACACACTATACCCTCAAAAACGTACGGGGACAAGGTAGCCTTACACCTCTTAATGGTCTCTTACCTGGTGAAAAGGTAACGGAGGTGCCTAGGGAAAACAAAAGGGGGTGGTGGGCCTTGTGACTAAGTAACACGGGGTCTTGATGGAAGCTTGATCCATGGGATCGACGGCAAGAAAGCAAGGCACAAAAATCGAAACACTTGCCAATCCTAGGATCTGTCCGAGTTTACTTTTTACGTCCGAGTGTACTTTCCAGCATTTTTGTTTAATTTATATGTTTTTGTTTTCCCTTCATGGACAACCAAACGCTCGCGTGCATGTGGATAGAGCCTGAGCCTCTCTTCGCAATCGCCTGGGTTCAAACCCTGCTTGCATCCCCCGAGTTTACTTTTTGTCCATCATTCATCGTCCTCGAGATTCCCCCCCTTCAACCCCCTCCATAGATCCCATTGCTTGGGGTCATTTAAGAACCCGTGCCACTTAAGGGGGGGGGGGGGGGGGGGGGGGGGGGGGGCACTTTGACCTCTTTTCCCCCACTTTTTGGTTCGGATTTAGAAATACACTAAAAATTTGATATTTAAAAAAAAAATAAAACTCACATTTTCCCTTCTTAAAAGCCCTCCCAAACCTATTTCATGGTCAAAAGAACATTTTTTTTCACCTCCAAAAGCAAAAAAAAGGGCACTAAATAATCCAAAAAATATTAAATAATTAAAATCATAACATCACTCTTCACACTCCAAAGTCTCTCCAAAGCTATTCTATAGCTAAAAAGTGATTTGTTCTCTCTATTGTTAGGAAATAAGATGTAGCTAAATAGATAATTGAGTAGATTGCTTAATGGAGAGAGACAGATTTATATACACGGGATTATAGAGTAGAGAGAGAGAGAGAGAGTACACACGATATACGTGGTTCACCCAATGTGGGCTACGTCCACGGGAAAGCAGCCACTCAATGGCTTTAGTACTTCAAAACAAGAAGTAGTTTACAAAGGGATTATACCCTTAATGGAGCTCCCGCCTTGCTTCATTCTCACCACCTCACACTCACCTTGTTGCATCAACTTCACACTATGAAATGTGTGTAGAAATGGCCTCCTTTTATAGGCCAAAAGGGCCGCCCTCTCTTATGAGAGACAACCATGTGTAGCCGCCCTTGTGCGAATAAGTCCAAATCGGACCCTCCAATCCGCCCATGTGTGGCCGCCCTTGAGAAGACAAGTCCGCTTTTGAATTCGGCCACCGGCCATTGAATTCGGCCACCGGCCACCGGCCATTGACTTCCGACCACCGGCCATCGGCCATTGACTACCGGCCACCGGCCAACCGACCGGTTGTTTTCCGACCACTTTCCGGCCGCCGGCCTGCCATAATATTCCGGCAAAAAAGAATATTCCGGCGAAAAAAGTCTCAGGGACCTCCGCCCCCGAGGCCTTTAAAGTTGCCCCTGATTCTTGTCCGTGAAAATTTTGGTTTCCGGTGAGTGATTTTCCTTCACGCACGATGGCTTCTCCTCATAATGGGGGCCTTACAAATGTGCGCTTTTACCACAAAAAATTACAAGGGTAAATCAGGCTCCATACTTAACAATCTCCCACTTGGAGACTGATCTCCAAACCAAACCTGTGACTGCTTTCCATTCTGGCTTCTTATCCTTGAATGCTGATTGAAGATGAGCAAAAGCTCAACTTCTCCTTGTTGACCACCTTTGTAAACATGTCTGCAGGATTTTCACTTGTATGCACCTTTCCTAGCTTTAGGTGTCCCTCTTCCAAAAGAGTGCGTATGAAGTGATATCTCACCTCAATGTGCTTTGTCCTTAAATGAAAGGCTGAGTTCTTCACAAGATGGATAGCGCTTTGGCTATCACTGTACAAGACACAATTGTCTTGTTTGAATCCAAGCTCTTCTAAGAATCTATGAAGCCACAGAATTTCTTTGCTTGCCTCCGTCATTGCTACATACTCTGCTTCCGTGGTAGAAAGTGAAACCACTTTCTGCAGCTTTGAGGCCCAACTTACTGCTGTGCCTCCAACCATGAACACATAGCCAGTAGTGCTCCTTCGAGTATCTTTGTCACCTGCCATGTCTGCATCAGCATAACCTTCTAGAAAAATATCAGTTCCTCCAAAATACAAAGCATTTGTAGTTGTCCCTTTTAGATACCTAAGTATCCACTTCACAGCTTGCCAATGCTCTTTACCTGGGTTGTCCATGAACCTACTCACAACTCCCACTGCATGTGCAATGTCTAGCCTTGTCCAGACCATAGCATACATTAGAGAACCTACCGCTGCAGCATATGGAACTTTAGACATATAGGCTATCTCCTCTTGTGTCTTTGGACACATATCCTTCGTTAGTTTAAAATGACCAGCCAAAGGTGTAGAAACTGGTTTTGCATTTTGCATTGCAAACCTTTCTAGTACCTTCTTGATGTAATCTTCTTGAGATAGCTTTATTGTCTTCTTCGTCCTGTCCCTTGATATTTTCATACCAAGTATCCTCTTTGCAGCACCTAAATCTTTCATTGAAAAAGATTTGGACAGCTCCTCTTTTAGGTCTTTGATGTCCTGCATGTTAGCACTTGCAATCAACATGTCATCAACATACAACATTAGGATGATGAATTTCCCATCTCCCAAATTCTCCGTGTAGACGCAGTGATCCGAGTTGCATCTTGTGAATCCATGATCCAACATCCATCGATCAAACTTCAAGTACCATTGTCTTGATGCTTGCTTTAAACCATACAAGCTCTTCTTTAATCTGCAAACCATTTTCTCCTTACCTTTTACTTCATACCCCTTTGGTTGAAGCATGTAGATTTCCTCCTCTAAGTCACCGTGAGGGAATGCCATATTTACATCCATTTGCTCGAGATTTAGATCATGAGCAGCCACAAGGATTAAGACAAGCCTAACTGAGTTCATTTTTACAACAGGAGAAAATATTTCATTGAAGTCAATACCTTTCTTTTGAGAAAAACCTTTTACCACAAGCCTAGACTTGTACCTTTTCTTCCCACCTTCTTCTTCCTTTAGCTTGTACACCCATTTGTTTTGAAGTGCCCGCTTACCTTTAGGCAACTCAACCAACTCCCATGTTTGGTTGCGATGTAGTGAGTCCATCTCCACTTGCATGCTCTTCGTCCATTCTTCTTTGGATTCATGTTGCATAGCTTCTTCATATGATTCCGGCTCTCCACAATCTGAGATCAAGAGATGGTTGAAGGAAGGAACAAACCTTTCTGGAGGTCTACTTGCTCTTGTAGATCTTCGGGGAATAGGTTGAGGCTCCTCATTTGGTTGACGTTGTTGCACATTGTCACCGTTTGCAGTCCTTGAGTCTTCACCATCCTCAAGCTCCATGTACTCATCACCTGTTTCTTTTGTTTGTTTTCTTTCCAAGTAATCTTTGTACATATTTTGTTCGTTAAAAATTACATCCCTACTCCTTAAGATTTTACCATCTTCAGGATTCCATAGGCGATACCCAAAGTCTCCTTCTCCATAGCCAATGAAGAAACACTTTTTGGACTTTGCATCTAACTTTGATCTTAGGCTTCTATCTATGTGCATGAAAGCCTCACACCCAAACACTTTGAGAAATGCATAAGTCACCGGTTTACCAGTCCATGCCTCTTCTGGAACTTCCCCATCCAATGTCGTTGAGGGTGAACGATTGATTAAGTACACAAAGATACTTACAGCTTTCGCCCAAAGCTCAAGCGGTAGGCCTGCATGTAGCCGCATGCTTCGTGCTCGTTCCATGATTGTCCTGTTCATCCTTTCCGAAATCCCATTTTGTTGAGGTGTCCTTGGGGTTGTCCTTTGCCTCCGAATGCCATTGCTAGCACAAAAGCTTTCAAAAGCGTGGCTGCAATATTCGCCTCCATTGTCGGATCTGAGGCATTTAACCTTGGTATCTGTTTCATTCTCCACAAAGTCTTTCCACCTTTGAAATATGGAAAATACATCGGATTTATTCTTCATGACATAAACCCATGTTTTTCTAATCGCATCATCTATGAATGTTACATAGTACAATGAGCCACCAAGTGATGGTGTACTTGCAGGACCCCAAACATCAGAATGAACCAACTCAAGTTTTTTATTTTTCTTTCATTTCCTGATTTTTGAAATTTTACCCTCTTTTGTTTACCATAAATACAATCTTCACAGAACTCTAAGTCCACTTCTTTCAAACCTGGTAGAAGCTTCTTTGTTTGAAGGATTTGTATTCCTTTGCCACTCATATGCCCAAGTCGGTAGTGCCACGCTGCACTGTCAACTTCTGTAGTTGCTGCACAAGCTGAAGGTTGCGTGCTAACAGTACACAAGTAAAGTGTACCGACTTTTTCACCCTTGGCAACCACCAAAGATCCCTTTGAGATCTTCCACCGTTTGTTTCCGACTGCAATGTTGTGACCTTCATCGTCCAATTGTCCTGTAGAGATCAAATTTTTGCGAAGAGAAGGAACATGCCTAACATCTTTAAGCTTCCATTCATTTCTGTTAGCAGTTTTGACAGAAACTGTACCTTTGCCGACAATCTCACAAGCTTCATCATCTCCCAAGTATACATACCCAAAATTACCTTTGGTGTAGTCTTGGAAATGTTGCTTGTGTGGTGTCGCATGGAATGAAGCCCCGGAAGCTACTATCCAGGAATTAGACACATTGTCTAATGAGAGAATTAGAAAATCTTTCTCTACTTTACCTGCCACATTGGCCTCCGATGTTGGCTTGTTGTCTTGAGACTCTGTCTCCTTCTTCTTCTTGGACCAGCAATCCTTCTTGACGTGGCCCTTCTTGCCGCAGTTCCAACATTCAAGAACTGACTTTGTGCGTGACTTGCTCCGCCTTGAGCGATCACGACCCTTTTGGTTTTTGAACCTCTCCTCAAGCCTTCCTCTTGTTTCCACTGATAGTGCAGCACTTGATGATTCTCCTGTGCTTCTCCTTCGCATTTCCTCGCTTAGGAGAACACCCACAACATCATCAAACTTAAGAGTATTTGTGCCAGAGATAGAATTACTTACAGCCATCACAAGGCTGTCCCAACTATCCGGTAGAGATGATAGTATAAGGAGAGCTCGCACTTCGTCATCGAAATTGATTTTCACTGATCGAAGTTGACTTATGTTTGTGTTAAAGTCATTTAGGTGTTCTGCAACTGAACCATTCTCTGCCATCTTTAGATTTTGAACAAGCGCTTCATAAGAAATACCTTATTGGATGCCGATGGTTTCTCGTAGAAGTCGTCAAGTGACTTCATCAAGTCCTCCGTGGTCTTCATCTCCGAAACATTGAAGGCCACCATTGACGCCAAGCTTAACCGGATTGTTCCCAGTGGCTTTCGATCAAGGACAATCCATGCTTCATCTGCCATTGTTGCGGGCTTCTTCGCAAGACCGCCTAGTGGCAAATAGAGGTCCTTCTGGTAGAGATAGTCTTCAATCTGCATCTTCCAATGTTGGTAGTTTTTGCCGTTGAACATCTCAATCTTGAGCTTCCCTTCCTCCGCCCTAACTCCCACTCAATTCAAGGAATCCTTTCCTTGAGATAATTTAGCTACGAGCAAACCTTGCTCTGATACCAGTTGTTAGGAAATAAGACGTAGCTAAATAGATAATTGAGTAGATTGCTTAATGGAGAGAGACAGATCTATATACACGAGATTATAAAGTAGAGAGAGAGAGAGACTACACACGATATACGTGGTTCACCCAATGTGGGCTACGTCCACGGGAAAGCAGCCACTCAATGGCTTTAGTACTTCAAAACAAGAAGTAGTTTACAAAGGGATTATACCCTTAATGGAGCTCCCGCCTTGCTTCACTCTCACCACCTCACACTCACCTTGTTGCATCAACTTCACACTATGAAATGTGTGTAGAAATGGCCTCCTTTTATAGGCCAAAAGGGCCGCCCTCTCTTATGAGAGACAGCCATGTGTAGCCGCCCTTGTGCGAATAAGTCCAAATCGGACCCTCCAATCCGTCCATGTGTGGCCGCCCTTGAGAAGACAAGTCCGCTTTTGAATTTGGCCATTGAATTCGGCCATCGGCCACCGGCCATTGACTTCCGACCACCGGCCACCAGCCATTGACTACCGACCACCGGCCAACCGACCGGTTGTTTTCCGACCACTTTCCGGCCGCCGTCCGGCCATAATATTCCGGCGAAAAAGAATATTCCGGCGAAAAAAAGTCTCGGGGGCCTCCGTCCCCGAGGCCTTTAAAGTTGCCCATGATTCTTGTCCGTGAAAATTTTGGTTTCCGGTGAGTGATTTTCCTTCACGCACGATGGCTTCTCCTCATAATGGGGGCCTTACAAATGTGCGCTTTTACCACAAAAAATTACAAGGGTAAATCAGGCTCCATGCTTAACATCTACAAACCCTTTCCCAAGCTCTCCATTGCTGTAACAACCCTTTCCCAAGATCTTCATTATTGTAACAACCCTAAACCTCTATAGTCCAATATTCTCTCTCTATTAGCTTTCTCCCACCTCCATTGTAGCCTCAAGCAAGCTCCTGTCCCTTCTCTTCCCCATGTCCACCACATATTTTCACACCAAGCTAGCTCCTCCTCCTTCTCTCACCTCCATTATAGCATGAAACAAGTTCATCCTTCTCCTAATTTCATTCACTCACATTACATGCAAACCTCTACTCCCGAAGGTGGAAAAAGTATGAGCTCACATGGCTTGTATGCCACAACCACAACAGGAGGAGGTGTAAATGGTGAGTGGGCATTGCAAGGGTTCATCTCCAGCATAGAGATAGAATGGTAAGGAAACTATCCTTACCATTGCAAGGGTTCATCTTCAACATAAAGATAGGACGGCGAGGAAACTATCCTTACCATTGCAAGGAGTGGGCATTGCAAGGGTTCATCTCCAACATAAAGATAGAATGTTAAGGAAAATATCCTTGTAGCTTACATTTAGAGCTTACCATCATCTCCATCTCTAAGTTTATCAAGATGGATACAATCAATCTCTTTATGGCTTTCAATGCCTAGGGCTTCACACCTCTATCATCAAAAGTAAGCAAATCTTCTCATACCATTGGGCCATGATATTCTGTTGGTGGCTTTGGTGCACCATCTGGTGTTGCATATCATATGATTGAGTCTCACAATGCAAGTAAGTTACGTTATCTATGGAGATTTATCAAAGATTCTCCTTCTAATTTCTTGTTTGTATAGTTGTCATTAGATTATTAGAATGATATCATTTTGTACTTTATCCTTTTGTGCTCACAAACTATGGTGCTTACTTAGAGAGTCAACTTGTTTTGAGGGGACATGAGAAAGCAACCATGTGAAAAGATGGAAGACACTCTATTATTGGTCCTTGAGGAGCCTTACAGATTTCAAATACCAAAGAAACAACTTTACCAAACCATTGCCCAGAACGGGGGTGGCCATAAGGGAGTAAACATTGGCTCCTTGTCTGGCCAATTTTCTAGTGCTAAGTGTTTAGCCGCACAGGATTTGTGAGGCCTTTGAGCCCAGTGGCAAAAAATTTTGGGGGGGGCGGGATCTCAATAAAGAAACACCACATCTCTATGTCATGGCCATGCATTAAAAAAAGGGGCCATTTGCCATTCTAAGGTCTTAGTACACCTCGACAGGAGGGGCCACAAGGGTGTGCAAAATGGACAAACAGGTGTTACCATATACATGTGGTAGTGATGTGTGTGAACACACTAGGACCGCCGGGGCATTTTTTCCCTGTTTAGGAGGTTTTTTCCCCCGAGCATTGTATATACGCCCATCACGCTAGGGCTATCCATCTTTCCATTGCACACTAAGTAACACACTCTCTATTGTGTGCCTTGAGCTTCCTTTGTCTTTTCCAAGCTGTGTGTGTTTCTCTGCAACCCTAATTCCAACAATTGGTATCAGAGCAGGTTGCGTCCTCCCTAGCTCAGTCGCCAGCTGCTCCAGCACACGCCTGCTCACTTTCTCCGATTTCAGTGAGCTTTAGCGAGCGTTCGCAAGACGACAAATATTTTGGGACAGCTCGTAGAGCTTGGTCTGCTCATATTTTTTATTTGGGCTCATTTCGGCCTCCGTTTCCACTACAGGTAGTACTGCACAGGCTATTTCGTCATTTTGTGCAAAATTTTTGTCAGTTCTGTTTTCTACATAACATGTGTCTTATAGTCTTCTGCGGTTTGTGCTATATAGAACGTGTTGTTCCCGCTCCGTTTCTCCTATTTTTGGGCAGTTTTAACATCATGTGCAGCATTTACCATGGTTGACAACAACAACACATATGTGTTCAAGATGTTTGTAGTTGAGGACAGGTTGGATGGGGACAACTACCCTATATGGGCTTATATGATGCAACATGTTCTTGTGTCAAAGGGCGTCTAGAACATTGTGCAAGGCATTGATGTACGTCCTGGTTCTGAGGATGTAGGCGATGTTGAGGATGTTGCAGATCTTGCTGCTCTTAGAGTTGTTTTGCCTATGGCAGAACAAGCTCGTTGTGAGGTAAAGGATGTGCAGGCTCATACATTGATTGTGTTGTCTGTGAAGCACACCATTGTTCCTCACATCCGTTCAGCAAAATCTGCAAAATAGGCTTGGGATATTCTAGCAGGTCTTTATGCAAGCCGCAATTAGGCTAAAATTGCTTTGCTGCGTAAAGAGCTCGAGTCGAAGATTATGCATGAGGAAGATGATATGGACACTTTCCTTGCTAGTGTCAAGGATGTCAATGAGCAACTTATTTTTGCAGCAGGAGAAGTCATTTCAGACAGTTCCCTTGTGCAGACTGTTCTTGTTGTCTTACCAAATTCTTACCAGACTTTTGCTAGTACTTGGAGACTTATGACCCAAGGAAATCCAGAAGTTGTCAAGTTTGATGCATTATGCACATTACTGTTGCAAGAGTCACTTTCCAAAAAAAATAGGACTAGACAGCGTGAAATTGAACAGGCTTTTATTGCTTCTCAAAGAAAGGGAGGTAACAGCAATGCAGCCACTTCTTATGGTTTTGCTGCGAGTGGAGAAAATTATGTTCCAAATGCTTGTGCTGGCAGCAATTCGTTTGGAAATTCTGGTGATAAGGGCAAAAAGAGATGTGTTTCCATTATTGTAAAGCTAATGGTCACTTGATCAAGTCGTGTCCTAAGTTGAAGGCCAAAGAGGCTAAGAAGAAAGAGAGTGGTTCCACTACAAATGCAGCCATTGTTGAGTTTTCTGTGAAAGGAGACTGTGTTGCTGATGTTGATGCAAAATGGGCTTTTAGCGCAGAGTGCACTTATAATCCAGCTGTCCATCATGCATGCTTGTCAGTTGCTCCAGATTCACATGTGTGGTATTTCGACAGTGGTGCTACAAAGCACATTACCTCACATCATGAATTGTTTACCTCTCTCGAGTCTATCCCTCATGGGAATTTAGTCACTTGTGCCAACAATGCCTCTTATCCGGTTCAGGGTGTTGGAAAGATTGTGCTCACTGCTGCAAATGGAAGTTCATTCACACTTGTTGACGCACTTTATGTACCTGGGATCAAGAAGAATCTTTTGTTTGTATCTTCACTTGCTAGACCTGGACTTGTAGTCAAATTTTTGGATGACAGATGTACAGTTCATGATCTCAGTTTTGGTGATGAAATTGTTGCGTCTGGCCTTTTGTGCCGTGGGCTGTATAAGCTCACTTCGTATGACAAGTGTGGACAAAATTTTGCAAATTCTGTTGCAGATTCAAGGGCTATTTCAGATACAAAACTTTGACATGCACGTTTTGGTCATCTGAATATTTTCAGTTTGCTGCGTTTGCAGAAATCTGATATGGTTGCTTCTTTGCCGCCTCTTGAAGCACCAGTCAAACATGTTTGTGAAGGCTGTATTTTGGGTAAGATGCAACGTTCTAAGTTTCGAAAGGATGGTTCAGTTTGGGGCACATGCAGGTTGCAGCTTGTGCATAGTGATGTTTTTGGGCCCATGCAAACTCCGTCCTTGAGCAATTATGTGACTTTCATTGATAATTACTCCCACGCATGAATGGGTATTTTCGCTTAAAGCGAAGTCTGAAGTTTTTATGTGCTTCAAACAATTTCTGGCTATGGCTGAAAATGTCTCAAAATGTACTATGGGCACCCTTCGTTCCGATCGAGGGGGGGAGTATATGTCTCATGAATTTAATGCATTTCTGGCTAGTCGTGGGATAAAACACCAATGTACAGTTCCTTATACACCTCAGCAAAATGGTGTTGCTGAGAGGAAAAATAGGTCACTTACGGAAATGGCACGATGTATGGTCAAAAGTCAAGCTTTGCCGCATTATTTTTGGCTTGAGGCCATCATGTGTGCCACTTATGTACTTAACAGGTGTCCTACGAAAGCTTTGCAGTCTATTACTCCATATGAAGCATGGCATGATAGAAAGCCTTCTATTGAGCACATGCGTGTTTTTGACTGTTTGGCATATGATTTGGTGCCACAAACACAGCGCAGAAAATTGGATGATAAGGCTGTCAAATGTATTTTTGTTGGCTATAGTGCTGAAAGCAAAGGTTACAGGTTGTATCATCTGCAAACAAAACGTATTCTGGTTTCACCGGATGTAGTGTTTGTGGAAGATTTTGTTTAGCCCTTGCTGTCGTAGAGTTAGTAATGTAAGCTCACAGGACATTTATGACACGTTGTTGCCTCTTTTCAATGGTGGAAATACGAATGTAATTTCCAATGAGGCAAATGTACAGCCTATGGGGGTTTCTGAAAATGTTACAGATCAGTCTATTACTGATGCAGACATACATGATGAACTTGATGAGGAAAGGGCTGAAAATGAGCAGGCTAGAGGTATGCCAAAATGGTTGGTGCACACTTTGTGTGACAGTAAATTGCATGCACCTTTGTCTAGTCATACTCGTTCATGATCTCGCCATGCATCTTATGCATCAGATTGTTGTGCTTTGGCTGGGCCTGTTTACATGATGTTGAGGAGCCTGTCTTTTGATGAAGCACAGAAATTAGAAAATTGGATGGCTGCCATGCAATCAGAATATGATGCACTTATAGAAAATGACACATGGACTTTATGTGATTTGCCTCCTGGCAAAAAGGCCATTGGTACGAAGTGGGTTTACAAGTTGAAACGCAAACCGGATGGTGAGATCGATCACCATAAGGCTCGACTTGTTGCAAAGGGTTATGCACAGCAAAAAGGCATAGATTATGAAGAGACTTTTGCTCCCACTTATCGTATGACTATTGTGCATTTTCTATGTGCATTGGCAACTCATTTTGGTTGGGATGTACATCAATCAGACATTGTTACTGCTCTCTTGAATGGTGACATATTTGAGGAAGTTTATGTAACGCAGCCTCGCGATTTTGTCATAAAAGGACAAGAGGACAAAGTGTGCAGATGTAAGAAGGTTTTGTATGGGTTGAAGCAATCTCCTCGTGCTTGGTATGAGAAAGCTAACACTCATTTGGTTAAACGAGGCTTTCGTAACAGTCCAACAGAAAGCACATTGTATGTAAAGCGTGAGGGTGATGTACCTTTCATTGTGGTTCTTTATGTCGATGATTTGTTGATCACTGGACCAAATGAGAGACATATTGCTGAATTTAAGGCTGATTTGAATGCTACTTTTAAGATGAAAGATTTGGCATTGTTGCATCATTACTTGGGTATACAGTTTAAGCAGTGTGATGGTGGTATTGCCTTGTGTCAAAAAAGTTACATAAAGACATTGCTATGTAAGTTTGGACTTGAGGATTGCAAACCTATTGCCACTCCCATGGAAACAGGTTTGAAGTTAAGTCTACATGATGTTGGTGATCCTGCTAATGGCACTCTTTACCAAACTGTTCTTGGCTGCCTCATTTATGTATGCAACACGAGGCCAGATATTCAGTTTGCAGTCTCACAGGTCAGCACATTTATGCATACCCAGAGTCTAAGCATTGGCAGGCTGTCAAGAGGATTTTCCACTACCTTAGTGGCACTTTACATCTTGGCTTGTTTTATCCCAAGGGGGGATCATTGCCGCCAGACTTACATGCTTTTTCGGACTCAGATTGGGCTGGTTGTTTTGACACGCGAGTGTCCACAAGTGGTTTTTGTTTCATGCTTGGTAGTTCATGTATATCATGGTTGAGCAAGAAGCAACCTGTTGTGGCCACTTTGAGTTCTGAGACTGAGTACAAGGTAGTCTTCACAGCCACGGTTGAGTGTGTATGGCTCAAACTGCTTTTGGCTGATTTGGGTGTCACTGCCAACACTATCTACACTAACAGTCAGAGCGCATTGGCAGTTGCGAGGAACCCAGTTTTTCATGCTCGCACAAATCACATTGAGGTGCATTACCACTATGTCAGGGAGAGGCGCTCAACAAGAGAGATCAACTTGGCTTATGTGCCAACACAGAACAACCTTGCAGATCTTTTCACAAAGGCATTGTCTCTTGAGAAGCTTGAAGCTTTCCACAAAGCTTTGGGCTTACTCCCCTTTCTGGACTGATCATGTCCTCAGGGCATGGCACTTTCCTTTACTCATGTGCCAGCTCTCGTTCACCACATCACTCCAGGGGGGATTTGTAACCATATACATGTGGTAGTGATGTGTGTGAACACACTAGGACCGCCGGGGCATTTTTTCCCTCTTTAGGAGGTTTTTTCCCCCAAGCATTGTATATACGCCCATCACTCTAGGGCTATCCATCTTTCCATTGCACACTAAGTAACATACTCTCTATTGTGTGCCTTGAGCTTCCTTTGCCTTCTCCAAGCTGTGTACGTTTCTCTGCAACCTAATTCCAACAACAGGGACCCCTATTTGGCCATTCTATGCACCCTTGTGATTTTTGTTGTTAAATTTCTTTTTTTGGTTTTTTCTTTTTTTAAGTCCCAAATTTTTAGGCTGTTTTCAACAGCTTGTAGCTCTCAATCGGCTTCGAATCTGTTCGGACTTGTCTCACATCAATTTATTCATCTCGTTGTGCCCTTTGACCATCATGTGATGCTAAAAAATCATATCCTACTTAGATTCTTCAGAAATCAACTTGCAAGCTGGCAATTTCTACAAAAATGATAAAATAGACATTTCTAACTTCTTCCTTACTCTGCGGGCTTCAATGAGCATTAAAACCATGGAAACTGAAATACTCAAAGAATCAATGTTTTTCTTATGTTAAGGGCCACATTTTCTAAATACAAAAGTTTCCTAAAATCTCGACCTAACACCTTCAAGAGTGGCTCCCAAAAAGTACCCCGGGTCAAAATTTGAAACTGAAGGAAAACAATTAGAATGAACTCATAAAATCTGAAACGACTAAAATTTTCTTCAAATAAAATTTATTGCCAAAACTTTGAAAATTCAAACCCCCCTCCCCCCCTCCCAAGACCCCCATGATGACTAAAATCGAAATGCTCAAGGAGAGATATGGTACCTTGACAAATGATCAAGCGACATAATTGTTTCAACAATGTGATATTTAGTCTTGATGTCACAAGTTCATGGTGGGAATTTCACCAATTTTTATTCCTTAAACCCCATATGTAGATATCTTCTCCTTTATCCCGTCTTCTTGTGTACAGTCTTTTTTTAGCAAAACTCACAATTGTGAATGAATTATATTAATCATCCCAAATAATTACAAGGTCTTGCCATGCTCATCCAGGTTCTTCTGTTCAAGTTCTTGTGTACAATCTTACTAAAACAAAAACAAATTTACACTTTAAATGATTACAAATCTTGTTTACTTGCCAACAAGCTCAAAATATGGTAGAGCTAGAGTGCTTTTATACAAGAACAAACAATAAAGTCCAAATTTCTTCTCAGTGACTTTGATCAACATACATTCATGAATAGTTTACAAGGGATAATGTAGTCAGAGTTCTTGAATCCATTCCATGACATGGTATGCTTCATGTGACCTATTACATAAAAATATCTTTGGTGGGGCTGCCCCCATGTTAGAAAAGGATGTCTTGCTCATGTAAAGTTGTAGTATTGTCCTGGTAGGGATCCCCCCATGTTAGCATAATGGTTCTTCGTGTAGTGTAAGAACAGAGGGGACTGGACCAGGCTCATCACCACCCAGCCATGCCCTATATACACCCTTGGCCTGCTAAATATAGGGACCCCCTTGACTGCATGTCCGTCCTGGCCCTTGGCCGTGCCTGGTCCTACCCTTGGCATGACATTCCTCCCCCCTTGGAGAAGCGTTTTTATCCTCGAAAACAAGAGTGATGATACACTAATTTGTCTAGAGTGGCATCCTTCATGGATCCAGATGTTTGGTTGACCGGAACATGGCTCAACAGGAGGTTCAATGAAACCAAGAGTAACATCTTGATTTTCCACATTGTTGTCCATTTGTAACCATCTTGTGTTACCGATTCCTATCCAATCATAGTGTGTAGGCTCCATTTACAACACACATAAGTATGCAAAGCGAGTTATCACACAAAGATGTACCCTAAAGAGTACCTCTTTTCACTTTCCATGAAAGTAACTTGCTAACATAACTCATCAGCCAAGTTTAAGTCCTTGACTTGTTTTCCAATTTCAGCAGTAAACAACCCCACCATCACTAGTGTTCAAGGTTGAGAACTTGATTTATACATGAAGAGACTACACCTAGTCGCAAACATGCTTTAACTTATGGTAAGCAAACTCCAAGTAGAGCATTAAATGCTTACTAATTGGATTGCTTGGTGCTAACATACGCACTTTGTATATCCTTCAGCCAAAGATTACACTTTGTAATCTGCCTATCCCCTTGGATAACTGACAGTACTGAGGTGTTTCCCCATGATTTACAGACAGTCAGCCCAGATGACTAATAAACGGTGATCACAATATCGTACAATATTGTTGAGGATTCAACAATATCCTGAATAACCATCGTGGTTAACTCAAAAAATCCACAAGCACTCAAACTGAGCCATGACCTCTATTGGTGATTGGTAGACCCAAAAGTAATCTCAAGATACTGCACAAAGAGTGCAAACTGCTTCATAAGCAAAAACTTGATGAATATGAATGTCGTTCCAAATCAGCCTTTGCTAAACACTAGGGCCCATAACACCTAGTGTGCATGCATTTAGCAAAAAACAGATCCAAACCTGTATATACATGGTGATCCTTGCCAATACTTATGGCAAATGTGATGCGCCTAGCACACATTGAAGAGGAAAGTAAATAGTTCTGGAAAGAAACTAAATACTTTTAGTTGCAATCATTTGCAAGTCTTGCTGAAATGTCTGAACCATAATAGGAGGTGAAAGAGTGATCACTTCTAGGTACAAACAATGAAACTTTTTCATGAACAACTCATAGACTTTCTATATGTAAAACAACCATCTGTAATGTTGTTTAGCAGCACTTGTACTTTAACAAGCCATTCTAAGTATCCGATAATTTTTTGCCACCAAAATTTCTCCTGATACATCGTGCTAAAAATGGTCTAGAAAACAGATTTGACTAGCACCGAGGGACTTTGTCGTGACACATACTTGAAATAATGGGCGCCAGTGTCAGTCCAAAGACTCATATTCTCCACATGTGGAATATGTCTCATGTAAGGATGTTTTTAAAAAAAAAATCCTTCAAGTACAAGATGTACTTGTGTGTGGAGGTAACTTTAAACACTCTGCGCGACAAGAGTGAGAGGGACCCTCATTCATTGCTCCACACTGGCTAAACTGAACTCCTTGAGTCCCTAGATCATGTTGTATCCTATGTGACAACATGTGCCAAATCAAATCCGGGAAGTGGATTAATAACAGCATAATGTATATTGGACACTACGGCCCAAAATACTGGTTCCGACATGCCCTTGGCATGGCCCTGGGGATTGAACTGAAAGTTCAGTTACCCGTATTCAAATGTACCTGTGAAAAAACCAAGCAACATTGCACAAGAAGCCCAGGGTGTTCCCTTGGCAATCCAAGCCCGTTGGGTAGAATCTACGTAGTCAAACCCCTTGGTAAGGCCCTTTGGAGAAATTGCTCAACTAGCAGATAACGGTAACCAACATAGTTAACCGTGTACAGAATTATGAGAATCAACTCAAAAAGTTGAATTTGTCCGCTACCATGTGGTAGATTGTGGAATGCTTTCCTTGAAAGTGTAGCGGGAATAGATCAAACTGTGATCCTCCATTTGTATGGGGTGATTTAGCAAGCACCCGTGGGGTCTTACCCCAAAACAATGCGTCCATAGACACTCATAGTGCTATAGAGAGAGAGCAAGAGATCCACACAAGTGGAAAGCCTAGCTCTTATGGATATCCATGATGTTGCAACGGTATGTTCCATCTAGAATGCGTGGTAGAAATCAGTTGAGTTGAGTTTATGGTTATCAAAAACTCAACTTGAGTGTCGCATTGAAACCACGTCGTGCAAAAATGACACCATAAACATCCGTAATGGCAAGACTCTTGCTTGTCCATAAACGTCATTGTGTAGTCCCGTGGGTAGATCTGTTCAATCTTAAGAACAATCACCCAAGGAATGCCAACATTTGGGTCATACCCGAGATCTGACAATGACTCTTAGCCAGTGTGTGTGGCTCATAGTCCTTATGGCAATTAGTGTTCAATTGACGAAATGATGAAGATTAATGTAGAGGGCATCTTCTCCAATTTCTAGCTGAGAGTTAGAGCACCTTGGCTCAGGCTAACTCCCAAACAAAATATGTATCAAAAACTCCGTAGAAAGTTTTCATTATTCATGGAGAGAAATAAGAAAAAGAGAGAGAGAGAAAAAATGTTGGACTGAGGAACTTTCCTTAAGTGACAAGTTTGTATATGATGTGCCCTTTTGCCCAATCTGCCCTTTTGCCCAATCTGTGTGCTCTAACGCCTCTTATGCCTGACTTGCAACTTATCCTATAAGCATGCTACAATCTACCTGTATAACGCTCTCATCGAGAGAGGGAACAGAAAACACAAGCCACAGCTTGACCCACTTACCATGTATGGGTTTGTGACTTTACAAAAATGACTTAATATGGCACTTTGCCTATGAAATAAGTCCTAGATTTAGGTTCCATTTAGTGGTATTGTGCGTTGACAACAACCAAAAATCTAAACAATCCAGAACTTTGTTTTTCCATGACACAGTGTCTGGTGTGATAGCAGAAGCGTAATCTCTGAAGCGGTGGAATTCATGCCACCTGGTTAGCATGCCTTCCATACAAATTTTTAAGCCCTTGGTGAGACTGATGGCCTCAAACATGAGAGCCAAAACCATTAGTGCCTTGCACAGTCTAAACCTGTATGAATTCAGTGAGGTGATATGCCCTATTTTGCCAGTTTTTCAAACTCGTGTGCCACTGCCCATGATTCCAAGTCATTGGGCAGTACCTTGGCACAAGGGAGAAGCCTTGCTTCATGTAAAATTGTCAAAGAATCTTGCTTTGCACAAAAGCATTAATTTCCAATGTAAATGTATAAACATGGGAAAAAAACAATATTGAACACGGTCTAACCTGGTCATCCTGTTGTAACCAATTGTCTGGAGATGTTGAAAGAAAAGCTCACTCAAATGTAGATCATAGCCATTTGTGTTGCACAAGAGAGAGTTGGCGTATGTATCATATACATTCCCCGTGCTCATAGTATACCCCAGAGGGAAAAAAGCAGACTCGCTCATAGCCATGGCTTCCAATAGATAATGAATGCCCCTTGGCTTCATGCATACTAAAAGATCCTTCATAAATACTTGCAAAGTGCCATCATGTCAGTACTTGGAAAATCACTATGCGAGAGATCCGGAATCACATCTACCGCCAGCTGTTGCAAATGGTGACAAATAGTCGGCCATGCGGAACATATTTTTCATCATCAATCAAGCCTAGACGTGAGGAAAAGAGCTTTGTTGAATCGACAAAGAAGCGATCATGCCAAACAACTTTGTACCCTCGAGCAGTAAGAGTTATCGGCCGTGCCGATCCCTGTAAGTTCTAGTTTCTTTTGCCTTTGCATTAACATTCAACCGCCAACAAACGTGTGTTGTCGAAGTATTGTGTACTCAAGCCATGCTCGATGTTGATCCCTCAACCAAACAGTGGTTCTTTGCAAACAAAGCAGTGGAAAAAAGTTGACCGCGTACGGAAGCTGTGCTTGTGCCTGCATGCAAGAGCTACATAGCATGTTTGAAAGCGTGATCAAACCAAAAAGAAGGTACTGCATACCTTGGCGATGATCTATGTTGACTCTCGAGTCGTGCTTGAGGACTTGTTGTAGCTGTAACCATGGTCCTTACCATGGTAGGGTATATCCTTGTCGATTGCAGCCTTGCTTGTTTGGTGTTGTATATCTGTGATAAGCCTTGCTCACATGAAATTTTGATAACAAAACTCTTAATTTACCTCAATCAACGCATCTTGAATCAACCAATAACATCATCCTTGTCGTAATCTCCTTGTCGGGATTGCTCCATGCTGGAAGACATGACCTTGTCATTGGCTTCCCAATTGTGAATGCTAACAAGACCTTTATCTGCCTTGGTCCTCACATCGTTCTTTGAAATCCAAGAGTCTCGTTGTCTTTGATCAAGTGGTAAAGACGTGTACAATTTCACAGCAGACCGACGATGAATACAGTGCTCATGGCAGCCCCTAATATGCTCGAAGACCACCTTGGATGCCTTGCAGAAACCGTGCATGGTCGGTGGATGATCTCAAAGTTTGATTGGCAGGAACCCCTCCTTGTAATGTCCAAGGAGTTGGCCAAGTGTGAAGGCCAATCTTTAAAAATATCAACACCTGCACAGCTATGGTGGCCGCCTATGTGCACCGATGAAGAAGAGGAGAGGCTCGTCACTGCAGGCCCAACCAGGGTGAGCCCTTGTGTCGAAAGTTTACCAGCACGGTCGGGCGACCTCAACAAGCCCAACATCCGCTCTTTATGAGTACCCGAACTTCCTTTGTGACCCCTGTCCTCTGTCGACTTCCATAGCATCGATTGAGAGAAGCATGAAAGCTTGCATACAACCCCTCTGGCCAACTGCTTTCCTCAAGGCTAACGAGAGAGAGAGAGAGAGAGAGAGAGAGAGAGAGAGATCAAAGATCCATGGCAAGAAGTGCTTGCCTTGCAAGCTCCTCCATGACTCCTTCTTCTTCCTCCCCCTTCTCCACTGAGCTCTGATACCAATGTAAGAACAGAGGGGACTGGACCATGCTCATCACCACCCAGCCATGCCCTATATAGACCCTTGGCCTACTAAATATAAGGACCCCCTTGACTGCATGTCCGTCCTGGTCCTTGGCCGTGCATGTTCCTACCCTTGGCATGACATGTAGTGGGAGAGCCACATTCCCACTATACAATGGCTTTACTCTAGTAGAGCTTTGTGCCACTTTAGAAGAGTCATGTCATTCAATTAACTTGAACCTTGTCATGAAGACCACTCAACCAACATCATAAAATTCCACCTTGTACGATGCCTTGCTTTTAGAGACCTGTTCAAACAAAAACATGCATGAGTTCAACATATAAACGTGCTAAGTATATTTTGTACTAATTTGCAAGTATTTGCACCCAATTTAAACTAAAAGATGTGGAAATATACATTATGGCGTCACCAGCTGTGTTCTTGTGATGATCTTTTCTCACCCACGCATGTGGCCTTTGGCGCAAGATCCATGGGCAAGTGCATATGTAAACTTGTGGTGGAGGAACATAGCTTGTGATGTCATTGAGCACCATGGATTGATTCTAAGTAAGTAACGAAGGAAAAGAGTGATGGAGGAAGAGGAGAGGGAGGGGGGAGGGAGAGGGGTTGGATATTATTGGTGATTTTGCTAGCATGGAGGATCTTGAGTGGTATGGCACCTTCTAAGTGGACCTGCTCTAATGGTTCTTTTGCATGTTCTTGTTTCCTCTATTTGTATTTAGCTTCTGGTTGATTTGTGTGTGGGCACCGGATGCTCAGTGAGGGGGCATCTATGTGGTTGCATCCACACGCTATGATTTGGATGGTTATGTATGTTTAATAATGGGTCAATTTCTTTTTGGTTTGTGAATGTATTTGGTTATGGCTTCCATGTAAAAAGCATGTACCCCTTGTCCATCAACATACCCTCAAGGTCATGTCGAGCCTTGAGGGATTTTGTATTACATCAACAAGCTATTGGGCTTCACCAAGAGGCAAAAACCTACCCATATTCATGCTATTCCGTCAAAATGGAGTTAATGGCCCTATACCACTCGTCTGAGACCTTCCTTCTACCAATGGATACAATTGATTCTTGCTTTCTTGCACGATCTTCATGAAATTGGTAGTAGAGAGACTATTCTCAAAGACCCGACATTTCTTGCCCTTCCATATTTGCTTAAAACGGTAGAATTTAATGACTTGCATGCAAACTAGTAACACTTGGATTTTCGTCACTATCCCTCCAAGGAATAGGTTGTTCTTGAAGAACCCTATTTTCTAGGTCTTTGTACCCATTTGCACGTCTTCCTTTGCCATGCCACTACACTCCTTGAACAGGTGAGGGAGGTACTCACAAGTTGTTTTGCAACCTGAACATCTATTGGATCATATCCCTTCTATGCTTCAGTCGGCATAGCCCCCCATAACACCTTCCAAAGAAAGATCTTCATTGTCAGCGGCCATTGCGGCTTCCAAATGTTATTTTCTATCACCATCCCACCTTGCCTCCGGCCATTGTTTTCCCCACAAATTGTTGAGGGGGGAGAACCAATCAGTCAAGATCATTAGAGCATGGTAGATGTCCTTGGTTTTTGGTTTACAAAAGTTCCAGCTCTCATGCCACCGCCAAGTTTTCTACTCATACACGGACTTGCACACCAACATATAGTAACTGTCAAGCCCCTCTAATATTTTGAAGACCAGCAATATTTCAGTCCCATTTAGGTGAAGCTGGATAGCCAGTTGGTCTGCTTTTTCCAACTCACATTGTTGTTGTCCCAAAACTGGCCAAGATGTCTGAGATCTTTATTATTGATCTTCTAGCTATCTCTCTCTCTAGAACGGGTTTAGCTGGATACTACCCGCTTTAGAGAGCCAAGGGGACCAGTGAGTAATGGAATTTTTAAAATACCTCTTTTCATCTCCCAATTCCAGCGCCTCCAAAGCTCTAGTAAACTTCCAAACTAACTCGCTTGTTGTGCCTCCTAGACTTAGGATGGACCACCAAGGAGAGAATAGCTTGTCGTGTACCTCTAATCCTTTCCACCGGTCACCTTTAGAGAAGAGTGTAGCCTTATCAAGAATGTCTTTTGCCATGATAGCCCATGCCTTGTCTTCCTTGAAAGTGTAATCATACACTTTTCTACTATAAACCTTTGGAAAACCTTATATTATATATATATATATATATATATATATATATATATATATATATATATATATATATATATATATATATATATATATATATATATATATATATATATATATACACACACACACACACACACACACACACACACACACACACACACACACAAGGAAGGCCTTAGATCCACGTGGCTTTGCTGCAGTGCCTCCTTGAGCTAAGGTCTCCTCCGGGTGCTTCAGGTTCTCTCTCTCTCTCTCTCTCTCTCTCTCTCTCTCTCTCTCTCTCTCTCTCTCTCTCTCTCTCTCTCTCTCTCTCCCCCTCAAAGCCCTCATTTTCACCCACAACCCTCATCTCAACCACTAGCATTGAAACCCCTCATCACATAGCCCTCATCTCAACCACCAGTGTTGAGCTGCACCCAAAGCCCTCATCTCAACCAGCAGCACTGCCTTCGTTTTTCTCAACCATCAGCATTACCCCATTGCAAACTACATGTGTTCTCTTCACATTAATGTTGTTTGTAATCTCTTCAAGTAAACATTACATTTTAGGCATTAATAAGTTAAGCGTTATAGTTTCTAAGCTATGAACATTTTTACCCCGCTAGCGTTGTCGACAAGAAGAGATTAAGCATTGCTACTTGCCAGCATTGTCAGCGTTGGGTGAGATTATAGTTATTGAAAGAGGCAGAGGGGAGAAGGGGGGGGGGGGGGGGGGGGGGGGGGGGGGGGGGGGGTTTTTTTTTTCCTTTGCAAGTTTTCCATCGCAAATCAACTTTCTTCTTCAACTCTTATCTATCCCTATCTCTTACTCTGGGTAAGCTTTCTTGCTCTCGCTCTCACATGGCAATTTGTATAATCTTATTGCTCTCTCTCCCTCTTGATTCATATGGCCACCTCCTCCTTCCCTTATGGCGGCCTGTCTATGGCTCTCCTCCTCCCTCCTCCTCCTCCTCCTCCTCCTCCCCTCTCTCTCTCTCTCTCTCTCTCTCTCTCTCTCTCTCTCTCTCTCCCCCCTGGCAGCCTTTCTATCTTGAATATCAATAAGGGTAAAATGGAAAAAGAAAAGAATAGAAATAACAGTTTTTTAATGTCGGTGCAATGGAAAAAAAGAAGAAAAATAAAAGTAATTTTTAGAAAAATTATTAGTGCACTAGAAAAAAAAGTATAGAAATTCGGCACACAATTAATTAAGATGACCTTATGATTGCCCAGTAACAACTCAATAGCTTGGAGGTCTTGCTTGTCCACAAAGTGATGAAAGAACTTGACAATCTAGTGAGGACAATCTGTGACTCGGAGTTGGACTGGAAAGCCTGGAAATGGCCCGAAAGCAGTCTCTTGTGGAAACCCCATACTAAAATCATTTATCAGACAATGATGCAAAAGAAGAATTGGTCTAGTCCCCTTAATAAGCTATGGAAAAAGCAATGGCCGGAGGAAAGGTGGGAGCATGTAATGGAGAACATATGGAAGCCAAAGGTTCCACAGTACATGAAGGTTTTCTTATGGAAGGTTATTTGGGGTGCTCTACCGACGGGGGTGAAGATTCAGGAGAGAGGGATTGGGTCAGATCGATGCTTGGGGTGCAGGTTGACTCATGAAGATCTGGCCCACCTTTTCATGGACTGCCCAGCTATAAAAGGCCTCGCAGGGAAAGTATGCAAGTGGGTCCAGAGAACATGGAAAATTAGTTTTTTCAAGACTGGCCTATGCTTTGGAGGTAAAAACTCAGGTAGTCCGGCACTCCTCGTCAACACTCAAATTGTCAGATACTTCTTCTTTCATAATGTATGGCAAACAAGGAACCGCCGTGTTTTTGAAGGAGGATTTGAGGTGGCAAGCTTCGCAGAAATTATACAGGAAAGCAAAGTGCTAATATGGGCACTCGGGCACATGCATCGCTCGGAGGATTGGTCTAGGACTACTTGTGCCTTGTTGTCCGCCGCAGACGGAATACCTGGGACGGGGGCAAACCTTGGCCATCAGTAGGAGTGGCTGCCCTAATAGCCATTGTAATTATGATTCCTGGATGTTGTCATGGCTTAACATGAGCATGACAAAACCTTGTAATTTTTTCGGCTGCTCAATATAATTCACTCATAGTTGTGAGTTTTGCAAAAAAATAAACAAAAAACAAAAAATAGGCAATGTAATATAAATTTGTAATTATAAACTTCATATTACTTGAAAAAGTAAGAAAAAAGAAATTTGTAATTTAGAAACTAAAAAAAAAAAGAATATAGAAAACGTATAAATTGAGTAAAAGTTAAAAGTATTTTTTAAAAAAAATACAAATAAAAGTAGATGGACATACAATAGAAAAAAATAGATACTGTAATATTAATTTGTAAAAAAGAAAACTAATTTGTAATTTAAAAATTGTACATTACTTCAAAAAAGTAGAATAGCCTAATGCCCTCTTTCGGTTTTTTGAAACATACCCTCTACAATGTCCAAAGAAAGGGCCCAACGCTAGTTGACCTTTGTTGTAAATGGCGTATTATTGAAAACATAGTATACAATTGCCCTGATTGGAATGTCTAATGACTCTTTGGTGGTTCAATCCATCCGATCGGCTTATGTCTCTCTCGATGGTGCCTTGGAGATGCGGGGTTATGGTGCGGAGAGTCTTCTTCATCTCCATGGTCTCAAGGATGTGAAGATTCGTGGTCTCTAAAGGTGATGCTCTTTTTTTCATTCTATGTTTTTCATTATGTCGACCATGTTGGGCACTTCCGACTCAGTGTGAGAGAGTTTGTGGTGGTGGTGGTGGTGGTTTGCTCGGCTTCATGTATCTATTTTGTATTGGTTTCTCAGGTTTCCATGTAAAAAGCATGCTTACATGGGACTTGTGTGATGTAGAATGGTTATGTGGACTCCTATGTGGTCGTAGATGCCCCCAAGCAAGGCTTGAATTTTTTTGGTTTCTAATATACCACTCACTATATGTGAGTATTGCTTTCTTTTTTAAAGTTAATCTACAATTATTAACTCTAAATATTTTTGGAATATGAGACAAATTGAATATTTAGCTGTCCAAAATGATGCTGATCTTTTGACAGTAGTTGAAATAATGATTAATGTGATGTGAGTGAACTCGGTGAAATGTTCTAGCTTGTGTTCAAAAAAATTAGCATGATGGGATTAAGAATGTTTTAAGCAATCACACTCTCTTTCCTTAGTCACCCCTCAGGACTAAAGACCATGGGGTCTTGAATGAAGCCAAGCTGTGGGATCGATCAAGGGCAACATGAGCACAATTTTCATGGCAACGGGCATCCGTTGGATGGCGATCAAGTTTACTTTTTAGGGCCAAGTTCACTTATGCCTGCGTCTGTTCACTTTATCAGGCTGCGAAGTGGAGGGTTGGACAACCAAACCCACGTGGACGCGTGGTTTTAGCACATCAACCTGCCAATGGGAGGTGGCCAGTTCGATGCCTAGCTGGGGAATGAGAAAGTCAACGCCATCTGACTTTTATGGGCCATCCATCCCCTTTGAGATCTGTCCAAATTCCTACCCTCCGTCAATCCCACCTCTCAAGCTTCATTAAATGCCCCGTGCCACTTAGTGTTGTGGTTAGCCACTTGTTACTTGCCTTAGCTTTTCCTCCTTGATCCTTAGGGGATTTGTCGTGATTCTTCCCAAAAAAAAAAGGGTATGGAGCACTTGTGAAAATATTATAGATACTAGTCTAGCCGGTGGCCTCTCTCTCTCTCTCTCTCTCTCTCTCTCTCTCTCTCTCACACACACACACACAGTCGCGCTGTGTAGCCAGGAGGCACAAGGCACACATCCGGTTCATGCTACTTCTGCCACATGTGGGGGGGGGGGGGGGTCCCTCCCCCTTTTATTATAGTATAGATGGTTTCCTTTCATGTCATGCACCATTTGATTATATAAATTTTTTGTTTTATTA
The DNA here is from genome assembly GCF_014529385.1 of Adiantum capillus-veneris. Classification (NCBI taxonomy): domain Eukaryota; kingdom Viridiplantae; phylum Streptophyta; class Polypodiopsida; order Polypodiales; family Pteridaceae; genus Adiantum; species Adiantum capillus-veneris. The sequence continues at coordinate 82,203,361 of NC_140942.1, read as the reverse complement.
ATTTTATGCAGTTTTTAAGTCAATGTTTGAACTTATTTCTACTCTCTCTTTTACCGTGACATTTCACATGTGAATGCAAGAGAGAGAGAGAGAGAGAGAGAGAGAGAGAGAGTTATTAGCTTTACACATCGATTCATTATTTATATATGTTATATTTCTACGTTATTTTGATACATCAAAACTTGAAAGATTCAATATTCAATAAATAGGCTACTAACATAATATGGCGGAAGGGGAAGCCCTTTACACGTGTCGCAATCTGCGACCTGAAGGCTAAAGTCCAAAACTAAAAAAAGCCCCTTTGCACGAGATAAAGAGGGAGAGAGGGGGGAGAGAGAGAGAGGCCGCCGAAGGCAACCGACCGTACTAGTATAAAAGAAAGGCCATTTTAATTTGTAATCAGTGTTGTTTACGAAAGGTTTGTCACAACTTAGCCTTGAGCCAGTTGGAAATGGAGATTAATCCGTTGCAAACCATAGGAAAGGGAAGTAAAACCGATAAAATATACCTTGCAAATTGGAAAATTCTACTTGTATCTTCGGTATGCATCTTTACAAGGAGGAAAACATGTCGTTCAGGAAAAAGGACTTTCCCCAATATTTACATTTTAAAATCCTTCTTTTGGACAAGTAGGTACTTAGACTTGATGATAGCGGGATCAAAACCTTGGAGAGAGTATTCGGGAAAAATGTTAATACTGTGCCGTTCTCAATTTAAAAAATGCCGGTTGAAGGCAAGGGAAAAAGGAGCAATTCTGCCCTAAAATAAGAAAATTAGTGTAAAAGCCCGAAAAATAAAGCTAATTTTCTAAAATTTCCTCTTGGAAAATTCATGAAAGGGAATTTTGTATATTTGAAAAAATGATTTTTCCCCGACACGGCTTGGAGATAATAATTGTGTCCCTCATGCCTAGACAAGGTAGTAAGTGTGTGCCAAGCCTTTAATGGGAGTCACTGTCCATTTCATGCAATGAGTGTTGGCATTTTCCCTTGTGTCTTAGGGGGCCTCCACACGGGAGGGGGTTGGTTGTTATAGGGCCACCACATTTTACATCAAACATAAGTTCGAGTCCCAAATCAATGAAAGTGTGAGCCTGGTCGCATGAGTGCAAGAGCTTGCTCATCAGCCGGTTACCAACAGGTAAACTAGAGAGAGAAACTGCAATCACATCACCTCGTAAGCAGCGTTTGGACCTCGTGAGTTACAAGATATGCAATAATCGCCTCGAGTGAAGTGAGATTCTCACTAAACCAGAGCAGCCGCCCCGCTCGGGGAACCCCCTCCCTTTGAACACCTTCTGCTTGAGAAGTTGACCTGCTCTCCTCACGTAATTATTTAGCCATCATTTAGTGAATGGAAACCGGGTGACTGGGCAGGCTAGCTGCTTGACAGCCTCACGCGACCAGGTCCTGTGTCATATTTCTCTATCTTGTGTAGTCAACAATCTAATCATAATGCCCTGAAAGCCTTGTCGCATGCGGTGGTACCCCGCTATTCAACCGGTCATCAATCGGTTGTGTAGAGAGAGAATGCACGCATTAACTCTCTATCCCATCGCATAAAGAACCTTTTTGTTTGCATTCCCTCGATATTGATGTGATCATGGTTTCATTGTAGTGATCACCTTCGATGGGATGTAGCCACCAGGTAGCAGCCCTGCCACAAGTAGCGAGCCCTTTTCACGCCCTTCTCACAGAGCCATTGACCAGCCCTCCCAATTGTAACGATGGTTCTCAATGGACCATAGGCCTATTGGCCACCAGGAAACAGGACTGGGGACTCCACACAGGAGGGGGTAAGAGGTAAGACTTGATTGAGTGGACAGTTGACGCAACTACAGCTCATGTACATGCATAAAGAGTAGATTTTGGAAATCCAAACACATCTCCTTGAGGCCCCTCCTCTTGTGGAGTCCCTCTAAGTCCCCAGAAAAGGCCAAAAAAAATTAGAGCAAAGAAAAATTAGATCAAACTCTGCCTCGTTTCACCCAACTTGACCAAAATTGCCGAAGGTGGGTAGCTTCAAAGAGTAGCATCTTAAATTACAAAAGCAAACAAAGTTAAGTGAGGTCACAGGTGAGCAAAACTTTTCTAGGCCTTAGGGTAGACATAACACAAAAAATGAAGGGGTTTATTTTTTGTGGCCCGCATGCGCTCGCGGGGTGGGTGGTTGTATTCAATGAAATTTTGAATTCTCTTCATGAGGCGTGTTTTAAGTCCAACCTTAATGATTTTAAAGGAATTTGTGCGCATTGGTAATCCAGTTTTTTGAGTCGACACACTTTTGTTCCAATAAAAAGGGAAAAAAATTTAACACAATCAACTAGTCAAGATTTTGCACCTTTACTAGGTCCCATTGACAGGACCGAAAATTGCAACCCTTCTCGCCCTTCCTTGCTGCTAGCCCTGCACATGATGGGCAAATTTATAATAGCCCTTCCCAAGGAAGGACAAGTTGTTCGACTGGCCCTGCCCCAAGGAAGGGCATATTTTTGCAAGGCCTTCCTAGGGAAGGGCAACCTTTCAAAATGCCTTGCAAAGATTAATCATGTCAATGCTTGACATTGTAACTTTTGGACTTGTACCTAGAGGATGTTCTATGGATTTTGAGAGTCACTAATGAGTATAGAATCTGATTTTGTAGGTTGTGCAAGCATGCATTGCCATACACCTTAAAAAAAGTTAAGGTGTACTTTTTAATATAGGGAATTTCAAGTATACTTTGTAATATAGGGAATTTTAACGCGTTGGGCAGACTGTAAAGGCAACAAAATATGAAGTTTGAACTTGAGAGTTGAATGTTCAATCGCTCACGAGTTTTCTAATGAAGGCATCAGGCTTGAATGACGGGTCTCGTCACTCGTCTCTCTCATCCACCAATTGTTGACACAGAGCTTCTATATCCAAGTTCCAAGTGAGATGAGGAGGTTTGAGGGATACCATGTAATCAAGACTAGTGGGTTGGAAAAAGAGAGAAGGTAACTACACTAGAGATTAACTCAAAGCATGGCTGAATAACGCCTTATTGAAGGAAATTACGGAGAGAGTAAAGATTAAGCACTCTTGATGCTGCCCAATTTGATTTGCTATGCAAAATCTTTTTAAGTTGTTCTCAAATATTGATTGATTCTTACACGGGCTCAGACTCACGATCAACTAAAGCTCCAGATTCTAGAATTTCCTAGCACTCTCCCATTATCCATGAACTGCAAGCTCCCCTCGAGAGTCCCTTGGCAAACCTCTAGGTTGTGAGTCCAAATGACTCCAGAGTCTACGATTGCAAAGGTCCTTCAAGCCTCAAGGCTCCTTCACAAATCATGATTCACATAGTGCTAGCCTCCTGGTTTGTTAGGCATGCTCCCAAAGCCTATTTATAGGAACCCCTACTTATCACTTCATCATTTTTAAGATGGCACCATGTGTAATGATTAGGATGCTACAGTTTATGTTGTTATATAATATTATGAGGATGCTACAGTTTATGTCGTTATATAATATTATGAGGATCTTATTTTTTGTTGTTGGTGATTCTTATGGGACGAGAATGACTTAAGAGGGAACTTGGAAGCTGATGTTTGAAGAGATGTCTACCCTAACTTCACAAAGAGAATAGTGATAGCGATAACTTCATGATCTCAAAATGGGAGGTTTGTAACTCGGGAGGAGACTCTTCATGGTTGCAATTCTAGCAAAGGGCACATCCCAACAAAAATCAAGATATATGATGTCGTCATTGCAGCTGCATTGCAGGACATTTCAAGTTCCAAGTATTTGCATGTTCCATTTACAACTTACTACTTCTCTTGCTCATTGTGTATCTTGTAGAAAATGATTTTTAGTACTACTACGCAATGTTTCAAAAGTGCACCCTTTCTCATTGTACTTTAGAATTTTCTTTACAAGTTACAATCGTTCAAAAACACATGCAAAAAATTTAGATTTTGGTAAAGATTTGATCGAAGGGGAGGGAAAACTTTGCCCTTCATTTTGAAGATCGAAATGCCAAACAACCCTTCCCATGGGACGGGCACTCTTGAAAATTTCCCTTCCCTAGGATGGGTAAAGGGTGCCCTACAATTTACAGGCCTGGGTCCCAAGTGCATAGATATTGAGCCACACACCCTTGGCAAGTGACAACTCTATAGTTGCAGTAGTACGTCCAAACAATCTTTTTTTCAATTATTTTAAAGGGTATCTTGGGTGATGCCTTTGGGGATTGAAGAAGTGAGTAGTAGGTAGTGCCAATGTTTGAATTAGATGGAATCTCAAAAGATCCTTGGAAAACTAAAGAGAGGCAACGCTTGCAAAAGTAAAAGGCGAAAATATTATTTTTTTTGGGTGGGAAGGAAATCGACGTGGCTGTCTCTCTTTTCAGAGCCGAGATTGTTTTTCTCCTTGTTTGCAATTGGCACAGAGGAGAGTGCGTTCATGAGCAAGAATGGGTGAGACGATCCGTAGGCAAAAGATGCTTCAAGTGTGCACTCACCGAGCAAGGAAACATTCTTTCTCTATCTATCTCATTAGCTGGTTAGGAGCTCACGAGGTTGGAGGGTACAGGGCATAGGGCGTAGCATCAAAAAGTACAGAGTGGAGGACTACAGTGCGAAGGGTGGATGCGCGATTGGATAGATGTGCAAGTGGAGACTCGCCTGGAGAGCAGAGCAGGCAGGTTGCAATGCAAGCACATGTGTAGAGACCAAAATTTTCCTTTGTAATTGTGAGATTTTGAGGAATCTTGTGTAGAAATTTGTGTGTCGAAGCAGGGTATGGCGATCATATGGTGCAACGTTCTACGGAGCCAGACAAGGGGAATGGTGTAGGGATAATCTAAGGGCCAGGGCCAGAGAAGATCTCTCTCTCTCTCTCTCTCTCTCTCTCTCTCTCTCTCTCTCTCTCTCTCTCTCTCGTCAAATAGATTTTTGAGGCCTTGACAGAGTCGAGGCCCAAGGCTCGGGCCATCGAGCTAATTGGCAAGGTTTCTGAAAGTGATGTGGGAGATGCAAGGGAAGCGGCCCAGGAGTACGTCGTTGCTAGTGTAGGCTAATACCGTCTTGCAATGCCTAGCAGTAGTGAGCAATGAAAAGTTGTTTACCAAAGAGCTCAAGTGGCAAGTGATGCTTCTTGCTAAAGTCTATGTTCTCGCTACTGCAAATCTCTGTATCTCTTGAAATGGCAAGACAGACGAATGGAGGGAGCAACCTTGAGCATCACAAGATGAGAAGGAGGACCATGCAGGGGAGGTAGTCTATCTTCGCACTGCAAAAAATCTCTCTATCTGCTGGGATGGTGGGGCACACAAATTGAGGGCGCAAGCACAGCCAGGATGGGAGGACGTTGCGTGGGAAGGGGTTGCAAGGGGGACCACACGGGACGACCCTTCCTTTGGAAAAGGGGGGCAAGGTAAATCTCCTTAGATTCGCCTTAATAAAATTGAAGTAGAGCGAATAGGGGATATCAGCTGAAAAGTTTAATGAAATGCAAAAAGAAAGGGAAAGGGGGACAATGTGCGTTAGACAATGGTCTCACCTTGCCTTACTAAAATACCCCTCTAATTTGTGAAAATTTCTAAAATACTTTTACAATTTCAAAATTTCCCTTGTATCTATGTTGGTTGGATTATTCAAGATTTTTTTACCTTTATTCCTTTTTGACAATTGAGATCCGCCTGAGTGCTTAAATACCTCGCAAAATTGATGAAGCTTACATAACCAACTCAAATTCTAGTTTTAGCATCTTGTATTTGATAGACAATCAGTCTTCTTATGAAAAGTCACGGATTATTTTGTATTTGGAGAAATTTAATCTCAAAATGAGGGGTTTTTGAGAATTTTGGAAAATTTGAAGGGCATTTTGGGAATTTATGAGAAAATATTTGGGAGAGGATACCACGTGGAGAGAGAGAAGCGTGAAGCTCGATGTGGTTTGTCTGCAAGCCGGACAATGCAAAATATTGGAGGTAGGAGGAGAGTAGGCATCGCAAGACGAGCTACTGCGACTCAGAGGGTAACAACACGAAAAAGGCCTCCTGATGAGCTCGTGCGGCATTGCTTGGTGATGTCGCCAGATGAGGTCGTGCATGGTGTGCAAACCTACTTGGTGCTGTAGAGCATGGCTGAACGTCACGCAGGAGTAGACATGGCAAGTTAGGGAGGCTCGCCTCAAGCAGAGCTGCAAAGAGTGGCGAGGAGACGGACAGGGGGAAGGGCAAGGGAGCATGCCCAAAGAGGGTGCATGATGCGAGGCGTCTGGAGCAAAGGAGGGACCCAGGGCATGCGAGAACTAGAGCGGAGCGAGACTATTTAGTTTCACAAAACTCTAAGAATGAATATGCTTGTCTAATTAATTAATGTGTGTGCAATTGAGCCAGTGCCAGTAATATAGTTGCATATCTAGCCTAATCCAATCTTCATGGTTGCTTTTTTGCCTTGGAGACATTCCTCCTTAAAAAAATATAGTTAACACCAGCCACCACACAACCTTGGGTGTAGAAGTTTAATAATATTGCCATTTCTTAGCCCACTTGCCTAGACACAGTTCCATAGATTGTGTTTTGAACGTTTGTTCAAGTTGCTTAAAATAGCCTCAATAAATAGTTGGGAGGGTTTATAGAGAGAGAGAGAGAGAGAGAGAGAACTACAAAAAAATGTGTGTGTGTGTGTGTGTGTGAGAGAGAGAGAGAGAGAGAGAGAGAGAGTGAGAGTGTGTGCATAGCCTCCCCCATCCCCCCCCCGCACCCCACCCACCTGAGAGAGATGGGGGGGGGGGGGGGGGGGGGGGGAGGGGGGGGAATATATATATATATATATATATATAGAGAGAGAGAGAGAGAGAGAGGGGGGGCCTACCTTAGACATATACATGCTAATGACGCTTAATAGCATGTAGCTTGTGTACCATACAAAAACTAAGAGAACATCTGGATTTAAATTATACCTTATCACCTCAAAATATTCCATCAGATGTACCACCTCATTTGTCATTACAGGTCCTCTCCATAAAGGTGGATCTCATAATGAGATTAAGAGTCATCATCATTCTATCATTAGCATCATCTTATTATTATCAAATATGAAGCATTACCAGGAACAAAGTGTGGTTCTCTTCCCAATGTATATCGAATTGTAGATCGATTTGCCATTTTTGTTGATAGTTTTTGTTGAGAAAAGACCACAAAGAATAAGGGATATTGGGTTAGAATCGAAATAGTAGAAAAGAATTACGTGGAAAAAACTTTATATCAAACCTTATACATTTTGATAGTTGTAACCCCTTTATTCCATCACAAAGTGTGATTGGCTCAAAAATCTCACATCTAGCATTGTGCTCCATTTCTATCTCTCTATCCATGTATATCTAAATCTCTCTCTCTCTCTCTCTCTCTCTCTCTCCTCTCGTCTCTCGTCTCTCACACACTCCTAGTTTTGATGAAATCCTAGCTAATTTTTAAAACCACCTCTAAAGTTTGTATTTGAAAGTGATAAACCCTATAAAATTTAGAGAAAATTATTGTAAAGACCTTTCAATATAGTCAATCTATCCCTATAAATTTTTATGTGGTTCATTTCAAGCAGTGTCGTGCGTACAGAGCTCTACATTGCACAATTAATGGTGGACAAGGACAATAAGATGGAATTTGAGGTTTCTATTACACAATCAGTGTCCACCAAGGACTATGCAATGGAATGTGTTGAGCCAATGCTCGAAATATATATTTTTCTAAAAATTGGAATATGTTCATATGTTTTTTTTTTTTTTTTGGAAGGGGGGGGGGGGGGGGGGGGGGGGGGTGGATGGTCTATATTTGAAGGTCAATACACTAAAATTCTCTAAATTGCGTAAATTTTCTCACCTTGAACTTTAGATTTTTTAGGTAGATTTTTAGTTCAAATTACACTAAACCTAGGTTCTTTCTGAGCACTTTGTTGAACCAATTGCAAGAGTGCAACACATAGTTGAGGTCATCATTTTTGCTAAGAAAGATAAATTTTAAGTGGTGTAGAGGCCTGTAAGTACAACTATAACCATGTTACAATTTTGTGTGTGTGAATACACACGAGCCCATTTTTTATTGGTTCAAAGTTTCAACTTGGCCCTTCTTAGTGATTGAAAGGTTGGAATTGAGATTGGCTTCGATACCATTAGTTAGCCTTAGATAGATCATTATTCTCAGCTTTTGTATTAAATAAGGACGTGCACCAATGAATGCAAAGGCATAGCCTACCGTAGACCTTTTGTTGTCTAAAATCCTTTCTTGCCTGCAAAGGAAATGCATGACCTCTTTCTACCATTTGAATCACACCTTTCACTGCCTCCGATGTCAATGCATCTTCCTTATAATTATCATAAATTTGTTAAAAAATTCCATTACAAACACAATGTCTACTAAAACATCAATCATGGCATAAACCAACTCCTCAAAAAATAGGGAAGTTTTCCAGTTATGAAAGCTATCAGTTACTTAGTCTCACAGCTAGAAGTGGTCATAGTAGATTGCTTCTTGCTCGACAAAGAAATACATTAATGTCCAATCATGAAATAAAAACCACTTGTGGACACATTGGTGTCAAAATATCCAACCAAATGTAGGTCCAAAAGAGCATGTGAATATGGCAATAATGGATAGTGACTTTATATCATTTCCACATGTTGGGTATGCTTAGTACTTGGTCTTAAGCATAAATTTGCTTGCCTATGAGACTTGATGCGCATAATGCATACAAATATGAGACCTTGATAACCTCATAATAAAAAGAGTTATCAAAGTAATCACCACAGTATAGATGCAAGTTTCAAACCTATTTTGGAAAAAAGAAAAACCAAGTTTGCGAGCAACAATTTGCCTCTCCAAAATTTCTAACTACCTCACACAAAAGTGGATTTTTTTCTCTTGTTGAAAAGTTTGTAGGACCTCCATAACACTTACTCTGTTTAGAAGAATACAAGAAGTTTGAGTAGATAACTTTACTAAATTATGCAATGAGAGGGAAGAGGTGAATGACAAAAGTCTTTGAAAGTCAACACTTGTCGGTTGGTAACACTATAAGACATAAAAATGTTATTTTAGGGTTTGGAAAGAAATATCTACTCTTGACATCAGGCTTCTTGTTTCTAAGATTCATTGATCTTCTTAATGATATTGATATTTTATGGAAACTTTATTGTTATATTTTTGTGGCAAGCTCCCACAGTGGATGCAATGATACCAGCATTGTGCAAAAGAAAGCGTATAGTCAAGGTCAAGCCCCTGGGGCCTGGCCTTTTTTTCCCATCAAAGAACTTTTTCCTCGAAAGCTATAGCTCACGGAGCCTGTTTTCTGTCTAGAATCAGATACAAAGAAACTCCTATTTGTAATTTTGCCCACCTGTGATCAATGGTCTCATCAAAGTCCCCATTAGATATTTATTTGACCAATAGAATTGGGTACGTCACCCACCTACGCCATCATCGAAACTAAAAATATATATATAAAAAAGGGCCCCTCAGTGATAACTAAGGACACTTTTAAGATGCACTAAACTGTGCACATGCTCTCACACCCCTCCACTAGATGCACTTCTTACTAGATATTTATATTAGTAATGGAGATCATGCGTGTAGCTAGATGAAACCATCTCCTACTGGCTCTACTCAGCATTTTCAATATGGCGAATCACCGCAGATTTATTAAGGAGATCCTCCTCCTCCCCATTCTTCCGGTTAAGTCAAATTCCTCAGACGAATGATTCAAACGCAGGCCGCCTCACTCAGACTTGCGACCATCAGCGTAAACCACTTGCTGTGACAAGCACACAGTCTAATCGCGCCTTGCACGACTCGGGCTGGTCTTTTACTACTGTTCTTAAACATAGCAAGCATCTATCCTATAATAAATTTCAAGCTTCTGAAAAGTAAAAGCAAAATGTACTTAACTCCCTCAAGGCCTTTTCCTCTTTAAACCCAGAGGTATCCATGCAAGATTCCCTTTTAATGAAATCCCACAAAAAACATTTTGCCAGCCTACTTAATGAATTTCTTCAAATGATCCACCCCACCCTAGATCATGCCCTTTTATTTCACGAGTTAAATTGTAACAAGTTTGGCTTCCCCTTTGCATCCTAAGGTTTAAAGCCCGTGAGGTTTACCCTACAGTAAGAATCAAATGGGGGTACCTACTTGATTCTGCTGATTTTTCTTTCCTACAAAACCATGTCACCTATCAAACACTAGATAGCCAAACGTTGTGAAACAGAATAAACCGAGTCCTTTGGTACTTTTTGCTAGAATCATTTTAAAACAAGGTGAAATGTCACAATGGCCTACATAAGAGGATGAGAAAAAGTGTGCGCAACCCGCTACTCAATGTCTCGAAATAGGTAAACAAATGTCAACTATCTATCTCTTGCAATGGCCTACATATACATAAGACGATGCTTAGTTAATCCCAAGGAAGAAAAAAGGTTTGCCATCATCGGCTTGGCGATGTGTCACTAATCATCAAGCTTTATCCAAAGGTCCACAATTGCTCTTAAGAGTTGCATGCTTTGCTAAGGCCTTATTAAGGCCAAAAAAAAAACATTATGATTCCCACTCATAGCTACGTTAGGAATCTGAGAAATCTTATTTATGAAATTAAATTTTGTGTCAAACGGTGGCTCAAGCCAGCTTCTGAGCAAAGCTTACATTTGAAGCTGCAGTGAATTTCAGCTGCAAGCACTTTAATAAGAGCTTGAAGCAGATTACTAGCTCACCAATCACAGTGGTAAAAGAGCTTGAAGCAAATTACTAGCTCACCAATCACAGTGGTAAAATCACGATGTAATAAATTACACAGGTTCCTTTGTCTTCAACTGCACAAACTTCAGCTCGATCTCCCCTGTAAGACATTCGACAGGGAAGACGATTGCATTTCTTGCATTTTTTTCATATCTTCGGGGTCTGCATAGGCAAATTAGAGGCGTGTTCAACAGAAGCACAGCAAGCTAATCCAACTTATACAGAGCTTCTCACTCACCCATATTCTCCATAAGCTTGGGGAGTAAGAAGGCAGCAAATGCCATGAAGCCCACCATCAAGCCCATGGGACTTTTAAGTAGCCCCATTAACGAAAAAGGCTCCCGTTTCTTTAGCATAGAACAAAAAAGAATACAACACATTCATTAGAAGGCATGTGTCTTTTAGGTAAGGATAAAACCAAGAAAAGAAAATTACCAAATTACCCCTAAATTTGTGGAAATTCCCAAAACACCCCTTAAATGTCAAAAATTCCCAAAATATCCCTTGTACCAAATTTGAATGGATTGCTCCAATTTTTCAATGGTATAATCTGTTTGACAAAAGAGATCTATCTTTAACACAAATTTTTTATCGATGAGCTCACAAATAGAGGCATGTGTGTCTACACATTATGAACCATTTCATCTAGAGAGCCCACAAATATTATCTAAAATCATAGTTTTATCATCTTCTATCAAGGGTGAAGAAATGAAAAAACAGATGTCTCTGGAGATGTTTGCAACATTAACAAGGGGTATTTTGAAAATTTGAAAATTCCAAGGGCATTTTGGGAATTTTGGCAAAGAATGAGGGGTATTTTGGGGATTTTTGAAAAATTGACCGTTATTCTGGGAATTTCTAAAAATTTCAGGGGTCTTTTGGTAGTTTTCCTAAACAAGAAACATACCTCAAAATATGCCTCTTCTCGAAGTGGCTCCAAGACCAGAGGCTCTGATAAAATCCTCCTTGTCTCTGTCAGTGTGGCTTGCAGTTGTCCATTTTGTCGTGCGCTGACATCCACCCTCACCTGTATAACACCAACCGAGTATACCGTTTCTTGATGCGTGTCACTACTTCATTCACATTGAGGTTCACAGCATCAAGACAAAAGAAAGAGTTCAGGAGTCCTACCGGAGAGAAAAAATAGCCTGGAGCTATCACCTCCAAAAGATGTGTACCCGCTGGAATGCCAGTACTGCTTCAAAAAAGCACCAGCTTACAGAAGGTGGCTGAATTATTTTTTTAATAAATGGTGTAAAGGTCTTAAAGTAAGACGTACAATGCAAAGTAACCATCTGGTCGAATAAATGCCACCTTCTGTCCAGAATTGAGAACGATTTTCACATTTGAGGTTTTAAACGGCACAACATTCCCACCTAGCCCTTGAAACAGAACCAAAAAGATTACGAGCTTTTCAAGTTTTCTATGACTATGTCCTGCATAATAAGTGAGCTGAATTTGGCAAAATTAGCAAGATTACAGGAAATTGATGAGTACTGGTGTAGCATCATCAACATGCCAATATTTAAGGCTGCAGTCTTGGCTTGGACTACAAATAAGCAGAAATGCATAATAATAAACAGAAATGCATAAGACTCGCAAGTTCATGCACCATATCACAAGGCTTCAAAAGTTGAAACACCAAATCACTAAATCACACTTGAACACCCTTACTGTACAATGTCCCTCATGACCTGTTGTCGCCTTCCCACCTGAGGAAGCTCAACATGCATGCATGTGCCTGAAAGGCCTAAGTTCTGGCAGATCCAGTTTTGATTTTTAATGCGCCTGACTCTGTAAATGTTCTAATCAATTAATTCTTGAACCTCAACTAAAACTTGCATTCCACAGGTTAAGGAGCATATAGAAGAAGAAGCAGAAGTAGAAGCGGCACAAGAAGTTTTACCAACTTGCAAAGTCTTGCCGAGAGGCCTATTTTTAAAGACGAGTTCCCACCAACTTACGGGACCCCCTCCGATGGGGCCCAAGGAACCTAAAGCCATTAAACTCAAGCGGGACCAACACACACACTGTAACAGACTTGGACACTCCAAGTCGAGAATCTACCACGACACCACAAATAATCACTTCAAACACTTGATTCGACACTGGCCCGGCGGAGTTCCGTGCCTAGAGATATTGGCCCCAAAGGCTGGCGCCCCTTTCGGTATTTCTTTTTGTATTAATCTGTGTTCAAAGTACAAGAGTGGGGGCAGGTGCTCACACTCAGACTCTGCGTCCAAATGCTCTGAGTTATGAAGCCCTGCCTGCATGTTTAAAGATTACGAAGGGATGCTAAAAGCAGAGCCCAAAAGCTGAAAATCAAAAGCCCAAAATAAAGCAAAGGCTTTCTCTCTCTTGCTTGTAAAAATAAAGCAAGTTCCAAAAAGCCGTCCATAATTAGCTTTTAAAATAAAGCAGAAAAGCTCTCTCTCTTTCTCCCAACATGCGTAGTCAAAAAGCATGCCAAAAGCTGCCGCCAACTGCCCTGCTTTATTCCATACGCTGCTGCCACGTGTCAGCTCCACATTTTGCGCCAGAATCCGCGGGATCCGTACAGCCTGGCCATGTGGCAGATTTCCCGTGAATTGCGGGGCCTGCCGTACTTCAGCCAGCCACGTCACCTTTCATGTGTAATGGGCAGCCACGTTATCCCAGCAGAGAGTGTATGTGTGTGTGTGTGTGTTGTGGCACACCACGTCACCAATTTGTGACATAACCCCCCCTCTTGAAAGCACGCTCTCGATTATGCCTACAAAACAGACAAAGACCATAAACTGTCTTAGCAGACATTGACTGTTAGTACCGACGCACTAGGAACACACATCTAGCCCATGTACCAATCAACAATCACATCACACGACATCACAGGACATCACTAGACATCACATGACAAATGACATTCAACATTTCGGATCTTAGACCATGATTTATCGACAATGCAATTAGCAATCGCATCTAGATCCACTCGGGACCTCATAGATGCCCAATTGGCTAACCCCTATTGCAACCATGTCTATTTGAGATCAGTCAGACCAAAATGCTGCAGTCATTTTGTCTTTCAGTTCCTGCACTTAAAAACAAGTCAAGAACAAATCAATTTCATATCCGGAATTCCATTTCATAAAGTGATACAGCAGAATACTGTCAACTCTCAGTATCCCTGAAGCTCTAAGAGACATTAGTGACTCTAGTATTCTAAAAATCAAGGCATCTGTTGACAAAGGAGCGGAGTAACTCCCCTCTTGTGCAACCCACTGCACAAGATCTCTGGCCAAGCTAAATTCGGGGTTCCATTTGGACTAGACTATGCTAAACCAAAAGCTTCAAGGTAAAGGTTCACAATCTGAGGAGTATCTACTAGGTACTCCTCCTCCATCCACTTCGCATCCGATGCAGGATAGTTCTTGAATTTAACCAAGAACCGCCTTCGACTTTACCCTTAATCTTTATGTCCTTATGTGCCAAAATATGTTTAGGAACAAGGATCTCCTCGTTTTCTTCCACTTCGGATTGCTCATCAGGCCCCATCTTCAGCCACATCACCGATAAAAGGTTTCAAGGGACTCACATGAAATGCATTGTGAATCCTCACAGTATCAGGCAGTTTCAGTCGAAAGGAGACATCACTGATTTGGAAAGGTCCGTAGTATCTCATACTAAGCTTAGGAAAAAGCCTCTCCTTTCCCTTCTTCTTTCTCAGGCGTGCCTTCGCAAAACGTAAGAGCACCCAATCATCCTCCTTCAATTTCAAATCGCGACGATGGCGATCCGCTGCCTTTTTCTGTCTTTCTTGAGACATTTGCAAAGCCTCGCAGACCTTGGCAAAAGACGTGTCTAAGTCGCGCGTGTACTCATCAGCTTCAAAAATCTTATCTTTCGTGCTTAGGAAGGGTGGAACCTTCACAGCACCTTCAATAATCTTAAATGGCGCCTTCCCCGTCGAAGAGTGTATCGTGTTGTTGTAGAGAAATTCCACCAAAGGTAGATACTTTTCCCATTGAGTCTTCTGATCAGAGATATAAGACTTCAATAAATCTAAAACCACTGAATTGGCAATCTCAGATTACCCGTCAGTCTGCGGGTGGAACGATGACAAGAACTGCAACCGCGTGCCAATGTTCTCCCAAATTGCCTTCCAAAACAAACTTGTAAATCTGGGATCCCTATTGAAGACAATCGTCTCAGGCATGCCATGTAATCTGAAAATCTGGGCCACAAACAGTCTCGCTAGGTGATTCGGCTTGACTATTTTCTTCACTAGAATGAAATGAGCCTACTTGCTAAATCTGTCAATAACAGTCCAGATACCATCATGACCACTCTGTGTTCTCGGGAGATCAAAAATGAAATCCATTGCAATACTTTCCCAGGGGCGGGTGGGTATGGGCAAAGGCTGCAACAATCTCTGTGCTTTAGGCCTGTCAAACTTGACCTTTCGCATACCAAGCAACTGCGCACAAACTCGTCCACATCCTTCTTGAGTCTCGGCCAAAAGAAGTATCTCTCTACCCCTTTCATGGTGGTAGCAATGCCGTGGTGACCCATAAAAGGCGGACAGTGGCATTCAGTCATAACCTTTTCCCTCAACGGCTGTGTAACACACAACATGGTTTTCCTCATCAAGTAGCCATCCCGAATGGAATATCCCGCTATTTCCATCTCGTATCCGTGTAAAGGTATCTGCAAAATCTGTATCTGTGGCATACTGATCGAACATATCCTAGAAGCTCCTATGGTGTATCGCGGAAATAGCTAGAACCGACGACTTCCGAAACAAAGCATCTGCCACCAAATTCTTTGGTCCCTGAACATGGACAATCTGGAAGTGAAACTGTGACAAGATGTTCGTTCACCGTATCTGCTTTTCCGATAGCTACTTCTGTGACAAGAAGTAGCGTAAACTTTGATGGTCTGTAAAGACAGTAAAATCCGCTCCGAGTAGGTAATGCTGCCACTGAGTAAGAGCATGGATAACCGCCAAAAGCTCTTTCTCATAAACCTGTGCTCTCAATTCCCGCCTTGAGAACAATCGGCTCTCGTAAGCAATGACATGGCCTTCTTGCATTAAGACCGCACCCAGACTACGACCACAAGCATCACAATATACTTCCAAAGACTTCTGCAAGTCCGGCAAAGTCAAAAATGGTCCCGTAGTCAATTTCTCTTTCAATGTCTGAAAGGCAGTCACCTCTGTGGGTCCCCACGAGAAAGGGACTCCTTTCTGTGTCAAGATATGCAAAGGGGAAGCAACCTCTGCAAACTTCCGAATGAACCGCCTGTAATACAAACACAATCCCAAGAAGCTTCTAACTTCATGGACATTCTTCAAATCGGGCCAATCACCGATAGTCTCTATCTTGGCCGAGTCCATCTGCACTACTGCTATACTGACACAATGTGTCCCAAAAAGTGCATCTCTGGTAGGAAAAATTCACTTTTCTTCGCATTAATCACTAGCTTGTGATCTCGTAATGCCTGAAAGACTTGAAGCAGATGATCTCTATGTTATGCCTCATCCTTGGAGAAAACAATGATATCGTCAAAGAAAGTGCCAACAAATAGCATGTACTCTCGAAAAATCATGTCCATCATCCGGTTAAATGTCGCAAGAGCATTGGTTAGGCCAAAAGGCATCACCAAAAACTCAAATAACCCAAAAGTCGTCCGAAAGGCTGTCTTGTAGACGTCTCTCAACACGATTCAGATCTGATGATATCCACTTTTCAAGTCGATCCTGCTAAAACACGAGGATCCTAGAAGTCAATCAAGTATATCATCGATTCTAGGAATCGGAAATCTGTTCTTGATGGTGATTTTGTTGAGAGCTCTATAATCAATGCACATTCTTCAAGATCCGTCTTTCTTCTAAACCAACAACATTGGAGAGCAATACGGTGAAGTACTAGGCTCGACAAGACCCTTTTCCAAGAGGTCTTTCACTTGGTTCATAATCTCTTCGTTCTGGGCTCGGCTCACACGGTAAGATGGCCGGTTCAGTGGTGTGCTTCCAAGTATCAGATTAATGGTATGATCTTCAGGACGAGCGGGTGGTAACTCGCCTGGCAGGCCCTCAGAAAAGCAATCGGCATGAGTGTGGAGAAAATCTTGGCGTTCTTTTGTTCAGGTCAAAATGTATTCGACCTTCATCCATCGTTCAGATCTCTCCCAAAAAAAAAGTGAGTAAAGAAACTGAAGTTCATTAAGTACAATCTCTAAGCCCTTCATTTGTCAAAGTCGCTTTCTCGACCCGGTAGTCGGCCACGACGTTGTTCTTGTGGTACCAAGGGATTTCGAGTAGAACGTCACAACCTTCCAAGGAAATTACGTAGAACTCCTCGTGCCCTAAACACCCATGTCATTGCAAACGAAGTTTGCCAGTGCTCTGTGTAATGGCAACATCCCATCCGGGTGCCACTCGAACTACCTCCACCTGTGGCCTCAGGCTGTCGGGCATAATTCCAATTCAAGCCACCAAATCAAAAGAAGTTGGTGTTGGCTCTTTCAAAAGAGCTTCCTGATCTTTCGCTTTGCCCAAAAAACGGCAAAGTTTGTACTTTCCTTTGGCCTTTCTTCATCCTGTTGATTCGGTGCCTTGTTAGGGCACTTCGCGGAGATATGCCCAATTTCCCCGCATTCAAAGCACTTCCCCTCCTTTATGTAGCGAGCTCTCTCCTGAGGAGTGAGCTTGGGTCGTGCATCCTTCTTTTCTGGGTTGCTCTTCCTCTTTCTACTTTCATTTGTCGAAGTCTGTTTGGCTCTTTTATCCGAGTCCGAACTAGACGAGTCCTTTGTATAACTGTCAACCACGGGGCGAGATTTAGCCTTCTTTGCCTTTTTCTTGCCCTTTCCAAAGCGTTGCTTTTTGCTTCGCTTTTTGTCTTTTCTGTCTTCTTCGCTCCAATCAGATGAGCTAGAAGAACTGTCAGAAGAAGAAGAAGAAGAAGAAGACCAGGGTACTCCTTCAAATTGAACACGCTTCTTCTGCTTTCTTGCCTTTTCAAAAGTAGACTGACAACCCAAATAACCCGGGAAGTCGGTGCTTTTCTTCTGCTTTTTGTCGTGCTTTTGAACTTTGTTATGCACGTCAAAAAGCTGAGCAATTCGTGCATCAACCACCTCTTCTAATTCTTTTCTTTGTATACCTCTTGGGAGTAGGAGGTTTCTTGAGAGCGGGTTTCCGGGGTGGTTTTGTGGTCTTCTGCCACTGCTGTGCACTTTTTCGAAAGAAGTCTGACTCATATATTTTGCCAATTTAGGGTCCTTGGCAAAATTAAGCATCATCTTTGTTGCATCGCCGATTAATTGACTACGCTCCATCTCCTAACGCTTCGCCTGAGTAGACCGAGGCGGGCCGTACTCCTTGCCTGAATCTTCGTTGTGATCCCTTACTGCATCTCCAGATGCAGAGGGAGTCGACTGATCTTTGTTTGAAGCCATAGGTGCCGCGGGAAAAAAAATTAGGGATAGCATTTCCCGTAGAAGAGAAATCGGCCGTGCTCTGATACCACTGTAACAGGCTTGGACACTCCAAGTCGAGAATCTTCCACAACACCACAAATAATCACTTCAAACAGTTCACCGTTCACACTTGATTCGACACTGGCCCAGCGGAGTTCCGTGCCTAGAGATATTGGCCCCAAAGACTGGCGCCCCTTTCGGTATTTCTTTTTGTGTTAATTTGTGTTCAAAGTACAAGAGTGCGGGCAGGCGCTCACACTCAGACTCTGCGTCCAGATGCTCTGAGTTATGAGGCCCTGTCTGCATATTTAAAGATTACAAAGGGATGCTAAAAGCAGAGCCCAAAAGCTGAAAATCAAAAGCCCAAAATAAAGCAAAGGCTTTCTCTCTCTTGCTTGTTTTAATAAAGCAAGTTCCAAAAAGCTGTCCATAATTAGCTTTTTAAATAAAGCAGAAAATCTCTCTCTTTCTCCCAACATGCGTAGTCAAAAAGCATGCCAAAAGCTGCCGCCAACTGCCCTGCTTTACTGCATACGCTGCTGCCACATGTCAGCTCCGCATTTTGCGCCGGAATTCGCGGGATCCGTACAGCCTGGCCACGTGGCAGATTTCCCGTGAATTGCAGGGCCTGTCATACTGCAACCAGCCACATCACCTTTCATGTGTAATGGGCAGCCACATCATCCCAGCAGAGAGTGTATGTGTGTGTGTGTGTGTGTTGTGGCACGCCACGTCACAGATTTGTGACACACACACACACACAAAGAGCGTAGAAGATGATGGCATGGCAACATGTACGGATTTCCGCGTTTTGTGTTGCTACATGCTGACATGGCAGTTGTACGGATTCCCATGATTAGCGCTAGGCTGCTTTTGGGAGGCCAAATGCTTTTGAGTTTGAAGCTTTTCATGTAACTGCTTTTCATAGGCCAAGGGCCTTAAAATTTGTCCCATGGGCTTATTCTCTGGCACCCTCCCGCCTAGAGGTGCGGAGGATGGAGTACCGGCGTTGTAATGAGTTCCAACAATTTACCGAAAGGGGCGCTAGTGTTTGGGGCCAATGCTCTCTCTGGGTGGAACTCTGCCACGCTCCGTCTCGTCATAGCAGCCACAGTATGGGACGGGACGTTTTTACGTGGTGTCCAATACACATACTAGACGTATTTTTGAGAATCGAAAATAAAATACATGAATTTTTTTAGATATGATAGTGGTATCAGAGCTTCAGGCGTGTGCTTTTTTTGCGGGAGGAGTGTTCATCGGCGGCTTTATGTTTGTATGTCTTGTAATATGCATATGTAAGCATTTGTGTTGCATTGTGATGTGCCAACCACTGAATATTCCTAATTGGATGAGATTGCCTGGGTATGTAATTTTAGTGCATCGGGACACCCGTGGAAGATCAATGTGGTCTGGGTGTGATGGCAAATTTTACTACGCCGGAATACCAAGAGTTCCGATCTGGATGAAAGGAGAAGCCAACTCCTTGATCAAAAGAGCCGAAAGGAGAAGCTAACTCCTTAACAAAAAGAGCAAACTGATTGTCCCTCAAAATGACCACCGGAAATTTTTGAGCTAACTTGAGTTGTTTTGCAGATATGCTCTAATCGCGGATGATTACTCTCTTTCAAGAAGGGGAGATGTCACAAACTGCTGACATGTAAAATCCCTCAATGATGGGGCCAACTTACAAATGCCGGTCGAGGGGCCTAAACCCTAAGAAGAACAAGTAACAGAAGAAGAAGTCCTACCAACTTATGGGGACCCTGTCTAATGGGGCCCCAAGTGACATAAAGAATTAGAATAAAGTTGGACCCTCACACACACACACAACGTGGAACTGATGACGTGGCAGATTTCCGAAAATTACGCTGACAATGTTGACGTGGCAAGCTGTACGGATTTTCGCGTTTTGCGCTAACCGCTAACGTGGCAGTTGTACGGAATTCTGTGATTTACGCAGAGCACTTCCTCCATCTGAACCCATGTCATGAAGTAGCTTGTCCACGTGCACATAGGGTTAGATGTGTCACGTGACAACCAGCAAATGTAAAGACATAACCACTCGTAGATTTCTAAGTGTCAAGATCACCCGCCGTGTCCGAATCACAGAATCCCCGCACAGACAATGTACCCTTTCCATAACATATACATGTGTCATGTGTACCTTTCAAGTACCTGAAAATGCTTTTCACTGCCTCCCAATGTGGTTTACCAGGGTTAGACATAAATCTGCTAACAACTCCCACTGCATAAGCAATATCTAGTCGTGTAGCAACCATGGCATACATCAAAGACCCACAAGCTTATGCATAAGGAATACCTTTCATAGCATGGGTAGCTGCAACATCTTTTGGGCAATCATGCTTGCTAAGCTTTGTGTGTGGAGGTAACGGCACACCAAGAGGCTTAGCATCAAGAATATTAAATCTCTCAAGCACCTTTTTGATGTACTTGTCTTGAGAAAAAAATAAAAGACGCTTCTTTTTATCCCTTGCAATGCGCATACCCAAAGTATGTTCGGCTGCACCCAAATCTTTCATAGAGAAAGCTGAATTTAACTCCTTTTTCAAAGCATTCAAAGTTTCCTTATGCTCGCCTGGAATCAACATATCATCAACATATAGGACTAGCACAAAAAGACTACCATCGGGAACCTTTTTAGTGTATAGACTACCATCGGGAACCCATGGTTGAGCATAAAAGTATCAAACTTTTTGTACCATTGCCTAGGGGCTTGTTTCAACCCATACAAGCTAAGTTTCAGTTTGCATACCAAATGCTCTTTCCCTGGAACGACAAAGCCCTCAGGCTGCAGCATATATAGCTCCTCATCCAAGTCACCATGTAAGAAAGCAGTAATTACTAATTACATCCATTTGATCCAACTCCAAATCCAAGAGAGCACATAAAACAAACAAAACCCGGAGCGTAGTCATCTTCACCACAAGTGAAAAGATCTCTTGAAAGTCTATGCCTTCCTTCTGTGCATAACCCTTAGCAACCAAACGTGCTTTGTACTTGGGTTTATCATCAAAACATTTGACCATATAAACCCACTTGTTAGAAATAGCCTTCCTACCTTTCGGCAAAGGTATAAGCTCCCATGTATTGTTTGCATACAGTGACTGCATCTCAGATTTCATTGCAAGCTCCCACTTACTTTTGTCTTCACAAGACTGAGCCTCTTTGTATATAAGAGGCTCCCCTTCATTTGTCAACAAAATGCAATCCATAGATGGTTAAAACCTTTGTGGTTGCCTTCTAACACGTGTAGACCTTCTCACCCAATGATCTGCATCAACTGGTAATCGGTCTACATCGTCTGGAATGTGCACACCATCAATTGGCGGCTGATTTTCAGCATTACCTCGCTGCTGTAATTCATTTTCAGCATGCTAGTCATGTGGTATAATCCCAATTTGTGCGTCTATCTGTTGTCCATTGTCTTCTAGCAATTGCACAATAGATTGCTGCTCATTTTCAGAATCAAAAGGAGTCGAATTTTCAGCCAAAGGTGGCTTTATGGCTGGCTGATTTTGCTGATATTTGACCTTCTTTTTGTCAATGTCTACATGTGTAGCATTTTTCAACAATTTAACCTCATTGAAAACTACATCTCGGCTGTGTATTATCTTCCTGTACTGAGGTATCCAAACTCGGTAACCCATCTCTCCCTCATCTCCATATCCCATGAAGACGCCCTTGCTAGATTTCATGTCAAGATTGGTCCTCTGACCAACAGGTACATGCACGAATGCATCGCAACCAAAGATTCATAAATGGTCATATGAAGCCGGTTTGCCAAACCAAACATCTTCAGAGATACCATTATCTAACGCACAAATCGGAGAGCGATTGTGCACATGAACTGCAGTTTTAAGAGCCTCTCCCCAAAACTCTTGAGGGAGATTAGTCGTGGACAACATGCATCTCACTCTCTCACAAATTGTACGATTATATCTTTCAACCACACCATTAGATGATGGATTATAAGGGGTTGTCAATTCCCGCTTAATACCATACATCTCACAAAAACTGTTAAACTCACGTGATATATATTCTCCTCCATTATCCATCCTAGTAGCTTTTAACTTCAAGCCCTTTTGTGTGGTCACAAATGCATGAAACTTTTTGAATGAGTCAAGTACATCACTTTTATTTTTTAGTACATACACCCATGTCTTTCTACTGTGATCATCAATGAAATACACAAAGTACCGTGCACCTCCATGTGAATTCACAAGCATAGTGCAAACATCAGAATGTACTAAATCAAGAACATACAATTTGCGAGTGACACCAGAGGAATAAGAGTACTTCACTTGCTTTCCATAGATACAATCATTACAAAAATCAAGGATAGGGCCTTTTACATCAAACTTCCCCAAAGAGGAGAGAACATCAAGCCCTTTTTCACTCATGTGGCCAAGCCTTTTGTGCCAAAGCTCCTTGTGAGAATGAACTTCAACCACAGCCAAAAACTTGTCAGGTAATGCCTTGCAATGTAATTAATAAAGAGTCCCTTCTTGCTGCCCTTTACAATCAGCATAGAGCCTTTAAGCACTTTCCAAGAGCCACCACCAAACATAGTGAGATAACCCTTCACATCCACCTACCCAACCGAAAGTAGACTTTTCTTGATGCCAGGTACATACCTAACATCATGCAAAATCAACTCTTTACCATTTTCAAGCGCCAAGTGTATAGTATCAACGCCTTCAACCTCATATGCATGGTTATTGCCCAAGTAAACTTTACCCAGACTACCTGTAGTGTATGAAGCAAAGACTCCAAAGATGGAGTAACATGAAGCGAGGCACCACTGTCTACTATCCATAATTGTGACAAACCATCCTGTGTTGAAAGTAATGCATCAATTACCTCTGGTTTTGTGATATACATGTCATTGGCCATTGCCACACTATCATCATGAAGGCATGAGTCAACAACAAGTGCATCATCTGTATCAACAATTTCTTCAATGACAACACTCGAAGCAACATTTGCCTTTGCAACTTTCTTGGAAGAAGAGTTGTGATCATCACTTTTAGCATCAGTAGAATCCTTCTTCTTCTTGCCCTGCTACTTCTTTCTTTCAAGTTCCTGCTTGTAGTACCTGCAATTGGGCTTTTTATGCCCTTTACGTCCACATTGATAGCATGTAACATCCTAGGACTTACTCCTGCTCTTACTCATGTTCTTGCCTCTATTGTTTGCATTATTCTTCTTTTCAGACCTGCCTCTTACATTATACACTAACCCGCTGCTTTCACCGCTGGTCTTTCTTCTAATCTCTTCATTGAAAATAGAAACTCATACACCATGAAATGTCAAAGCAGCATTGTTGCTCAAAGAGACAACCAAAGCTTCCCAGCTGTCAGGCAAAGTCATCAATAAGAAGATAGCCTTGAGTTTATCACCAAAAGGCTGCAAACCAGAGTCCTGCAATTGACTCAAGACACCTGCGAAAGCACTCAAGAGTTCAGATACAAGCTTGGACTCATCCAACTCTATGTTTACAAGCTTTCGCATAAGATGCATTTGATTCACAGGAGTTGTGTTCTCATACGTATCTATCAATTTCTTCCAGAGCTTAAGCAGTGTCACGACGCTTAATGTTCGTGAGCACATCATCAGACACTGTCATCTTGATGTAAGCAATTGCTTTCTTGTTAAGTCTAGCCCAATCTTCATCTGATAAAGTTGCAAGTTTCACTTCCAAAAGTACATCATCGCAATCTTTCAGCAATAGGATTCCCTGCATTCCATCTTTCCAAAAGTCAAAGCCAGAGCCGTCAAACCTTTTGATTTCAAGGAGAGACTTCGACTCACTGCTTATAGACGCATTAGAGGCCATTTCGGTGCAAATAGACTCGAAAATGCAGCAGCAGGCTGAAAACTGAGATTTTAACCTCCTACAGGCTCAATACTTAGTGTCGAAAAGCAGAAGATGGTAACAGAGTACGGCACTTTACTACAAGTGTATAGCAATAAAGAAGAATGAATTTCAGCAGTAAAAGCTGAAATTTCAACACACAAATAGGAAATACAATCCTTGCATGAATACTCCCACTTCAGCAGTATAACCAAAATGCATATGCATCAACCCCAAATCTGCAAATGGTTTAAAAGCTGCTGCAAAATGTATTTTCAGCAATACATCAACTCAATGGCGAGCATCCCACATGTAAGATACATAAATGTGTGCCACAAACTTTCCGATGCGTATAAACACGTAATTTCTTGAAAAACTCAAGAATAAACCTCAAATCTATAAGAGGGCCTTTAGACACAACAGCTCTTAGACTCTGCGTCCAGATGCTCTGCAAAGTGAGGCCCCAAGGATCAATTTATTCTTACAAGGGATGTCCCAAAAGCAGAGCCCCAAAAGCAATTTTACTCAAAAGCAGTCAATCGCAAAAAGCATCTGGTCTAAAAATCTGCCATCAAAAGCAGTCAGCACAAATTACAAAATTCCGTACAATTTGCCGCATCAATTGCTACCATCGCAAATCACGGAAATCCGTATTGTCTGCCACGTCAGCACCTGCCAACCTTAATTCTAGGCCTGTCCATACAACCTGCCACATCACATGTCTTGCCGCGGGTGGTCATGCCACGTCATCAGTTTGTGACATGGAGTGTTCTGAATAGCACCCACAGTGATGACGTGGCTGCCCGCTATACACACGCACACCCTCTGCAGGAAATACTGAAATGCTGATGTGGCAAGTCCGTACTGAAATGCTGACGTGGCAAATCCGTGCTCTGCTGACGTGGCAGTCCGCGAATCGCAACACATATTGCGGGGCTAACGTGGTAGCACTGGCAGATTTTTGGGCGATGCTTTTTGGCACAGAGAGAGAGAGAGAGAGAGAGCCTTGCTTTATTTACGCCATGAAAATGAATGAGAGAGAAAGCCTCTTTGCTTTACTTTATTAAGCAAGAGAGAGAGAGAGATCTTTTGCTTTATTTTTCTATTGGCTAAAGAGAGAGAGAGCTTGTGGAAAGCAGGAAGCCTTTGCGCTTTTGATTTTCAGCTTTTGGGGCACTGCTTTTGGCATCCCTTGTACTCTTTAAATACATGAGCAGGCCTCTCACAACTCAGAGCATCTGGACGCAGACTCCGAGTGTGAGCGCCTGCCTGCACGCTTGTACTTTGAACTCAAATTAATATAAAAGAAATGCCGAAAGGGGCGCCAGTCTTTGGGGCCAATATCTCTAGGCACGGAACTCCAACGGGCCAGTGTCGAATAAATTGTGAACTGTGAACTGTTTTGAAGTGGGTATTTGGTGCTGTCGCGGTAGATTCTTGACTTGGAGTGTCCAAGTCTGTTACATTGGCATCAGAGCACGGCCAATTTCTCTTCTACGGGAAATCCGATCCCAAATTTTTTTTTCCACGGCACCTATGGCTTCAGGGAAAGATTAGTCGACTCCCTCTGCATCCGGAGATGCGGGAAGGGATCACAACGAAGATTCCGGCGAGGAGTATGACCCGCCTCAACCTACTCAGGCGGAGAGTCGAGAGATGGAGCCTCGACGATTGATCAGCGACGCAACAAAGATGATTCTTAATTTTGCCAAGGACCCGAAAATGGTAAAATATATGAGCAAGACCTCTTTGGAGCAAGTGCACGCGCAGTGGCAAAAAACCACAACCCCACCCCCAAAACCCGCTCTCAAGAAACCTCCTGCTCCCAAGAAGTATACAAAGAACGAATTAGAAGAGGTGGTTGATGCACGAATTGCTGAGCTTTTTGACGCGCAAAACAAAGTTGAAAAGCACGGCAAAAAGCAGAAGAAAGGCACTGACTTCCCGGGCTATTTGGGTCGTCAGTCGACATTTGAAAAGGCAAAGAAACAGAAGAAGCGTGTTCGATTTGAAGAAGTACCCAATTCTTCTTCTTCTTCTTCTTCTACTTCTTCTTCTTCTTCTTCTTCTTAGAGTTCTTCTAGCTAATCTGACTCGAGCAAAGAAAACCGAAAGGCAAAAAGCGAAGCAAAAAACAACGCTTCGGAAAGGGCAAGAAAAAGGCAAAGAAGTCTGAATCTCACCCCGTGAGTGACAGTTCTACAGAGGACTCGTCTACGGACAGTTCAGACTCTGACAACAGCAACTTTTATGCAAAGAAGAAGAATTTTTATAAAGCCAACCAGTATGACTTTCTGGAAGACCAAAAGCAAGAAAGCCGATGTCACGTGACACATCCCAACCCTATGTGTCCCTGGACAAGCTACACCACAACAGGGTTCAGTCAAGTCTAGATTAGCAGTGATCTGGCACTTTTGTGAGTCTATTCGTAGACCGTGCATGTCCAGTCACTTAGCATAGATGCATATCCTCCGGTTGCACACAGCATGATCATCGGAATTCCCATCAGAATCCATTAGCATCAGTTAGGGAAATTTTCCAGTGCATTTAGCCTATTTTCCTATTTATTGGTTATTTTCACTTATTATTTTTAAGTGACTTTCCAACAAAAGTAGGTAGGGCAATTTTGCTAAGTTAATATATAAGCAAACCCAAGTTAGCACTTTCTGGCAGAAGAAGCAGCAGGAGCTTCCCGCTCAACAGGCAACTTCTCAGCAGTACCCCCCTCAGACCATCTCTGGCGTTTTGCATCTTCTCCCCTGGGCGTTTTTGCATCAACTCAACAGATCCATCACTTGGTGTTTTCCCGCGACCCACAGGCATCAGCATTAGCGTTTTTACTGTTGATCATCATCAACGATTTCAGCCCTTTACTAACACTAGCATAGCAACAGGATCCCCTTCGGCGTTTTGCATGGGCATAGCCAGATCAGCCTCGCCGGCACCAGATCCATCAGCGTTTTGTGTTTGCAAATACAAATCAGCCTAGCGTTTTTGGTGAAAGCCAGTTTCAGCCAGCGTTTTGTGTTTTCAGCTCTAAGCCATTTCAGACCACAGGTTTTCAGCCTTAGACCCAGTAGCAGATTCCCCCCAAAGTTGGTTGGCAGATGCTCCCCCATTTTCAGCCATAAAAACGCAGCCAAAACAGTCATTTTCAGCCACCAAAACAGTCCCAGAATTCAGCGATTAGAAGATCTCAGATTTCAGCCATCAAGTCGTCGTCGTCATCGGCATAGTCCCATTGCATCAGTCCATTGCATTCGCATTGTACACCTTTGTGCAATCAAAGTAGACCACTCTCGCCGACGAGAGTGGGGCCTTCGGAGGAGGGTTTTACAACCTCTCGAGTGTCGTATCTCTTCTCTCTCCTTCTCTCAGTCTCATTCACTTGCACGCACAATCCACCCACTTTGTTCGTGATCATAGCACTCTCCATAAGACGGAAAGCTCTCTCTCTTTCCCTAAGAACTAAAAGGAACCTTGAGCAATAAAGATCACTAATCTTGAGCAAATACAACATTCATTCCGCTGCACCTTACATTGGTATCAGAGCTTTGGAAGTGTTCTGCATTACTCAAGGAAAGAACCACAAGAATCACAAGAAATTTGTTTTGCTTGTTGCGATCGCACGAACCCAAGTTTACTTGGGCGTGGCGATTCCTAATCGTGTTTTGTTGAAGAGTGACAGGAATCCCAAGAAAGAAGGTCTTGTCCAGCCTCTCCTTGTGTCTATTTTCACTCATTGAGAGCGGACCGCTTAGCGGCCGGCCAATCGACGTGAGGTGGGAAAAAGCAACCTTGGTGTGAGCGCAAGGCCGCCAAGGGGTGCGCCCGCAGAAAAGGGTAGAACTCGGGTGAAGAGAAGATCCTTCTCCAACGCGATTTGCAAGCGAAAGAAAACCTCAAGAACCCCAAGAACCCAAGACCCTCAAGAACCTCAAGAACCCAAGATTCTCACGAATCAAGGACCTCAAGAACCTCAAGACCCTCAAGAACCCAAGTTCCTCGCGAGCTTAAGACCCCAAGATCCTAGTGCATGGTCATCACCCGAAGCGGAATGGATACTTCGCATACAGGTGATGAGCATGAGAGGGGCGACGAAGACTCGTCCCCACCCGGAGATGATTTCTTCAACCCTCTCCCTTCGCCATCTACGCCACGAGTTGTCCTCACTTCTATAGAGATGATGGTCAAGTCGATGTTGGACATGATGGCACAACAACAAGAAACGAATCGAGTTGCATTGGCACGACTCGCAAGCAAAGCAGAAGAACAAGCAACAAAGGACCGTGCACAAGAAGCCAAGGACCGCGAGCGCGATGAAAGAAACGCCACACTTGCTGCACAACAAGAAGAAAATCGACTTGCTCAGGAACGTGAGCGCCTTTCTCAGGAACGTGACACATTGCTCTTGCCGCAAAACAAGAAGAAAATCGACTTGCTCTCGAACGCGAGCGCAATGAACAAAATGCACGAAAAGCAGAAAAGGACGCCGAGCGTGAAGCTCAAAGGGAGCTTCGCAATCAAGAATTTATTGCCCAAATCCTAGCCTCGAAGACCGAACCACCCAAAGATCGTGGAAGTTCGTCAAGTGACGCAAGCCACGACGCGGATTCAAACCATCCAGTTACAGAAAAGTTGACTTTCAGTAAGTATGACGGTAAGATGGATGCTACAGTTATTCATTCTTGGTTACATCAATTTAATGCTTATTTTGCGACAACTAAGAAGACAAGAAATAGCAAAGTTTGGACGGCAGCTATGTACCTTGCCGGTGATGTCATCAATTGGTACCACGCATGGCAAGAGGCACAGCTAGCCGCGCACCTAGAGGCAGCTGAGGATTTCACGCCCCTCTCTTTTAGTTGGGCTGATTTCCAAGACAAGCTCAAGGCGCGGTTTATGCCACCTCAGTACCTCGCACGATTGAAGGACGATTGGCGCGCTCTCAAGCAAAATGGTATGCCGGTTATGTCTTTTTCTAATCGTGTTTTGCAATTAGGTACCCAATTACGCATGTCGGATGATGAATGCAAAGAGGCATTTCTCTTTGGATTGGACAAGTATATCAAGTACGATGTTGAGGTATTCGATCCAATCGATCTCAACAAGGCGGTAGCGATTGCTCTCGCACAGGAGATGAAGCACAATAAGGGAAAGCCTAAGGAGAACAAGACTTCCACAAGTACCTCACAGACTTCTCAGAACCCTCAGAACGGCAAGAACGGTAAGAATGGTAAGAATGATACCTCTTCTAACCAATCTTCCAATAGTCTCTCATCAAAGAATTCTTCCAATGAATCTAAGGGTAAGGCTAACATAACTGCTAAACCTAAGCTTACTCCAGATGAAAAGGTAGCATAAGGAATTGTAGGAGGTTACATCACGTCGGAAGAACAAAGCACGTATTCTAAGGAAGGTCGTTGTTTTCATTGTCACATTAAGGGTCACATGAAAAGAACACGTCTTAAGCTTGAATCAAATGAATCTAAAGAACCCACAGCACCCACTACATCTGTCAATGCAATGAATGATAACACGATTGTGCCCAAAGTTTCTCATGACCCTCCCATTGATGATTCTCTCATTAAATGTTATGGTCGCACGTCGGGGCACCGTTTTGTCATATTGTTTGACCCAGGTAGTATGCATGATGTGATCAGTCCCTCTCTTGTTGAGAGAGCCCGCCTCGAAGTTAGTCCGAGATCTCCTATCGAGGTCTCTGGCTTTCATCCTGGTATAGACGCTCTCATCACGAAGGAGTGCCTTGATGTGTTGTTTGCAATTCAACACACTGCCTTCACTAGAAGATTTGTTGTTTCTCCTCTCTCAGGATGTGATATGATTTTAGGCATGAAATGGTTTCGTGAAATAAACCCTCTCGCTGATTGGGAGGCTAGCACGTTAACTCTCAATGCCAAAAGTGATTCTCCTACTGTCTTTCATGCAGTGGATACTTCTCCTTCTCCATCTCTCATTGCTAATATGCAGGACAAGGTTGAAAGGATTCGAGATAAGGAGACTCTCTCAGTCTCTTTTTCTCCACAGCATGACACACAAGAATTGCATGATTATGAGAAGCATGATGATTTGATGGATAATGATTTGCATGATGATTTGGATGGAAAAGATGAGCATGATGAATTGCATGAACACGATGTGATTGTTCACAAGGATGATGTGTTAGTGGATGCTTTTCCTAGCGAAGCTAACCTCGTTGTAGATTCGATCAATCACGAAGATCCAATCTTGGCTTTCGAGTCGAGGTCCAAAGAACCCCCACAGGACGATTCGATCATTCAAGACGAACCGATCTTGGCTCTCGAGCCTTGGTCCAAAGAACCATCACAGGAAGTATTATGTGTTCGCATGATTGATAAGAACGCATTGTTCGAGTGTTTCATTCGTGAAGGTTTCCTGTATTTCAGTCAGTATCGTTATGTGATTCCTTTTCCTAGGCATGACATATTGTATGTTCAGCACGTTTCTCTCATGGATGAGCACGAATGTATGCGGATTGTTCATGAAAAGCTGAAAAGTTTGTTATGTCAGGAAGTCACATTTCATGTTTCTTCCTTGGCACGACACAATATCCGAAAGAGCACATGATAGTATGAGCACCAAGCATGGGCATTTCCATTGTGATTTGCCACAGTTGATTGATTTCGATCAAACAGAAAAAATTCGATCTCATTGTTTGCATATGTTTGATGAACGGTTTGTCACTCCGTCTCTATGTTCATCTACATTGCATACACAGTCTTTAGAGAAGACAAGATTTTTTTCCTTAAATTTACATGGAATGGGTATGTTCATGTTTTTGTGTTGGAGATTGTTTCAAGAATTTTCAGCCATGGAGATTCTTGAAGAAGAAAGAAGCATGACTCTAGACAAAGTTGAAGCAAGGAGGGAGATTCAAAAGATTTTGTCGCTTTCGGCACGGCCCAAAGAAGCAAGCGTTGCAGACCTTTATGAAGTTCAAGTACCGCACGATCCACACATCAGAGTGGGTCGGTGAAGAGTCCTTTCCAAGATTCCGGATACCTTGGCAATTTCCCTCGACGCCATATAGTTCGGTACCAGTACCTCACTTTGAAAAGGAGGGGATGTCACCTGACACATCCCAACCCTATGTGTCCGTGGATAAGCTACACCACAACAGGGTTCAGTCAAGTCTAGATTAGCAGTGATCTTGCACTTCTATGAGTCTATTCGTAGACCGTACATGCCCAGTCACTTAGCATAGATGCATATCCTCCGGTTGCACACAGCATGATCATCGGAATTCCCATCAGAATCCATTAGCATCAGTTAGGGAAATTTTCCAGTGCATTTAGCCTATTTTCCTATTTATTGGTTATTTTCACTTATTATTTTTAAGTGACTTTCCAACAAAAGTAGGTAGGGCAATTTTGCTAAGTTAATATATAAGCAAACCCAAGTTAGCACTTTCTGGCAGAAGAAGCAGCAGGAGCTTCCCGCTCAACAGGCAACTTCTCAGCAGGACCCCCCTCAGACCATCTCTGGCGTTTTGCATCTTCTCCCCTGGGCGTTTTTGCATCAACTCAACAGATCCATCACTTGGTGTTTTCCCGCGACCCACGGGCATCAGCATTAGCGTTTTTACTGTTGATCATCATCAACGATTCCAGCCCTTTACTAACGCTAGCATAGCAGCAGGATCCCCTTCAGCGTTTTGCATGGGCATAGCCGGATCAGCCTCGCCGGCACCAGATCCATCAGCGTTTTGTGTTTGCAAATACAAATCAGCCTAGCGTTTTTGGTGAAAGCCAGTTTCAGCCAGCGTTTTGTGTTTTCAGCTCTAAGCCATTTCAGACCACAGGTTTTCAGCCTTAGACCCAGTAGCAGATTCCCCCCAAAGTTGGTTGCAGATGCTCCCCCATTTTCAGCCATAAAAACACAGCCAAAACAATCATTTTCAGCCACCAAAACAGTCCCAGAATTCAGCGATTAGAAGATCTCAGATTTCAGCCATCAAGTCGTCGTCGTCATCGGCATAGTCCCATTGCATCAGTCCATTGCATTCGAATTGTACACCTTTGTGCAATCAAAGTAGACCACTCTCGCCGACGAGAGTGGGGCCTTCGGAGGAGGGTTTTACAACCTCTCAGGTGTCGTATCTCTTCTCTCTCCTTCTCTCAGTCTCATTCACTTGCACGCACAATCCACCCACTTTGTTCGTGATCATAGCACTCTCCATAAGACGGAAAGCTCTCTCTTTCCCTAAGAACTAAAAGGAACCTTGAGCAATAAAGATCACTAATCTTGAGAAAATACAACATTCATTCCGTTGCACCTTACACCCGAGAGTTTAAGGAAGGTGGACAGTCAATTAAATTTAACACGTTTTCTAGTTATAGAGATGCTTCGAACGCTTTGTCTTTTGTACAGCAGTTTGACATCGCTTTCGCGGGAGGACGTTACTCGGAGCACTCTAAGAGAGCTGCCTCTTACGCTAAGGGGAATGCTCGAACTTGGTGGTCCACGCTTCTACTAAGCAAGACTGCGCCGGTTAAATGGTTGAAATTCAAGAGGCTTTTTATTTCTTCTTGGTTGACTCGAGAGTATGAACGTGATCTACGAACTGCTTGAAACCATCTTCGGATGACCAAGAAAGATACGATGGACGCTTATTGCGAGAGATTTTGGACCTCTTTTCTACCCGCCTCTTCATTTAAGATCATCTCGTTCAAGGAACAGATCGAGCGGTTTACCTTGGGTCTACCTACAGAGATCCGAGATCACTGCTTTGAACAGAAGTCAGCTTCTATTCAGGAGTTGATGAGTCATGCGAAACGGGGTTTTGCCATCCACTCTGGCAGTCTGACTTACCCCACCGATGAGATCATGACACAAAGAGCAGAACAGACTTCGACAAATGAAAGTAGAAAGAGAAAGAGCAACTCAGAAAAGAAAGATTCACGACCCAAGCTTGCTCCTCAGGAGCGGGCTCGCTTCATCAGGGAGGGGAAGTGCTTTGGATGCGGCCCTAAAAAGGCACAGAAAGAACAGAACGACAAGGACGACGAAAGGCCTGAGAATTCGAGTGCAGCAAAGGAACGTGGAAGAAAAGGCAAGATGAAAACAGAACTGGTTCCAGATTGCGTGGGTACCGATCCCAACACGATGGACGAGAGTACAGAACTTTGCCGAGCTTGGGGCAAAGTGAAAGACCAAGAAGCCCTGATCTTCTTTGATATAGGAGCCAAGGCCAACTTCATTTCACTGGAATTGGCGGCACGGCTCGAGATCACACCTGATCGGATGGGACCACTTGCAAAGACTGTTCTAGCGGCACCCGGCAGGGACGTAGCCATTACACCTGTCATTGGCAAACTTCGGTTGCATTGTCAGGGGTATTTGGGGCATGAGGACTTTTACATAATGCCTTTGGAAGGTTGTAATGTTCTCTTGGGAATTCCCTGGTACCACAAGAACAACGCCGTGGTCGACTATCGGGAGAGGAAAGCGACTTTGACCACAGTGAACGGCGGAACCATTGTACTTGACATAAAACTTTAGGGCGAGTCCGTCCCTATTGTATCGGCTTCGGTCATTTCTAAGTTAATGAAATCCAATCTGTTTGTTCACTCGATCTTTATGAAAGAGTTAAGTGACGAGGATAGGACAAATATGTCTGAACTTGATAAAGAATTTTTCCACTCTCATGCCGATTGCTTCTCACAGGGCCTGCTAGGCGAGTTACCACCTACTCGTCTTGAAGATCATACTATTGATCTGATACCTGGAAGCACATCACCGAACCAGCCACCTTACCGTGTGAGCCGAGCACAGAACGAAGAGATTATGAACCAAGTGAAAGACCTCTTGGAAAAGGGTCTTGTCCAGCCTAGTACTTCACCTTATTGCTCTCCAGTGTTGTTGGTTTTGAAGAAAGACGGATCTTGGAGAATGTGCATCGATTATAGAGCTCTCAACAAAATCACCATCAAGGATAGATTTCCGATTCCTAGGATCGATGATATACTCGACAGATTACAAGGATCCTCGTGCTTTAGCAGGATTGATTTGAAGAGTGAATATCATCAGATCCGAATCGCGCCGGGAGACATCTACAAGACAACCTTTCGGACGACTTTTGGGTTATTTGAGTTTTTGGTGATGCCTTTTGGCTTAACCAATGCTCCTGCAACATTAAACGGATGATGGACAGGATTTTTCGAGAGTACAAGCTATTTGTTGGCACTTTCTTTGACGATATCATTGTTTTCTCCAAGAATAAGGCAGAACATAGAGATCATCTACTTCAGGTCTTTCAGGCATTACGAGACCACAAGTTAGTGATTAATGCAAAGAAAAGTGAATTTTTCCTACCAGAGATACACTTTTTGGGACACATTGTCTCAACAGCAAGAGTGCAGATGAATACGGCCAAGATAGAGAGTATCTGTGATTGGCCCCATTTGAAGAATGTCCATGAAGTTAGAAGCTTCTTGGGATTGTGTTCGTACTACAGGCGGTTCATTAAAAAGTTTGCAGAGGTTGCTTCCCCTTTTCATATCTTGACACAAAAAGGAGTCCCTTTCTCGTGGGACCCACAGAGGTGACTACCTTACAGACTTTGAAAGAGAAATTGACTACGGGACCAGTTTTGACTTTGCCGGACTTGCAGAAGTCATTTGCAGTATATTGTGATGCTTGTGGTCGTAGTCTGGGTGCGGTCTTAATGCAAGAAGGCCATGTCATTGCTTATGATAGCCGATTGTTCTCAAGGCCTGAATTGACTGCACAGATTTATGAGAAAGAGCTTTTGGCGGTTATCCATGCTCTTACTCAGTGGCGGCACTACCTACTCGGAGCGGATTTTATTGTCTTCACAAACCATCAGAGTTTACGCTACTTGTCACAGAAGCAACTATCAGAAAAGCAGATGCGGTGGGCGAACATCTTGTCACAGTTTTACTTCTAGATTGTCCATGTTCAGGGACAGAAGAATTTGGTGGCAGATGCTTTGTCTCGGAAGCCGTTGGTTCTGGCTATTTCCGCGATACATCATAAGAGCTTCGAGGATATGGTCGACCAGTATGCCACAGATCCGGATTTGCAGACGTTTTCACACGAATACGGGATGGGGAGACAGTAGCGGGATATTCCATTCAGGATGGCTACTTGATGAGGAAAACCATGTTGTGCGTTACACAACCATTGAGGGAAAAGGTTATGATTGAATGCCACTGTCCACCTTTTACGGGTCACCGCAGCATTGCTACCACCATGAAAGGGGTAGAGAGATACTTCTTTTGGCCGAGACTCAAGAGAGATGTGGAAGAGTTTATGCGCAGGTGCTTGGTATGTCAAAATGTCAAGTTCGACAGGCATAAAGCACAGGGATTGTTACAGCCTTTGTCCATACCCACCCGCCCTTGCGAAAGTATTGCAATGGATTTCATTTTTGATCTCCCGAGAACACAGTGGTCACGATGGTATCTGGACTGTTATTGACAGATTTAGCAAGCAGGATCATTTCATTCCAGTGAAGAAAACAGTCAAGCCGGATCACTTAGCGAGACAGTTTGTGGCCCAGATTTTCAAATTACATGGCATGCCTGAGACGATTGTCTCCGATACGGACCCCAGATTCACGAGTTTGTTTTGGAAGGCAATTTGGAAGAACATTCGCATGCGGTTGCAGTTCTCGTCATCTTTCCACCCGCAGACTGACGAGTAATCTGAGATTGCCAATTCAGTGGTTTTAGATTTATTGAAGTCTTATATCTCGTATCAGAAGACCCAATGGGAAAAGTATCTACCTTTGGTGGAGTTTGCCTACAATAACACGATACACTCTTCGACGGGGAAAGCGCCATGTGAGATTGGTGAAGGTGCTGCGAAGGTTCCACCCTTCCTAAGCACGAAAGATAAGATTTTTGAAGCTGATGAGTATACGCGTGACTTAGAGACTGCTTTTGCCAAGGTCCACGAGGCTTTGCAGAAATCTCAAGAACGACAGAAAAAGGCAGCGGATCGCCATCGCCGCGATTTGAAATTGAAGGAGGATGATTGGGTGCTCTTAACGTTTTGACAAGGCACACCTGAGAAAGAAGAAGGAAAAGGATAGGCTTTTTCCAAAGCTTAGTATGAGATACTACGGACCTTTCCAGATCTCTAAAAAAGATCAATAATGTCTCCTTCCGACTGAAACTGCCTGATACCTGGAGGATTCCAAATGCATTTCATGTGAGTCTCTTGAAACCTTTTAAAGGTGATGTGTCTGACGATGGGGAGCCCGATGAGCAACCCGAAGTGGAGGAAAACGAGGAGATCCTTGCTCCTGAACAGATTTTGGTACGTAAGGACACAAAGAATAAGGGTAAAGTAAGAAGGCGGTTCTTGGTTAGATACAAGAACTATCTTGCATTGGATGTGAAGTGGATGGAGGAGGAGGACCTAGCAAATACTCCTCAGATTGTGAAACTTTATCTCGAAGCTTTTGGTTTAGCATAGTCTACTCCAAATGGAACCCAGAATTCAGCTTGGCCGCAGATCTGGTGCAATGGGATGCACAAGAGGGGAGTTACTCCGCTCCTTTGTCAACAGATGCCTTGATTTTTAGAATACTAGAGTTACTAGGAGCTGACAGTATTCTGATGTATGACTTTATGAAATGGGATTCCTGAATATGAAACTGATTTGTTCTTGACTTGTTTTTAAGTGCAGGAACTGATAGACGAAATGGCTGCAGTATTTTGGTCTAAATGATCTCGAATAGACATGGTTGCAATAGGGGTTAGTCAATCGGGCATCTATGAAGTCCCAACTAGATCTAGATGCGATTGCTAACTACATTGCCGATAAATCATGGTCGAAGATCCGAATGAATGTTGAATGTCATGTGATGTCCTGTGATGTCGAGTGATGTCCTGTGATGTCGTGTGATGTGACTATCAATTGGTACATGTGCTAGATGTGTGTTTCCTAATGCGTAGGTACTAACAGTCAGTGTCTGCTAAGACAGTTTATGGCCTCTGTCTGTTTTGCAGGCGTAATCAAGGGCGATTACAATGCTTTCAAGAGGGGGGTATGTCACAAAGTGATGACGTGGCTGCCCGCTATACACACACCCCCTCTGCAAGAAATACTGAAACGTTGATGTGGCAAGTCGGTACTGAAATGCTGACGTGGCAAGTCCGTACTCTATGCTGACGTTGCAGCCCGCGAATTGCGGCGCATATTGCGGAGTTGACATGGAAGTGCTTGCAGATTTTTGGGCAATGCTTTTTGGCAGAGAGAGAGAGAGAGAGAGAGAGAGAGAGAGAGAGAGAGAGAGAGCCTTGCTTTATTTATGCCATGAAAATGAATAAGAGAGAGAGAAAGCCTCCTTGCTTTATTTTATTAAGCAAGAGAGAGAGAGAGAGAGAGAGAGAAAAAAAAATCTTTTGCTTTATTTTTCTATTGGCTCAAGAGAGAGAGAGCTTGTGGAAAGCAGGAAGCCTTTGGGCTTTTGATTTTCAGCTTTTGGGGCACTGCTTTTGGCATGCCCGCACTCTTGTACTTTGAACTCAGATTAATATAAAACGAAATACCGACAGTCTTTGGGGCCAATATCTCTAGGCACACGGAACTCCGTCGGGCCAGTGTCGAATAAATTGTAAAATGTTAACTGTTTTGAAGTGGTTATTTGGTGCTGTCGCGGTAGATTCTTGACTTGGAGTGTCCAAGTCTGTTACACTATGTCAAACTCTTAAATAAAGGCGAGGGCTTTGTGGGTATCTCGGAAGCCTGAAAAAGTATCGAACTTTAGTGCTTGTCCACCCTCCTTAAAATCTTTGGTTTCTTGCTCTTGTCCTCGAGAAAGTCATGTTGATTGGCTCTATAAAAATGCTTCCTCTTAGAATAAAACATTGGTTCATCCGAGACCGAACTCTCAAAAAAGGATGAAACCTCCTCCAAGCTATCTAAATATTTCTGAGATCTTCAGTGGGATCTGCTTTTCTTGGCCTTCTTCTTGTTATTTCCGTGTCTTTGAATCTTTCTTAGTTTCTTGCCCTTTCTGTCCTTATCATTAGAATCAGAAGAGAAAGAGCTGTCGGAACTATCAAAAGAGAATGAGGACCAACTGGACACATCCTCAAAGCGTACACGCTTCTTTGTTTTTTGTGCATTTGCAAAAGTAGACTTGTGACCCAAGTAGCCAAGGTAGTCTGTTGATTGACTATGTTCCTTTGAGTGCTTCTTGGTCTTCACGAGTCGGTTGACTCGTCTGTCAACAACGTCGTCAAGTTCTTTAGTGTACATCTGCGGAACGGGAGCTTTCTTCAAAGCTAACTTCAAAGGTGAATCAATGGCCGTACGCCATCGAGAATGCATCTCGTCAATCGGATGCCTGGTCAAAAATTTTGTGTATTGAGGATCTTTAGAGTATTGGAACATATGTCGAGCACAAGCATCAACCTGTTGTTGACACTGCATCTCCATTCGTTCGTACTCCCTAGGCCGGAGTGGCCCGTACTTGTCACGTGACACATCCAACCCTATGTGTCCGTGGACAAGCTACAGCATGATCAGGGTTCAGTTCAGTCAAGTCAGTCTAGAATAGGAAGTGATCTAGCACCTTTGTGAGTCTGTTCGCAGACCGTGCATGTCCAAACACTTAGATTAGATGCATATCCTCTGGTTGCACACAGCATGACCAGACCTTTGTGAGTCTGTTCGCAGACCGTGCATGTCAAGACACTTAGATTAGATGCATATCCTCTGGTTGCACACAGCATGACCATCAGATTCCAGTCAGATCCCATCAGTAGCATTTTTACAGTGCATAGACCTATTTTCCCTATTTTTGATATTTTTCACTTATTACTTTTAAGTGACTTTTGTTGGAAAGTAGGTAGGGCAATTTTGCTAAGTTTGTATAAATAAAACCTAGCGCTAGCACTTTCTGGTAGAAGAGGCAGCAAGAGCACTCGCTCAACAGGCAGCTTCTCAACAGAACCCGCAAGATTCCTAGCGTTTTTGCCTCACAACAGCTACCCTAGCGTTTTTGCATCAATAGTTCAACCCTGGCGGTTTTGTTCAGCAAATTAGCCATCGTCACGACACAGCAGATCAACCTAGCGTTTTGCATTTGCAGAGCAACCGGCAACAACAAAACCTTTTTCAACCCTAGCGTTTTTGGTTTGCAGAATAACCCTAGCGTTTTTGCAGATCATCGCGAGCGACAGAATCAGCCATAGGACCAGCGTTTTCAGTTTTCAGCCTTTAGCACTCGCAAAAGAAGTTCAAAACCTCGCAGATCTCACCTTCCCGCAGCAGTTCCTCGCCGCACGGTGGGATCCATTGAAGTTTACAGACTCAGCCCAGAAAACGCAGATTTCAGCATCTGCGTTTTCAACGCGTCGTCGTCGCATCGTCGCCATCGACATAGAGTCAACATTCAGCAGATACAAGATTTGCAGATGTCAACCCTTAGCGTTTCCAGATTTCAGCCCGTCTCGTCATCGTCCTCATCGCTGGCAAGTCCAAGCATTGTAGAGATTTGTGCAATCATAAGTAGACAGCTCTAGCCATAGAGATGGGGCCCTTGGAGGAGGGTTTTACGTCTCTGGTGTCGTATTCTCTTCTCTCTCTATCTCTCAGTCTTATGCACTTTCACGCACAGTGTCCATTCATTTTGTTTGTGTCCATTGCACTCTCTCATTGAGAACGGAAGGCTCTCCCTTCCATAAGTAAAAGGAACCTTGAGCAAAGTTCGGAGCACTCATCTTGAGTAAAGTTCAACATTCATTCCAGGGCACCTTACAGTACTCTTCTTCTGAACCTCCAGAAGGTGGCCGTCGACCGTTTGAATCTTCCGCGTTTTCTCCCAACCCGAAGTTGTCCGATGGGTTGTTCTGATCCTTGAGGGATTCGTTGACTGAATCCATGTGTGTCGCGGTGGAAAGGATCGAATTCTCCTTGGAAGGAAAGTTGACAAAGCTCTAATACCACTGTAACAGACTTGGACATCCTAAGTCGAAAATCTGGCACGACACACGTGAGAATCACTTAATAAACTTAATCACAATTTAATGAGAGACTACATGGCCCGTCGTAGTTCCGTGCCCAGAGGTATTGGCCCCAAAGTCTGGCGCTCCTTTCGGTATTTGTTTTTATATTAATGCTTGATCAAGTACCAAGTCAGAGGTTCTTCTCTGCTCAATGCTCCCAGCAAAACTAAGGGAAGAGAGCCCCTAAGTACATATTTATAGGCTCTAGGCATTCTCAAAAGCAATTACATGAAAAGCTTTAGTCTCGAAAGCACCTGGCCCAAAAGGTACCGCTTCAAAGCTAGCAACCCAAATCACGGATTTTCGTACAGCATGCCACATTAGCCAGCCAACGCGTTTTGTAGACGCTTGGTGTAGGCGCTAGCTAGTTATTGGTCCCACCTGATTTTGTAGTTTCTAGTATCCCTAGGAGTCCCATCAAACGGGTACCCTATAAGTTAAAACAACTTAAAATCTATTAGCTTCCATGTGGACAGCCACGTCATCATTTTGTGACAATCGCTCCCCCCATAAATAACCTAAAAAGATCCGAGCCATGAGCTTAGAGGACTGATACAGCCAAACGCTCCCCAAACCACACCTTGTGTCACTTACAAATTTCAAGCATACAACTAAACGCCAGACACCTGGTCTACGTCGTTCAAAGGTTTTCCAATGTACAATGAAACGCTTCCCAGACACCCGGTCTGCGTCGTTCGAGGTGTTTAAGCATACAACGAAACGCTCCCCAGACACCTCATTTATGTTGTTCGAAGGTTCAAACAATATCAACCATCAATTCTTCTCTTCAGTTTTTCACCCGAAAGTAAATCACCAATCATTGAAACAAGTATTAAAACCAAAGTCAAACAATTCTCAAATTGGCACAAAGACAGGTTTAAAATAGATACCATCCATTTTAAACAAATTTCAAACAGTACTTTCTCAAACAAAGTTCAAAAAGTATCTAAATACAAAGCAATTTGAAATTTCATTTAGGTTTTTGTTCAGACAACCGAACTTTGAAAACAATTGACTTGTCCTTCTTCATCAAGGTAATCGTATGGTTCCGGATTTGGAGTGTCGCGTCATTCTTGTCATGCCAAGGCATGCCCAAGAGAACGTCGCAATCACCCAACTTCGTGATGTGAAAATCTGCTTTTCTATGGTATCCTTGGATGGTTACTAGAAGCACATTGATGAGAGGTACCACCTTCTGAGTTTGATCAATGGCTAACTCAGCTTCGATTTCTCATCCTTGGGAGTCGTAATCCAAGTCTATCTACTTGAGAAAGTCGGGATGGATGAAATTTTCAGTAACTCCTGGGTCAAAGAAGATAAGGGCTTTCAAGCCATTGATTTTGCCATAAGCTTTGCACAATTCGTTTAACCTTTCAAGATTAATGTCATAAATATCAAGTACGACAAAGCAATCACCAAGCTCAACGACATCCTTCAACCAATTAACATCAAACTTAAAATAGTTTCTCGGATAACGACACACATAGATAAGTGTCGTCCAAGCATTGTCTTCTCTTTCAAGGACAAAGAGGATAGGATGCAGTTGCTACGGCAATCTCGAATCCTAGAAGGAACAAAGGTTTGGATTAGGGAGGAGCCGAACGACAAATCAACTAAAGATAAAAATGAGTGAGCTCAAGAAGATGCGCGAAGCCCGCAAGCAAAGTAAATGGGCAGTATATCAAGGTAGTAAAGCCATCATCCAGGAGTTCCGAACCCTAAAAAAGCTCTACCTAACCCTCTTTAGGTTTTGTTTCTTTTTTCTTTTCTTTTTCACCCTGACGATGGACCCTCAGTCCTTAACTGATATGTATCTGATGGCTTCACTTAAAAGCAACGAGTCGTTGTAATGTTTTTGTGATGGTCCCATATCTGACCTCCGTGGACTCTCTCTCTCTCTCTCTCTCTCTCTCTCTCTCTCTCTCATACACACACACACAAGCCTCTTTTACAAAAGCAAATAAGCTCAAACAAAAAGCATCAGTCTCTGACCAATGAAAGTGCGGATTGTTATAGTTACCTTGAGTGCGAGAGTGTTGAATCCTTCCATCAATAGTGTAACCTCCTAAGCCACTGGAAGAAGGAAATATCAGAGATATTGCATATGGCACGTACACGCGAGATAGAGAGAGAGAGAGAGAACCTAGCTGCGATCGAGGTAGTAAGGCAGCTGAGAAGCGAGATCGCGAGCAGAGACGACCAGGTAAAACTGTCCATCCCGTCGACGAAACTACGGAGAACGTAGGCCCTGGCTATTTTCAAGCTTTTGACACCGTAAGCGACCCTTCAAATTTTGGAAAGTATATTTTATTTTGGAACTAGTCTTGCTTGGTGGGCCTTTGCCGTACATAATCTAATAGATTTTGGAGCACGGTTGGTGACTTAATTAGCTGACTTAATTAGCTGGTTGTGATTATTGTCGCCTTGGGTTTTGTTTTGGTGACACAAGAAAATGAGTAGAACCAATTGATAAACACCAATAATAGCTCAACTTGGGACTTGCTGAGCATTGGGAAGAAGCAAGTTGTGTCCCATGGTGCTCCATATACGACAAAGAGTTACTAAAGAGAGTAATTGAATCAAGCAAAAGGGTTTCAACTTAACCTAATTTGATAGTTGTTTGCAGATTGCATCATTCAACCTAGTAATATCGACCATTTAGTCTCTAAACCATGGAACCGTCTTTGAAACACTCATCTTATTCTCAATCAAGCATAGTCAATTTTACTTTATTTCAATATTTAGGTTGAATTGCCAAATTGTGAGAAAGTCTATTTGATATATAGATACGATGATCAAAATTGAGCATGCATTGTTGAGGAAAACATGTGGAAAAACTAAACTTAAAGAATCTTTGACAAACTAAAAAGTACAGAAAGCATAAACAGACTAAAAAAAATTGAACTACACTACCAACCTGATAATCGTGTACAAATGTCATCCAATTGTGCAAGCCAGAGGACAATATTTGAGTGAAGCTACAAAAAAGTGATGTGAATAGTTAAACATATCTTCTTGCAATAAAATGTCACAGATCGAAACTGCAAAGTATACAGTGCACGTCATGCAAAGGTGCCATACAAAAGTATGGTGGAGAGTAGGCACTATGGTCTCTCCAAAAATTATAAGAAACGAAATCCGTGCCCTGCCCCGTAGCGTTTATGTGTTACGCCAAGCAAACGCATAGTCATGGGGTGTTGGATAAAGATAATGAACCTTGTAGTGTTGTCAAGCTGGAGTCTCACCTGTGCGATTGAAACATCCAGTGTTGTGAATTTATGTCCTCCCTGCCAGACACAAAACACGCATTAAGACAAATACAACAGATGTGACATAATGATTAAGCTTAAAGAGAAGAAGATCTAATTTTATAATCTATGTCGAAGGTTCATTATGTAAAGAGTTATGGGTGCTTTTCGATAGATTTTGCCTTGTTAAAATTGCATTATCTCTCTCTGCTCGCCGTCAACTCTTTCTCCTGCCTTATGTTGTAGCCAATTTCCTATTTGCAGTGTGGGCTTTCCTTGTAGACCAAGCACGGATTCTCCTCAATTATGTGACTCGATGGCCATGCAGTAGCATGATATCATAAGTAGATTTTACCTGCCCTTTTCATCAACTTCGCTCTCATGCTAAACGTGTAATTGCAAGGAGTGCGACAATTGACATGTGAAATCGGAAAGAGATGATAATGGATATCGGAGTAGAAATGCTATAGGTGTGTTTCACCACTGCAACGAGAGCGCCTTTTTAATGCAGGCATGTTCAACAAAAAAGCAATGATAGGCTAATATTAAATGCAGCATGAGTTTTTTTTACAAGAGGCTCTTGCCATTGATTTGGGTCTAGGGTGGTGGCCTAGATCATGCCAAGTGGCCAATTCTCGGCTCAAGAAACCACAGAAGCACATTAGCACGTAAACAAGCCTTTGCGGCAGTGCCAAATTCTGAGGAGATTATTGTAGCATGAAAGTGCATGCACATAAAGTGCTCTTGCAGTCTCGATCGATCCCCTCTTTTTACATTCATCTGCATTAGCAACCCATGAACGTTTGCGGTCTTCTTCCTCCACATCTATTTCAATAGTAGTTTTTATTATAGCATGGCAAGTAGCAACAAAACCAACTCTTTCATCTGCCTCTGCCTCTTTCATCCATGCTTCTCGGTCTATATATGTCAACACCCTCCCTCTGCAAAGATCTGATTTCCCTCTCTATAATTTTGGACATTATTTCGATGTTTCCATTTGCCTCCTCAAGCTTGGCTCCAGTAGTTCAAATATCAGGCTCAGTAGGAAGCATTTCTCGGGCCCTATTTGTTAAAACTTTCTTAGCTTGGTCGTAAGATTCCAATCGAGCAAGAGCTAGCCAAAGCAACACGTGCATGAGGGGGCGGCACTCAGTGCATGAGCGAGTAACACTCTTCCATCATCCTCATTCTCTAGTTCAACAAGAGCTTTCCAAACCTTACAGATGTAGCACGCAAATAACACGGTTGTTCCTGCGTTCAGTTGCATTTGGAACGGGGCTAGCTGACCGCTTGTTTGCGCACATGACCTCCTAAACTGAGCATTCATTGCTGCCACCGCCCAACTGACAAACTGCGTGCAAAGTCGAAGGTAAATGACACCTCGGCTAGTCGCAGCTTTTGCAAGCTCTTCGTGCAACCATCTTCATTCCCTTTACTTACATCACCATCCTCGAGCTTAACCGCATGCATCCAAAGCTTGACAGAATTGGGGATCGCTTTAACTCCCT
This sequence comes from Adiantum capillus-veneris, assembly GCF_014529385.1. Classification (NCBI taxonomy): domain Eukaryota; kingdom Viridiplantae; phylum Streptophyta; class Polypodiopsida; order Polypodiales; family Pteridaceae; genus Adiantum; species Adiantum capillus-veneris. The sequence continues at coordinate 82,158,486 of NC_140942.1, read as the reverse complement.
TGGTCGAAACGTCGGCCTGCGCTTTAACATCCAAAGCTTATAAGCGGCAAGCCTCCGGCCAAACATCTTCATTTCTGGGGCATTCTTTACATCCTGTCTCAATGAAATTTCTTTCAGCCTGCAAAACCGAGTCAGAAAGCTTGTCAAGT